>NC_086322.1:178592679-178900536 GCF_036172605.1 Pelobates fuscus
ATAAATGGGACGGCCATGGGGACCAAGTTCACCCCCAGCTATGCAAATCTATTTATGGCCCATTGGGAAAACGTTTTTGTGTATGGCCCGCATAGCTGGAGGGAGAACTTGGTCACCTATGGCCGTTACATTGACGATATTTTTTTCATTTGGGAAGGAGAGGAGGAGGACCTGATACAATTTCTGGAACACCTTAACACTAACACATGGGGAATCAAACTCACGAGTACCTGGAGTAAGTCCCAAGTAATTTTTTTGGACCTGGAGATATATATAGAAGGAAATGAGATTAAAACTAGGAACTACTTCAAAGTAGTAGAAGCTAACAGCTATATAGGGAGGGAAAGCTGCCATTTTTCCCCATGGCTGGAGAATGCCCCTAGAGGACAATTCCTCCGTATACGCCGAAACTGCACGGATCTCTCAATCTTTGAAAGACAATCTGATAGAATTAAACAGGACTTTATAGATAAGGGCTATGAAGAACTCAAACTGGAAAGCACTAGAAAAGAAGTGGAGGGAATAGAAAGGGAAGGCCTTCTGAAATATAGAGAGAAAAAAGAAAATGAGTTAAAAGAAATCTCCTTTATATGTAACTATAGCACAGATAACCAAAAAGTTAGGAAGATAGTCTCCAAGTTCTGGCCCATCCTCTTACAGGATCCAACAGTTAAAGAATTTCTCCCAGAAAAACCGCACTTTATCCATAGAGGAGTTAGGAATCTCCGCAGCACCCTCACATCCAGTTTTATAAAAGAAAAAAAGAATAATAGAACATTCCTAAACACAGAGAAAGGCTTTTATGGGTGTGGGAGCTGTTTAGCATGCAGGAGGACAACAAACAAAAAAAGACATATAAAAAGTTTCAAAAGCAAAGAAGGAATAGAATACCAAATAAAAGACCTTTTAACCTGCTACTCCAACAATTTAATCTATTTAATTATATGCCCTTGTGGCTTATACTATATTGGCAAAACCACAAGGGCATTACATATCCGTATAGAAGAGCATGGCAGAAATATCACTAAAGGCTTTGAAAATCACAGCGTGTCCGCACATTATAAAAGACACCATAACTGTGAAACAAAGATCTCCCAATTTTTAGGTATAAAAAAACTAGAAAAAGATTGGAGAGGAGGGGATTTTAACACTAAGATGAGCCGAAACGAAATGGAATGGATTTTTAAATTAAACACCTTAATCCCCTATGGTCTTAAGGCTGATTTTGAGATGTGCCATTTTTTAAAGTAAGAATTTTAGGTTTTTAAAAGAAAATCCTCTCTCCTTTTATTCTTATGATCTTATTGGATATCCTTTTAAATCACTACTCTTTGCTTTTCTTGTTTTTAAAAAAAAGCAACACATTAATATAGCGGAATGTATAGAGAATGGTTTTAATTATATTGTCTAATTAATTAAGTATGGGCTGTAACACACTTCTATATTCATTTTTGTATATATAAATGTTTGTATTGAATTTTTATGGGTTAGATTATTCCCCATAAGAACCTCTAACCCTTTTAAATATCAGGGAGCAATAGAACAAGGTAAAATATACATAAGGGAGAGGTTTGAGTTTAAACAAAATTGAGAGGTGAAAGATAAACCTTTTTATTTAAAAGATATATAAGGAATGTATATAAATACAAGAATGTAACCATATGTTATATTGTGTACCAATTCCCCCGTTGCTATGCCAACTGACATATACAGAGATCGTGGGTGCCGAGCGCATAACGATGACGTATCGGCACACAGACGGAAACCGGAAGTGACGATGGGATCAGGAAACAAACTGGGAGTGAGGCTTGGAACGCACGGCGTCACCGTTTCCATGGTGAACGCCCGCGATTCAGCAAGCCGGAAATTAATCACAGTACCCATGAAATAGGTACTTATAGCAGGAGCCAGTCCAAGGAAGAAGCAAAGATTTTCTCCAAACACCAGTTGAAGAAGCCAGATCGGCGAAACGCGTCCTGGGGACCTTGTGAGGAAAGAGACTTTTACATTGGACTTTTTTAGCCATATTAGTGGTATTTTATGTATATATATCTTATATTATTATTATTTTTTTATATATATGATACAATAAATTGCTTATTACTTTTTATACCACTTGTGGCATCTCCTGCTATTTTTATAAAGAAGGCTTGTAGTCCTTAACTACATACACCCTCAGACCAGAGCCGATGTGGAGGGCTCTGGGTTTGTAAGTACAAAATTTTACTTGTTTTAATATCACCACTGGAACCCGCAATATTGCACCATAGATGTCTGTGTTTTAATCTAGAAAACCAACGACAAAGGAACAACTACCCAAGAAGGGATAGGGTCGCCTTTACGGACCCCACAGGCGATCACAGTGAGCTATATATAATTAGCTCCTAAAAGTGTGAGTGGGCATATTTCCCCTATTTTTATATACCACTTATTCATATCACAGTATACACTATGTGTGGTTATTTTGCCTTTTGTCTTTAAGGTACAGCATACCTCCATTAGGACCCCTGTATTAAAAAACTGTAAGGTAGAGGTATTGCTACATATTCCGCACTGTATATCACAAATTGTATATTACTAGCGCTTCACCTACACCCTTCTATACTTTGTCTTAAGATAAGCTTGTTGGTGTTATAGCAGCTGTATTTTGCGGTGTTATACAAAAACTACCCATCTTTCCAAAAATAGCGCCAGTACATTTTATCTTTTTCAAACTTTTATAGCTAGTTAAGATGGCGCCGGTACACAGCACTGAAAATTTTAATAACCACAAAACACAGCACCAGAATGACTCATGCATACCATCACGAGAATATTATGAGAACAGAGCAAGCTTTTTAGATAAGAGATAATTAACCACACAGATCTGGCATTGCAGTGTTGATGGACCTGACCCAGTGGCGGATCCGGGGGGAGGGGGAATGGGGAATATAGTGCAGCTGCCATCTGTTGAGCGACCTCATTAGGGGCTCGGTCGGGTGCTGCAGCCCTTTGGCAGACCGGGCCCCTTTAAAGTTGCAGGGAGTGCTGGGAGGAAGTGCCTGTTACTTCCTCCCAGCATACAGACCGCGTGGGCTGAGAACACCTAGGATGCAGCTGGGAGAGAAGGAGCAGGCAGCTGAGAGAGAAGGAGCAGGCAGCTGAGAGAGAAGGAGGAGGGAGGAGAGAGAGCTCTGCAACTTCAGACTCCCATCAGTGGTCACTTCCTCCCAGCACACTCCGCGCGGGAGGAGCGCGCGCGCGCCAGTGAAGAGGCAGCCGCGCCGACTCCCATCATCCCCAGCCACCCTCCTGCAAAGAAAAGGTAAGAGAAAGGAGGGTGGCTGGAAAATGAGCTCTGTGTTTGTCTGTCTGCCTGTATGCATGTATGTGTATGGCTGTCTGTATGTCTGTATGCATGCATGTCTGTCTGTATGTATGCATGTATGTCTGTCTGTATATATGTATGTCTATGTATGTCTGTCTGTGTATGTATGTCTGACTGTATGCATGCATGTATATCTATGTATGTATGTCTGTGTGCAGAGGCGGCTCTAGACTTAGGCGAAACGCAAACATGAGGCCCCACTAACAAAAAAGTGTCACATATACACATTGATGCACTGTCTACCAGGGCCGCCATCAGGGCATGACAACCATAACAGTTGTCATGGGCCCTGCGGTCCTGGGGGGCCCCGAGCCCCACATACTGCTGCAGTAAGTAATGGCTGAGCTGGGGAGTTAAACAATCTCCCCAGCCAGCCTGCACTCAGCAAGGGGCCCGCATAGCCGTCCGCGGGCCCCTGCTGCTAGAAATATTCTCCCTCGTGCAGGGCACACTGAGAGACAGCTAAGGGCCCTCCCAAAGACCCCACTAGGCTGCCCCTCAGTGTGCCTGTCTCAGAACACAGCCTCACTGAGCTGCCTGTAACACTGCTCTGGGCAGCTCCGTGGGGCTTGTTTTGCAGGAAGTGACATCACCAGTCACAGTGAGCTGTGCGGAGCTGCCCTGAGCAGACTTACAGGCAGCATGTCAGCATTGTGAGGTTCCTTCAGAAGAGGACCACCAGAGAGGTAAGGTTTGGGAGGGTTTTGGGAGCCCATACCACCCCCCCCTGCTCCCACTGCATCCCCTACCCCCCCTTGCTCCCACTGCATCCCCTACCCCCCCCACTGCATCCCCTACCCCCCTCCCACTGCATCCCCTGCTCTCTCTGCAGCCCCTGCTCCCTCTGCAGCCCCTGCTCCCTCTGCAGCCCCTACCCCCCTGCTCCCTCTGCAGCCCCTACCCCCCTGCTCCCACTGCATCCCCTACCCCCCTGCTCCCACTGCAGCCCCTACCCCCTGCTCCCTTTGCAGCCCCTACCCCCTCTGCAGCCCCTGCACCCACTGCATCCCCTGCTCCCTCTGTAGCCCCTACCCCCACTGCATCCCCTGCTCCCTCTGTAGCCCCTACCCCCACTGCATCCCCTACCCCCCTGCTCCCACTGCATCCCCTACCCCCCCTGCTCCCACTGCATCCCCTACCCCCCCCTGGCTCTCCACTGCATCCCCTACCCCCCCTTGCTCCCACTGGAACCCCTGCTCTCTCTGCAGCCCCTACCCCCTGCTCCCTCTGCAGCCCCTACCCCCCTGCTCTCTCTGCAGCCCCTACCCCCTGCTCCCTCTGCAGCCCCTGCTCCCTCTGCAGCCCCTACCCCCCTGCTCCCACTGCATCCCCTACCCCCCTGCTCCTACTGCATCCCCTGCTCCCTCTGCAGCCCCTACCCCCTGCTCCCTTTGCAGCCCCTACCCCCTCAGCAGTCCCTGCTCCCACTGCATCCCCTGCTCCCTCTGCAGCCCCTACCCCTCTGCTCCCTCTGTAGCCCCAACCCCCCTGCTCCCACTGCATCCCCTGCTCCCTCTGCAGCCCCAACCCCACTGCTCCCTCTGTAGCCCCCACCCCCCGCTCCCACTGCATCCCCTACGCCCCTGATCCCACTGCAGCCCATACCCTTGCAGCTCCTACCCACTGCAGCCCATACCCCCTACTGCCCCTACCTCCCACCTCCCTCTGCAGCTCCTAACCCCTGCGACCACTGCAGCCCATACCCCCTACAGCCCCTACCTCCCTGCTCCCTCTGCAGCCCCAACCTCCCTGCTCCCTCTGAAGCCCCTGCTCCCTCTGCAGCCCCTGCTCCCTCTGCAGCCCCTACCCCCTCTGCAGCCCCTACCCCCTCTGCAGCCCCTACCCCCTGCTCCCTCTGCAGCCCCTACCCCCTGCTCCCTCTGCAGCCCCTAGCCCATACCCCCTACAGCTCCTACCTCCCTGCTCCCTCTGCAACCCCTACCTCATTCAGCCCCTACCTCCCTGCTCCATCTGCAGCACCTACCCATGCTCCCACTTCAGCCCCTACCTCCCTGCTCCCTCTGCAGCCCTTACCTCCCTGCTCCCACTGAATTCCCTACCCCTCTGCTCCCACTGCAGCCCTTACCTGCTGCTCCCACTGCAGCTCCTGCCCTCTGCACTGTGCGCAATGGTAGGGTTTCGCTTTTGGTAGTGGCTAGTGGGCTACCCAACTGCTCCCACTGCAGCTCCTATTACCCTTTGCACCCACTACATCCTGTCCCTCCTCTGCACCCACTACAGCCTCTATTCCCCCCTGTACCCTCTGCAGCCCCTTCCACTCACACCCTTTACAGCCCCTTCCTTTTGGCACCCTCTGCAGTCCCTACCCCTTTGCACGCACAAAGATAAAGGAACACTATAGTTACCAGAACAACTACAGCTTAATTTATATTATACAGCTTAATGTAGTTGTTCTGGGGAGAATAGTCTACTACTGCAGGTTTTTTTCTGCAAAGACTGCCTTTTCAGAGAAAATGCAGTGTTTACATTGCTGCCTAGGAACACCTAGGCGCTTCCTGTGTCAGTGTTGCAAAATGTGCAGCACTGACATTCAACATCTCTGCATGTCGACGCTGAACGCTTGTCATAGAGAAGCACATATATATATATATATATGTGCACAGAGGGCCCCCTACTACCTGTACGATGAAGAGGGGGCCCAGCAGCACACTCTGTCCTCCTTTCCAGCTGCTCTCTGTCTAACTTTCCTGCACCCTGCGGCCGCCAGAGCGTTGCCACGGGTTACTATGGCAACGCTCCGCACAGCACGCAGGCCTGTCTCGCGAGAGTTAGTCAGAGAGGAGCTGGAAAGGAAGACAGTGTGTGCTGCTGGGCCCCCTCTTCAATGAACCGCGGCTGGCTCCCTCCACCATGCCACTGGATCAACAGGAAATGTGATCTCCCCCCTCCCTGGCATGGTAAGAACCAGGGAGGGGGGAATAAAATTGAAATATACACAAATAAATATAAAAAAATAATACTCCCCTCCCCCCTATTTTACACACACACTGAATCCTTACAAGCACACTCTGCACTACACACACACACTACATTCACTATACACATTGTGCACTACACACACACTACATTCACTAAACACACTCTGCACTACATTCACTATACACTCTCTGCACTCACTACAAACACTACATTCACTAAACACACTCTGCACTACACACGCACTACATTCACAAAACACACTTTGTACTACACACACACACTACATTCACTAAACACACTTTGCACTACACACACTATACACACGTTTAACTCACTACAAGCTCACTACAAACACACTACATTCACTATACACACTACATCCACTACAAAAACACACACTCTGCATTCACTATACACACACCTACATTCACTACACACACACTCTGCATCTAATGCATGCATACTAACATTACATACATTACACAAAACTTACAATCTGCATCCACTATACACACTGCATCC
This sequence comes from Pelobates fuscus, assembly GCF_036172605.1. Taxonomy (NCBI): domain Eukaryota; kingdom Metazoa; phylum Chordata; class Amphibia; order Anura; family Pelobatidae; genus Pelobates; species Pelobates fuscus. The sequence continues at coordinate 178,599,509 of NC_086322.1, forward strand.
ATGACACACATACTGCATCCACTATACACACTGTATCCATGACACACATACCGCATCCACTATACACACACACACTTCATCCTTGTGCTGTCTACCTGTGTATGTGCCTGAGAGTGTGTCTGGTGTGGGGGTGATGGTGAGAGGGAGTGATGGTGTGGGGGTGATGGTGAGAGGGAGAGGGGAGGGTGATGGTGAGAGGGGGGGTGATGGTGAGAGGGAGAGGGGCGGTGATGGTGAGAGGGAGAGGAGGGTGATGGTGAGAGGGGGGTGATGCTGTGGGAGTGATGGTGTGGGGGTGATGGTTAGAGGGAGAGGGGAGGGTGATGGTGAGAGGGAGAGGGGAGGGTGATGGTGAGAGGGAGAGGGGGTATGATGGTGAGAGGGAGAGGGGGTGATGGTGAGAGGGAGAGGGGGTGATGGTGAGAGGGAGAGGGGGGTGATGGTGAGAGGGAGTGGGGGGTTGATGGTAATGTGAGAGGGAGGGGGGTGATGGTAATGTGAGAGTGAGGGGGTGATGGTAATGTGAGAGGGAGGGGGGGTGATGATAATGTGAGAGTGAGAGGGGGGGTGATGATAATGTGAGAGTGAGAGGGGGGTGATGGTAATGTGAGAGTGAGAGAGGGGTGATGTAATGTGAGAGTGAGAGGGGGGTAATGTGAGAGTGAGAGGGGGGTAATGTGAGAGTGAGAGGGGGTAATGTGAGAGTGAGGGTAATGTGAGAGTGAGGGTAATGTGAGAGTGAGGGGGGTAATGTGAGAGTGAGGGGGGTAATGTGAGAGTGAGGGGGGGTAATGTGAGAGTGAGGGGGGGTAATGTGAGAGTGAGGGGGGTAATGTGGGAGTGAGGGGTGGTAATGTGAGAGTGAGGGGGGGTGATGTGAGAAGGAGGGGGTGATGGTGAGTGGGGTGAGGCTGAGGGTGGTGACGGAGGGTTATGCTGAGGGTGGTGGGGGGTTATGCTGAGGGTGGTGGGGGGGGTGATGCTGAGGGTGGTGGTGGGGTGATGCTGAGGGTGGTGGGGGGTAATGCTGAGGGTGGTGGGGGGTGATGCTGAGGGTGGTGAGGGGTGATGCTGAGGGTGGTGAGGGGTGATGCTGAGGGTGGTGATGGCGGTGATGCTGAGGGTGGTGAGGGGGGTGATGCTGAGGGTGGTGAGGCTGAAGGGGGTGGGGGGTGAGGCTGAGGGAGGTGGGGGTGAGGCTGAGGGTGGTGGTGGGTGATGGTGAGGGTGGTGGGGGTGAGGCTGAGGGTGGTGGTGGGTGATGGTGAGGTTGGTGGGGGGGGTGAGGATGAGGGTGGTGGGGGGATGGTGAGGGTGGTGGGGGGTGAGGCTGAGGGTGGTGGTGGTGAGGGTGGTGATGGTGGTGGGGGTGAGACTGAGGGTGGTGGGGGTGATGGTGAGGGTGATGGTGATGGTGAGGGTGGTGGGGGTGAGGCTGAGGGTGGTGGGGTGAGGCTGAGGGTGGTGGGGGTGATGGTGAGGGTGGTGGAGGGTGAGGCTGAGGGTGGTGGGGGGTGATGGGGGATGGTGAGGCTGAGGGTGGTGGGGTGATGGGGGATGGTGAGGCTGAGGGTGGTGGGGGGTGATGCTGAGGATGGTGGGGGGTTATGCTGAGGGTGGTGGGGGTGGTGATGCTGAGGGTGGTGGGGGTGATGCTGAGGGTGGTGAGGGGTGATGCCGAGGGTGGTGATGGGTGATTCTGAGGGTGGTGATGGGGGTGATGGTGAGGGGGGTGATGCTGAGGGTGGTGAGGGTGGTGAGGGTGAAGGTGGTGGGGGGTGAGGCTGAGGGGGTGGAGGTGAGGGTGGTGGGGGTGAGGCTGAGGGTTGTGGTGGGAGATGGTGAGGGTGGTGGGGGGGTGAGGCTGAGGGTGGTGGTGGGTGAGGCTGAGGGTGGTGGGGGGTGAGGCTGAGGGTGGTGGGGGACATGGTGAGGGTGGTGGGGGTGAGGGTGGTGGTGGTGATGGTGAGTGTGGTGGGGGGTTAGGGTGGTGGGGGTGATGGTGAGGGTGGTGGGGTGGGGGTGGTGGGGGGTGAGGCTGAGGTTGGTGGGGGTGATGTGAGGATGGTGGGGGGTGAGGCTGAGGGTGGTGGTGGGTGATGGGGGATGGTGAGGCTGAGGGTGGTGGGGGTGATGAGGCTGAGGGTGGTGGGGGTGATGCTGAGAGTGATGGGGGTGAGGCTGAGGGTGGTGGGGGGTGAGGCTGAGGGTGGTGGGGGTGCGGCTGAGGGTGGTGGGCGGTGAGGCTGAGGATGATGGGCGGTGAGGCTGAGGGTCATGGGCGGTGAGGCTGAGGGTGGGCGGTGAGGCTGAGGGTGGGGGGTGAGGCTGAGGGTGGTGGGGGTGAGGCTGAGGGTGGTGGGGGTGAGGCTGAGGGTGGTGAGGGGGGTGATGCTGAGGGTGGTGAGGGGGGTGAGGCTGAAGGTGGTGGGGAGTGAGGCTGAGGGGGGTGGGGGTGAGGCTGAGGGTGGTGGTGGGTGATGGTGAGGGTGGGGGGGGTTGAGGCTGAGGGTGGGGGGGGTGAGGCTGAGGGTGGTGGGGGGTGACGCTGAGGGTGGTGGGGGTGATGGTGGGGGGGGTGAGGCTGAGGGTGGTGGGGGGTGATGGTGAGTGTGGTGGGGGTGATGGTGAGGGGTGAGGTTGAGGGTGGTGGGGTGAGTGAGGGTGGTGGAGGGTGAGTCTGAGGGTGGTGGGGAGTGATGGTGGATGGTGAGGCTGAGGGTGGTGGGGGGTGATGGGGGATGGGGAGGCTGAGGGTGGTGGGGTTTGAGAAAAAGAAGCGAACAAGTAGAGCCAAATTAGATACACTATGAAGAAGGCGGGGTAACCCCAAGTAAGAAATTAAAAAGGCAGGAGATTGTGTATCTAATACATAATGCAAAATATGTGCATCAAAGGGATGTCTAGATAGCCAGCGGACAACCTGTTGTATGAGTCAGGTAAACCAACTAGAACAAATGGACAAAAATAATAAAGATTTATTAAACATAAAAAAGGTAACACGAAAACCCAAATACGTGCTACAATGTAAACACCAAAAATCGTGGATCTAAAACTAAGTGCTAGACGAATCTGTAATAATAAGTACAGGTCGTCTAGATATAATAAAAACAAAAGATCAGTATTAATATGGCTGATGGATACAGACCAATATAAGGGACTGTTACTGTCAGTAATAAGTGGTAGGTAATCTTCCAGACTTAAAGGGCAGAACACCGATCGGGTGACTTGGTAATCGATTATACGGTCTGTCTCTTATAATAGCAGTAATATGCTCGTGAACTATACAAATTCTCTAGATATCTGCAACATACACTTGATAGATTAATATAACGATAGATATCAGCAGGAGAAAAGTAATTGAGTAATTACTAAGCTGACGTTAAGACAGACACTAAAATAGCTAAATCGGTATACCTAAGTGATAGTTCATAGATACTACTCATTGGTTAAATATCAAGAATATCGGCATCTGCCTGCAATAGCTGAACTGCCAGTAAAACAGACATTGATACAAGAAAAGGGAGGGGGGGGGGGGGGGAAAGAAACGGATACAAGTAAAGTCACGGTAGACAGTGCTACAAAGTGGCACACATTATGCACTGAAAGCTGTTGCCGGACAGGGAGAACTGACAGCCCCTGTAATAATAAAGTACCGCGTGCCTTCAAGGGCACCTAACTCCAACCCCCCAGATAAATATAGAATAGAATGAGAAAAGATATGAAAATTGAATAGAGTAGCGCGGTCGCCAGTCTGTGCACTACACTAGGGATCCAAAAGTGTAGTACACCACAATCCTCTGACGCGCGCGTTTCGCTACACCTAGCTCGTCAGAGAGGAAACGATGGGTGCTTAACACCGTGTTTAAAAATGCAAAGGAATCACTCGATTGGTCCAATCCAAACGGTTCTTAATTGGTTGCAAGGACGTGAAGTAACGGAAAATATTTACGGAGAGGGAGTGAACCTTTATGTGAATTTATTAACCCTTAATAGCCCGGTTAGAATTCGCATGGTTCACAGCAAATATATAATACAAGCTGGATAGCTGTAAGAATGTTATTAATGGAGGCACGTTAATTGGCACTATGTCGTATATACTTAGACACATTCTGATAGGTCCAAATTTAGGAACACATATTAAAACCTAGAGTACAGTCTGTTAGGATAAATACTCCATTCTTATTTTGAGGGTTTCTTTGTAAACCTTATATGAGACCTTGTCTAAAATTAATAGATTCACCAAAACAGTGCACCATAGATGAAATATAATTAAGTAGACTTTAAATGGTGCCTGGTAGGATAGCAAAGAATAGTGAATAATCAGATTATATGAGACTCACAACTGAAACGAATTGTATGTACAGTCAAATTGTGAGTGAAAAGTAGTGAAATGAAATAGTCACATTAAGTAATCAATAGTGTAAGTATGATATTAATATTGTACTAGTATATTCATTTAGGGAGACACTTCGTCCACCACTATGAAAGTGGTAAAATAATAATATGATCACCCCATATAATCAATGGGTTACGAGTTCACAGGATGCCATACGAAACATGACCACTCCCCCTTCTCTCCTCCAGATTGGACGGCACTGGATGGGAGGAGTCGACTAGCACCACGCGGGTTTTGGGAATGGCCCCTGCACGCGGATTGGCGGCCCTCCGTCAATGGGAGGGCTCTCTTTCCCTTCAAAACCGGCAATCAGTCCAGTCACTGTTCAGCTCTTGACAAAGGCGTATTGAAACGCCGAAACGTGCGTCGAGCGATTTTCGAGCCGATGCTAATTACTATTTTCACCTTTTCACTTTGGTTTTGATTCATTTTTCCTATTTGGTTGGGCATCTATTTTGATTTACTTTTTGCATGTGCTGTGTTCGCTAAATAGATGGGAGATGCATTGATATAGCATTATGGTATGCTGACTCTATGGGGAGATAGGGACAATTTGAGGCTGCCTTGAAGTAGCAGTTAGTTTCTACCCTCACAGATGTGAGTTAGACAGTTAGTCCAGGGCGACTTTGGGATATCGATGTGGTGTGTTTGAGGGGTTTTTAAACTGTCTGTACTTTCCAGCAGGAATACCCCCTTATATTGGAGAACTACCTTCTAATCTGCGCATATTTCATGCAGGAATACTATATAATACTAGAAATACCTCTGTATATTTTTTCTATATACTGTATACCACTCCAATATATGTGCACCCTTATCCTCTATACACCAATTTGGATATAGTTGCCATCTATAGTGACTACAGTTTTCTGACTTTCTGTGACATTATTACCTCTGCTAGGCACCCTACATTCCCCTTTATTTTACCTATATGTATATAGTGTTCCATATCTTTGTGTCAACACTTTGGGCATATGTGTTCACATTATATATATGAGCATTCCTCCTCCCCTCTTTTGCCTCTTCCTATCCATAAGCTATTCAGGTATTTATACCCTGGAGACACCCCTTGACTTATGAACAGCATTAGTTTGATGACACTCTATTTACCCACCACCTAGGTCTAATCACCTGTTGGTAACGTGTTTACCAATTTTTATCATACCTATATATATTTTTTTTCTAAATAAAGGTTTAAAAAAAACTCCCCTTTTTCTATGTGACTTTTACATTTAGAGGTATATATTTGAAAACGAGTTTGGACTACACCCACTGCATGGGATTGTGTCTCCATTTTCGTTCTCATCTCTTTTTTCTTTTGACTTTATTTGGGGTTAAGCCCCTAATATACCTCTTGTAACCTACCTGGAGTTTGTAGGAGCTGGCTAGTCCAACTCCATTCATTCTCCTTCTTTGATTCAATTTTGTATTTAAATAGGTTTTAGTACCTAAAGGTTACTCTATCACTACCTACACGACAAACCAAACCATGACGGGTTTTCTATCTAACAAACAGGACTTTAACACATGGTGTAAAGACTCTGAAAACGTCTTTTCAAATGAGAGATTAGAAAATGAACAGTCCTCTCCAGATATCAATCAATCATTCAGTGCTACTACTAAACTTTATAAACAGCAAATTAGGACCTGTTGGGAAATATCGTCCTTAGAAAATTATATCAAAAAAGAGATGATTCCCAGAGGTCTAAGAGTACGGAATGTTCCAACAGCTTACACTGATAATGCTGAGTGTATGAAAGAGTGGGAATTATCAGCCAGTACTTGTTCGACGAGATTTATGGAAATTATTTGCACCTTTGAGAAAATCAAACTAGATACCACCAATGTAAAATTGGAGGAAGAAATTGAAAAATTAAATCAGTTCAAAGGTGAACCTAATTTCCTGAACCTGGAAAACAAATTGAAGCTTAATCTAGACAGGTACCAATAATCCATTAAGTTCAGGAAACACCAAAAATTCATAAGGGACTCTCGAGATTATCAGACGGGCAAAATTTACAAATTTCCAAACCGCCGGTTGCGACAAAACTCTGATAACTACATGACCTCAGAGTATGATTCATCAGATACAGATTTCAGCACTGTACCCCCATAGTCCCAAATTCCAACAACCCCCAGTACTAGCAATCCCCGTGGGATCCTCAAAAAGGGAGTGGATTTTTTAGAAATGAGCCACCAGGAGGATTACCCAAACTATCAAACACGGTACCAATCAAGGAACCGAGGAGGGAAAGCAGGGAGCAGGGGGGAAGGAGGGAGAAAAAGACGATATTAACCGACAAATCAGTCCCTCAGCCGATGGACACGCCTAGACTGCAGGTTATTAATTTATCCTCCTTCCAACTTAATGATTCCCACTATAAGATTCTGGAAAAGGGGCTATCTTTTGTCCCTACCCCTGCTTTTGACAGATTCACATGGACAAAAGACTTACATCTCTTTGTGAGGAAATTAGCACTTCACAAGTTTCATGAACTGAATAAGGAGAAGAGGGCAAGATCCCTAGGCCTTTCCAGCAGCGACATAGATTGTCTTAATAACCTTGTGTCTCTACTCGATGAAAACGAAATTAGATCTTCCTTTAAACATACAGACCTTAAACCCAAGAGCCGTTTCACTCCAAACTTCTCAGCTTTCAGAAACATTGATCTGTTTCTGGAGGCGGTCAAAAATGAGATTGACTGCATTGAAACCAAAAATCTTGGCTCATGTCCCAATGAGAACTTATCTTACAAAGAACAGAAAGCATTGAAAGATCTAAAAGAGAACTATACTATTATCATTAAACAAGCCGACAAGGGGGGGAATGTGGTGGTAATGGATGTATCTAAATATGAGAAGATGGTCCAGGACGTTCTCGGCAATAGAGACACATATACGGTACTACAGTCGGATGCCACCAATACCTTTCTTGGGGGGTACAAAGAGATTCTGGATGAGGGCCGCAGTAGAGGGTTGCTATCTAATGAGGAATACTCCTTTATCCTCAACCCTTGTCCAAGGATAGCAACCTTCTACTGCCTGCCGAAAGTCCACAAAAGTCTGGAGGACCCATCCCATAGTATCTGGGATCAATAATTTGACCCAAAATGGGAGCCTTTATATTGACCAGATCCTCAGACCATTTGTGGAACACCTTCCCTCGTACATCAGAGATACCAAACAGGCTCTGCATCTCCTCTCGAACCTTCACATCCCGCCCACATCCAATCTATGCAGTTTGGATGTTGAGGCCTTGTATTCATCTATCCCGCATCAAAGGGGAATTGAACATATCCAGTTCTTTCTAGCAAAAAGGGGAATTGAATACCAGGCACATACCGATTTTACCATGAAACTACTGAGGTTTATCTTGTCACACAATTTCTTCCTATTCCATAAAACATTCTACCACCAGCAGGGGCGTATTAGCCGCGAGGCAAACAAGGCATTTGCCTTGGGCGGCATTTTCCAGGGGGCGGCAAAAAAAGCCGCCCCCAAATGCCCAAGGCAAATGTCTTGTTAGCATTGCGGCTAACCGACATGCCGGCGGGCTGCTGGGCGATCGGGCGGCACTGCCGGGCGGGCGGGCGGCCGGCGAGGGAGCACTTCCCCTGAGCTGTCTGCTCAACTCCCTCGCCAGCCGCAGAGTGAGGCTGGGAGGCGGAGCCGGAATATGACGTCATATTCCGTCTCCCAGCCTCACTCTGAGGCGCGCGAGGGAGCTGAGCAGACAGCTCAGGGGAAGTGCTCCCTCGCCGGCCGGCCGCCCGCCAGGCAGTGCCGCCCAATCGCCCAGCAGCCACTGGACCACCAGGGAAGAAGAGACACCCCCCTCCCCAGCATTCCCAAAGGTAAGGAGGCTGGGGGGGGGGGGTGTTAAAAAAAAAAAAAAAACGTGTTAAAAATAAACTAAAAAAAATGTGTTAAAAATAAATTTTAAAAAAGTGTTAAAAATGTGTTAAAAATAAATTTTAAAAAAATGTGTTAATATGGGTGGGTGGGTGAGTGTGTGTCTGTGTCTGTTAGTGTGTGTCTGTGTCTGTTAGTGTGTGTGTGTGTGTGTGTGTCTGTTAGTGTGTGTGTGTCTGTTAGTGTGTGTGTCTGTTAGTGTTTCTGTCTGTGTCTGTTAGTGTGTGTGTGTCTGTTAGTGTGTGTGTCTGTTAGTGTCTGTGTCTGTTAGTGTGTGTGTCTGTTAGTGTGTGTGTCTGTGTCTGTTAGTGTGTGTGTGTCTGTTAGTGTGTGTGTGTGTCTGACTGTGTGTGTATGTTAGTGAGTGTGTATGTTAGTGAGTGTGTATGTTAGTGAGTGTGTGTCTGCTAGTTTGTCTGCTAGTGAGTGTGTGTGTGTCTGTTAGTGTGTGTCTGTTAGTGAGTGTCTGTTAGTGAGTGTGTTTGTCTGTTACTGAGTGTGAGTGTGTCTGTTAGTGTGTGTGTGTTTCTGTTAGCTAGTGTATGCGTATCTGTCAGTGAATGTGTGTGTGTGTATTTAGAATGCGGGGCGGGGGGAAAGGTTGGGTGGGGGTGGCGCGGGGGGAGGGGGGGCACCTGAGTTTTGTCCTGCCTAGGGCAGCACAAAACCAGGATACACCACTGACCACCAGGTGAGAGGGACGGCAATGGGCACGGCATGTGCACCATCATATGCCAACCTCCACCTGGGATGGTGGGAGGAACAAATAAAGGTCTCTAATTTATTAGCGCCCTTTATGCCTAAGATCATATCCTGGTACAGGTACATCGACGATGTCCTACTGGTTTGGCAAGGTGACAGTAATGAGTTTGACCATTTTGTCTCTCTCCTCAACAACAACGAGGATAATCTCAGATTCACCGCTGAATTTGGCGGTAGTTCTCTGAATTTCCTAGACCTAACAATCTCAATCTGCAAGGATGGTTCCCTCAAAACAACTCTGTTTAGGAAACCATCAGCATCAAACTCTCTCCTCAAATGGGAGAGCCACCACCCTAGAGCTCTCAAGCAAGGGATCCCGACCGGACAATACCTTAGACTCCAACGGAATTGCTCTGATTTAGAGGATTTTCAAATAAAAGCTAAATCCCTGAGATCACAATTTAAAGAGAAGGGATATCCGAATAAATGCCTGAAAAAGGCTTATAAAAGGGCCCTTCTCACCAATAGGGAGGATCTCTTATCAGAATCATCTAATTCCGAAACCATCTCGAACAAAACTATCAGAATGATCGGAACATTCGATACCGGTTGGAATGAAGTAAAAGGGTCTTTCCAAAGATTCTGGCCCATTTTACTCAAAGATACCCATCTCAAAACAGTATTGACGCCTCAGGTTACAATCACGGCCCGGAGGGGAAAAACCTACGTGACATTCTGGTCCCCAGCCATTTTGAGGTCAAACAAAATCCTCAGACCACTTGGCTGAGCGGCTCGATCCCAGTTGGTACTTATAAATGTGGCAGGTATGTAGCCTGTAAGTTTATTTTAAGAGACTCTAAGAGAGTCCAGGACAGTGAGGGAAAACAGTCTTTCCAAATAAAGCATTTTTTTAATTGCAATTCTACGGGGGTGATTTACCTCCTTACCTGTAGTTGCAAACTAATGTACGTTGGAAAGACCTTTCGGCCCTTTAAGGAACGCATGAAAGAACATGCGAGATGCACAAAAAAACGCATGGAGACACCAATCTCCAGACATCTCAAAGATAAGCATGGGGGCTCATCCAAAGACATACGGTTCTGTGGGTTAGAACTAGTCAAGCAAGAACAGAGACGGGGGGACTTTGACAAAATCCAGCGCCAAAAGGAATGTAGGTGGATTTTTAAATTGAAGACCCTCAACCCTAAGGGCCTTAATGAGGGCTTCTCTTTTTCTCCGTTCATCTGAATGAGAGAGTCCTCCTCTTTAACTCACCCAGTTTCCTGTATCAAATTCATATAATATTACTGTACCACTTTCTAACCAATATTGCGTTTACCTACTATACAGTTTATCTGATCTGCTATTCAACCTTTGGTCAAATTCATGCACTGAGTAATTGACATCCAATTCTGCTGAGTGACGAGTCTATGTCTACATCCATTTCATTTGACATAGACATCTCACTTTTTATGCATATTCTCTCTCTCCCTTTGTCTTTCCTGCATCCTACTAGACACAGAATATCCGTCAAATGAATCTACATCTAGTGTTTATTTTATTCTATGTACACATTTTTCTGGGGTGGGGAGTGTGGGGGGGGGGGGGGTTGTTTCCCCCCCCCCCCCTCTCTCTTTTCAGTGAGCTGACAACTGACCCGGCCCATTTGGCCTGTCCCTCCCATAATATGGCAATACACTATTAAGAATTGATCTATATCTCATTGGTATTTATTGGGTAATAAAAATAATAATAATAATAAAAATAATAAATAAAAACAAAACACTCTATCCAGTGCTAATGGGACATAAGCGGCTATCTCTTGTTTGCCGTTATTGGAACTGCTGTATGGTGTTAACATGTACTTTTATGAGAATTCACACATGTCTCCTCCTCCGGTCTACTAAGCAATGTATGCACTGTATGTACTATATATAGACAGTCTGTATTTACTTTACAAGATCTAATTTATTACGATTTTTAAGGTAAACAGCTAATACACTACAGACATATGGCTCCATTACAACTCTCTATTGAACAAACAGGGGACTTTTGCATGCTCTCTCCTGAATGTACTGTTTTCTACTATGCCTCTGTGTACATTTATGATTCGAATCATATTGTCCGTCCCCCCCCCCCTTAAACAGTCTGTATAGACAGTCTGTATTGACTTTACAAGATCCCATTGGTTACAACTTTTAAGGAACACAGTTAATACACTACGGATATATGGCTTTATTAGAACTCTTTATTGTATGAACAGGGGAAATTTGCATGCTCTCCCCTTTATATACTGTATTTTATTATGCCTCTGTGCACATTCATGATTCAAATCATATCGTCTGTTCCCCCTTTAAATATACAGATCGGTATGCTATACGCTTCACATGTCCTCCCTGGATGGGATTTGTTTTTGTTTTTTTGGGGGGACTTTGCACAAGCATACCTGTGCTTTGCATGCACTGCAGTTCCCCTTTACAGATACACACACAGACATACTGACACACACACAGACATGCTGACATACAAACATACTGACACACACACAGATATACTGACACACACAGACTTACTGACACACACAAAGACATACTGACACATACTGACACACAGACATGCTGACACACACAGATATACTGACACACAAAGACATACTGACACACACAGATGACACACACACACACACAGACATACTACACACAGACATACTAACACACACACACACTGACAGACATACTGACACAGACATACACTTTAAAACCCACCCTCCAGCTTCCTACCTTTCCTGCTGGTGGCTGAAGGTGTTGGGAGTTGGAGTCTAGAGCTCTCGGCCAGCCCCCCTCCAATCCTCTCTTTGTGGGAGGAAATGATGCGCGGTCGTCACTTCCTCCCAGCCTGCTACCGAAAAGCAAGGGTCCCGCTCGCGCTGTTAAAGCGCCTCAGCGTGCGACAGGGCCCCTGCTGACAGAAGCCCACCGGGTGGTCCGTTGCGCATGGGCAACGCGGTGGGCCTCCTTAGTGTGCGGATTACCGGCCAGAGGGTAAGAAATAGTTGAGGCCAGCAGGGCTCACGGTGCAGCTGGCCAGTTTGCCCCGCGTTAAAGACGGCCCTGCGTATACGAGCTATTATATTGTATATGTTCATGAGTAGTTTATGGTATTGTGTATGATACATATGAATGTGGGCTGCTTGTGGAATTGTGTATGTGTGTGGATGGATATGTCACAGTGTGTGTTTGGTAGTGTGTGGGGGCTGTTTGGAGTATTGCATGTGGGGTTGTGTGCATGTATATGGATTGTTAGTGGTGTTTCGTTTGTGCGGATTGTGTGCATGTTTGTGTGTGGGCTGTCCATATTATTTGTATGAGGGGAGGGTTATTCTGCATTTCTGTGTATATCTAGCAGTGTGGGTGGCTTCCAGTGGGGACTAGGCCGGCCACGGGAATGTCAAGGATAGGAGCTGCAACAGCAACTGCGAGCTGCTCTACTACAGTGTGGATTCCTATTCAGAAGTGCTGGGAGGAAGTGATCTGAGATTACTTCCTCTACGTGCTGCAATGCATAAATTGAGGATTGTGGGCATATTTGGAGGCGGGCCCCAGGGGGCCCAGACCCTGAGCTGAGTTAGGGGCCCCAAAATTTCTGGTGGCGGCCCTGCCCACAGGCACTGTTACAGGCGGCCGCCGGCAGGTGAGTGAGGGAGGAGAAGACCGGTGGAGCTCTAGCCAGCAGCTCCGCCGGATCCTCTCGCGAGGTCTGAGCGTTGCCAGGGTTACCATGGCAACGCTCAGATCTCGTGAGAGTAAACTCTAGCATGCAGGCTAGAGTTCACTCTCACCACTAGGACCATGTCAGGATCGGGACAGGGATCCAACACGCAGAGTACAAACAGTAGCCAGATACGTATACCGGACCTTAGAATGGCCGGACTAACGTAAGTAGTACAGTAGAGAATAGTCAAAGACAAGCCGAGGTCGAGGGTAACAGAAGACAGGTAAGCGATAGACAAGCCGAATCAAGGGTAACAGAGATAAGCAGAATAGAGCAAACAAGCCGGGTAAAAACCAAAAGGGATAACTAGAAAACACGAGCACTGAGTGACTAGAACAAGCTAGAACCACGACAGGGCAATGAGCTCATGAAAGAAGCACTGTTAAATGCCCTGTTCAGATAAGTAGACACACCTCCGTCAAGTCCTGATTGGTCCTGAACCAATTGAGTGACAGGTCGTTCCGGGTTGACGTCCTGACGTCGACCTCCGGGCGTCATGCTATAAAAGGGAGTCACTCCCTCGCGGCCGGCCTTGCATGACCGGATGGACCGCGAGGAAGAGGGAAATCAGGCCGTCCGGATGGATGAGCGACTAAGTCTCTACCTCTCTCGGAGGTAGAGACCTCAGGTACCCTGACAGTACCCCCCCTCTCAGATACGCCCACCGGGCGGAAGTAACCAGGACGAGAAGGGAAGCGAGAGTGAAATGCCCTGCGGAGACGGGGAGCATGAACATCCTCCTGAGGTACCCAACTTCTCTCCTCAGGACCATATCCTCTACAATCGACCAGATATTGTACTTTCCCCCGGGAGATTCGAGAATCGACGATGGAATTGACCTCATACTCCTCCTGACCCTCCACCTGAACAGAGCGAGGAGGGGCGATCGTGGAGGAGAATCTGTTACAAACTAGTGGTTTCAGCAACGAAACATGGAACGAGTTAGGAATGCGTAAGGTAGTAGGCAAAGCTAGACGATACGCAACTGGGTTAATTTGAGCCAACACCCTGTAAGGTCCAATATACCGAGGAGCGAACTTCATGGAAGGCACTTTTAACCGAATGTTTTTAGTACTTAGCCATACTCTATCGCCTGGAACAAACACCGGTGCTGCCCTTCTACGTTTGTCAGCGTGTTTTTTCACCAGCATAGAATTGTGCAGAAGAATTTGTCGAGTCTGGTCCCACAACTTCCTCAAATTGGCAACATGGACATCAACCGACGGTACCCCTTGGGAAGAAGACTCCGAAGGGAGAATGGAAGGATGAAAGCCATAATTCATGAAGAAGGGGCTAGAATGCGTAGAATCACAAACGAGATTGTTGTGTGCAAACTCCGCCCAAGGAATCAAACCGACCCAATCGTCCTGGTGTTCAGAAACGAAACAACGTAGATATTGTTCAACCTTTTGGTTGGTGCGTTCAGCAGCTCCATTGGACTGAGGATGGTAGGCAGAAGAAAAATTCAATTTGATGCCTAGTTGAGAGCAGAAGGATTTCCAAAAACGGGAAACAAATTGGGAACCTCTGTCCGATACAATTTGGGAAGGTATCCCATGTAAACGGAAGATCTCCCTAGCGAATATCTCTGCTAATTCGGGCGAAGATGGGAGTTTAGGTAAGGGAATGAAGTGAGCCATCTTAGTAAATCTGTCCACCACAGTGGGGATAACAGTCTGCTTTTTAGAGATAGGCAAATCAACAATGACGTCCATAGCCAAACAGGACCATGGCTTTTCAGGAACCTCTAAAGGGTGCAGAAATCCGCATGGGAGCGAATGAGGTAGCTTAGTCTTGGTACAAACTTCACACGCCCCGATGAATTCTTTAATATCTTTACGTAAATCAGGCCACCAGAAATCTTTAGAGATCAAAGCATACGTCTTGCGAATGCCAGGATGCCCAGCCACCTTGCTGTTATGGAAACAGCGTAACACCTCTAGTTGGAGAGTGGCGGGAACGAAGTGTCGATCCCCAGGAGTCTGTTTGGGCGCAAGATGCTGTAATTTCATGATCTCAGTAAGCAACGGAGAGTGAATCCTGAGATTCGTGTTAGCGATGATGTTACCCTTAGGAACTATCGAGGCAAGGACTGGCTCAGTTATAGTGAACGGTTCATATTGACGAGACAAAGCATCGGCTTTAGAGTTCTTAGAACCAGGTCTATAAGTAAGTACATAATTAAAGTGAGTAAGGAACAAGGACCAACGAGCTTGTCTGGCGGACAGGCGCTTAGCCTCCCCAATATAAGACAAGTTCTTATGATCCGTTAAAATAGTAACAGGGTGTAATGTCCCTTCTAGTAAATGTCTCCACTCCTTTAAAGCCTTAATGACCGCTAACAGTTCCCTATCACCGATGTCATATCTGCTTTCAGGCCCAGATAATTTCTTAGAGAAGAACCCACAAGGGTGTAACGGTTTGTCTACCCCTAACCTTTGAGACAGAACAGCACCAACTCCCGTCTCAGAGGCATTGACCTCGAGTAAGAACGGCAGAGTCGTATCAGGGTGGACTAGAATGGGAGCAGAAGCAAAAAGTTATTTGAGAGTCTTGAACGCAACAAGAGCCTCCGTAGACCAAGTCTTAGTATCAGCCCCTTGTTTGGTCATATTGGTAATAGGCGAGATGATAGAAGAGTATCCCTTAATGAAGCGCCTATAATAGTTGGAAAAACCAATAAACCTCTGAATAGCCTTGAGTCCTTTAGGCAACGGCCAAGCTAAAATAGACTGGAGTTTGTCAGGGTCCATTTTAAAGCCTTCCCCAGAAATCACGTAACCAAGAAAGTCTATCTGCGACTGGTCAAAGCTGCATTTCTCCAATTTACAGTATAGACCATGTTGCAGAAGTTTGTGTAGTACCTTTCTGACTTGTCTATGGTGAGTCTCAATCTCCCTAGAGTGTATCAGTATGTCGTCCAGGTAGACAATAACACAATCATGTTGAAACTCCCTAAGTACCTCATTAATCAAATCCTGAAATACTGCAGGAGCATTGCAAAGTCCAAATGGCATAACTGTGTATTCATAATGGCCATACCGAGTATTGAACGCCGTCATCCACTCGTGTCCATGCTGGATTTTCACCAAATTATATGCCCCTCTGAGATCTAATTTGGTGAAGATTTTGGAGCCCTTAAGACGATCAAACAACTCGGTAATCAATGGGATAGGCATTTCTGATAGTTATTTTATTCAAACCTCGGTAATCAATACAAGGCCTCAGCGTGCCATCCTTCTTTTTAACGAAGAAAAACCCAGCCCCGGCAGGAGAAGAAGACCTCCTAATGAATCCTTTCTCTAAATTCTCACGGATATATTCCTCTAGAACAGAGTTCTCCTGAACAGATAAAGGATATACATTACCCCTCGGGGGCATAGTACCAGGTAGACGCTTAATTTTACAATCAAATGGCCTGTGTGGAGGTAATGAATCGGCATTCTTCTTGTCGAATACTGCCTTTAAGTCTTGGTACAGGGGCGGTATCTGTCTCTCTGTGGACTGAGTAGAACTACCTGGTGCATTAATATTGGCCAATGGAGAAACCCTGCGTAAACACTTCTCCTGGCAGCTCAGACCCCACGAGAGTATCTCCCCTAATTCCCAATCGATAATAGGGTTATGTCTCTTCAACCATGGATACCCCAGAACTATGGGAACAGAAGGGGACGAAATGAGCATGAGAGATAAACTCTCCACGTGTAGGATACCAACATTTAAGTTAATGGGTATGGTCTCACGAAAGATAACGGGATCCAGTAATGGTCTACCATATATGGCCTCAACGGCCAAGGGTGTCTCCCTTAACTGGGATGGGATATTGTGTCTAGTAGCAAAGGCTTGGTCGATAAAATTCTCAGCAGCTCCGGAATCTATCAAGGCCATAGCCTTTACCACTTCCTTCTCCCAGGTTAAGGAAACTGGTAGCAGAAGCCTGTGATCTTTATAATTAGGAGTAGAGGACAAAATAGAAACACCCAAGGCCTGTCCTCTAGAGAAACTTAGGTGCGAGCGTTTCCCGGGCGGTTAGGACAGTTCGAGAGTAAATGACCTCTGGCTCCACAGTACATACATAACCCCTCCTTTCTCCTGTACTGTCTCTCCTCCTCAGAGAGGCGGGTATAGCCTACCTGCATAGGTTCAGGGAGCAATGAGATCGTGGAGTCAGGACTTAGAAATGCGGGAGCTAACCTAAAGGAAGGTCTCCGGTTCCTCTCTCGAGTGTTCTGTCTCTCTCTTAAACGTTCATCTATACGAGAAATGAACGAAATTAAATCCTCTAAATTTTCAGGAAGTTCTCTAGTAGCAGCCTCGTCAAGGATTACATCTGATAGCCCATTCAAAAATACGTCCATATACGCCTGCTCATTCCACTTGACCTCTGACGCCAGAGACCTGAACTCTAGTGCATAATCGGTTCGGTTCTCCTGTCTCAGGCGTAACAGTAATCTGGCTGCATTAACCTTTCTACCTGGAGGATCAAAAGTTCTTCTAAAAGCAGCTACAAATGCGTTATAGTTATATACTAACGGGTTATCGTTCTCCCACAGTGGATTGGCCCATCTCAGAGCCTTCTCAATGAGTAAGGTGTTAATAAATCCCACCTTTGCCCTATCCGTAGGATAGGAGCGAGGTTGCAATTCAAAGTGGATACTAATTTGGTTTAAAAAACCACGACACTTCTCAGGAGCACCACCATAACGTACTGGTGGGGTAATGCGAGAAGAAGCACCTACAGTGGCTACCTCTAGGCCTGAACCTACAGAAGAGATAGGAGTAGTACGTAACTCTTCTGGTGGATTATTGGCACGAGATAATAACGCCTGTAGTGCTAGCGCCATCTGATCCATTCTGTGATCCATGGCTTCAAACCTAGGATCAGGAGAACCAAGCTGACTGTTTGTACTTGCAGGATCCATTGGCCCTGTCGTAATGTCAGGATCGGGACAGGGATCCAACACGCAGAGTACAAACAGTAGCCAGATACGTATACCGGACCTTAGAATGGCCGGACTAACGTAAGTAGTACAGTAGAGAATAGTCAAAGACAAGCCGAGGTCGAGGGTAACAGAAGACAGGTAAGCGATAGACAAGCCGAATCAAGGGTAACAGAGATAAGCAGAATAGAGCAAACAAGCCGGGTAAAAACCAAAAGGGATAACTAGAAAACACGAGCACTGAGTGACTAGAACAAGCTAGAACCACGACAGGGCAATGAGCTAATGAAAGAAGCACTGTTAAATGCCCTGTTCAGATAAGTAGACACACCTCCGTCGAGTCCTGATTGGTCCTGAACCAATTGAGTGACAGGTCGTTCCGGGTTGACGTCCTGACGTCGACCTCCGGGCGTCATGCTATAAAAGGGAGTCACTCCCTCGCGGCCGGCCTTGCATGACCGGATGGACCGCGAGGAAGAGGGAAATCAGGCCGTCCGGATGGATGAACGACTAAGTCTCTACCTCTCTCGGAGGTAGAGACCTCAGGTACCCTGACAGACCACCAGGGAAGGACGCACAGCATTCACCTCCATGGCAGAACGGCACCCCCCCCTCCCAGGCTAAAGGTAAGAAGGGAGAGAGGGGATATAACTTTTGTTTTTAATTATTAATAGAAAATGAATTAAAATAAATTCATTAACAGCCCCCTCACACACACAGCACCCCCAGACACACACAGCCCCCAGGCACACACAGCACACCCCCCCCCCACACACTCAGCACCCCCAGACACACACGCAGCACCCCCTCCACACACAGCACCCCCAGACACACACACAGCACCCCAGACACACACAGCACCCTGAGACACACAGAGCATGCCCAGACAGACAGCACCCTCACTCCCACACACATACAGCACACACACACACATATATATATATATATATATATATATATATATATATATATATATATATATATATATATAAAATAACCCTCAGTCAGTTAACAGACAAAGAAAATTAGAAACCTAGAATGTGACGGCAGATAAAAACACCCTCACACACAATACGTCCAAATATATACATACATATATATATATATATATACACACACTACAGCACCACTACACACATTACGCTCCAGATACACGCTAGATCCCTTACTCTATATGCACTCTTAATCCTCTACACACACACACACACACAATCTTCTCTACACACTCTGGGTCCTTTACCCACTAGATCTCCTACACACACACTACATTCCTTGTAAGCAAACACATACAACATTCTCTAAACACACCCTCTCTACAACCCCTACATACACTACGTCACCTATACACACACACTACTGCCCGTGTGCACACACTCGCTACATCCCCAATAACACTATGCCCCTATACACACACTCTCTACAGCCTAGCCACACATATTACACCACAAATACAAATTAAATTGACCCACACCACACTCTACACACACGCAATCCCTCAAACAGGCTCCAAACACATGCACCATACACTTTCCTGGCCCTTTTGTCCTCTGGTATCCCACTTGTGGAGACACCAGAGACAATTTAAAAGCAAACACAGCGCAAGCATGTTATTACATTTGCTTGCGCTGCGCAGAACAAATACAGGGCCTTTTTCTAATGCTAGAGCTCTTCAGCGGGGCTCTGCGCATTGAACCAACATGCTCACTTTGAGAGGGGGCGTGCTTGTCATTAGTGATGACAAAACACACCCTCTCTGGCCCCGCCCCCTTCTTAGGGGGCCGCAAAAATTGAAAAATGCCTGGGTCTAATTTTTTTCCCAGTCCGGCCCTGAGTATGTGTGTGCATATGTGAGTGTCACTGTGTATCAGAGTGTCAGTGTGTGCATCTGTGAGTGTTAATGTGTATCTGTGAGTATGTATGCATGTGTATCTGTGTGTACCACAGACAACGTAGTCCACTGCACTCAGGTTCCGCTTTTCACTCCGGCCCACAGACTCAGAGGTGCTCTGCATTAGATAGACACTGCTAATCCGTCCAACAATACAAGGTAATAGAATATACAGGCAACACTCCAGGTACTGAAGGTGTATTTATTGGAGGGTAGAACACCACATAAAAGTGCAACTTTTCAGCCCTAGAGGGACTTAAACATGATTAAGGCCCCCCCAAGGGCCAAAACGTCGCACGTTTGCACTTTTACGTTTTTCTACCCTCCAATAAATACACCTTCAGTACCTGGAGTTTTGCCTGTATATTCTATTACCTTGTATCTGTGTGTGTATGTGAAGGTATGTGTGTCATTGTGTGTATGTGTAGGGATATGTGTGTGTGTGTGTGTGCGTATGCACCAGTGTGCATGTGTAGGTATATGTGTATCTATGTGCCAGTGTGTTTATGTGAAGGTATGTGTATGTATTTGAGTGCCAGTGTTGTGTATGTGTATCTGTGTGTGTAGGTATGTGTGTGTGTGCCTGTGTAGGTATAGGTTTGTATTTGTGGGTGTGCCAGTGTATGTGTCTGAAGGTATGTTTGTATCTGTGTGTATGTGTCAGTGTGTTATTGTGTTTCCATATCACTGTGTGTGGCCGCATATGTGCACAGCCTCCTATCCCCTAAACAAGAGTCCCCTTTTCACCCCGTTCTAGCCCACTTAAGTGCCCCTCCCGAGATTTGGTTCTGGATCCGCCCCTGTCCTGACCAGCTTGGCCATCTGCCAGTCCCATCCAACGCTTTTGCAGGGTCTTTGCTGGGCTGCACTGATAAGGAGACTTGATGGAAAAATACAGACTTTCCTTCCCATTGTTAAAAGTATAAAAGACGAGAAAACTTGGCACTCCCCACCTGTAATACGGACGCGTATTGCTGGTTCTGCTGATTCCCAGTAAGAGAGGGTCCCCTTCAAGCCTGACTGCCAGAAGTTCTCTCAGTCGAGTGCAGCAAGCCTCGCTTATGGTGATGTATACTTAAGCTGATATCTAGATAATTGAGCTTTTCCTTTAAGCTGAATCTGCACTATAGATTAAATGTTATTACTTATTAATTAAGTCTCTGTTAGTCAATAAAGTTTGTATTGATTATTTACAAGTACTTGGTGTCAGTGTCTTTCCCTTTCTCAAATACTCAATTCACTCATCCCGAAAAGGGTTTTGGTGCCCACCAATATCTTTTAAAACCTTAGGGAAATTGATTATTGCTTTTTGATATTGGCACTTCATGAATTTAATGATTAGGCACAACACAGAGATTTTTTTTTAATTCTTTTTTTGTGCACTGGAGAGTTTAAATTCAAAAGTCTTAGTCTTTAGTCTTTTTCGATTATAAGCTTGTTTGGGAAGGGCCCTCTTCATCTACTGTCCCTGTACATCTAAAATGTTTTGTTAGAATTGTTTGTTTTGTTTTGATTATTGTACAGAGCTGCAAAATATGTTGGCTCTGCATAAATTATTGTAATTTCTGGGCAGAAATTTTGATCCCTTATGAAAATATGGGCACTGTATCTGCTTTTCATCAATCCTTTGGTACAACTACTGAGAGATTAAAAACAGTGTTTTGGAAATTACTACACTTAGCTCTTGGGTGAATACCATCTGGACCTGGGACCTTAATTTTAACTGCAGTGCTTTGTCTTGTGTCTCACTATCATTTGCTGTAAGGTTTTTGTAGTGATTTGCACATCATATATCATATAGTTTCTTTGCTATGTGCTTAAGTAAAAGTGTTTTGAAAGGTCTTCTTTTTTCTGATCTCCCATTTCTAGTTTCAATGACCTTTTCACCCCCAAGCATTTCAAGAATGTATGTACATTCTTAGGCAGGGCTGGATTAACATAGGGGCTGATGGAGCTGCACACTATTCTTAGGGTTGCCACCTGGCCAGTATTGCTCCAGTATTGGAGGCAGCCTAGCCGGTGCCAGAATAGCAGTAACACCGGCAATACAAATGTCAGTTTCAGTTCAAACAGAGATTATTTGGCAATACAAGCGCCGGCCAATAGGATGTTACAGCATTTCCCTCCATGCCTCTCTCACTCGTTTGACACAGAGACATTGGGAGACACTGAGGGAAATGGGGACCCTGACACACTAGGGACACAGTGGCCCCATGTCCTCCAGTGGCCCCTAGTCTCCCAGCCAGTGGCCCTAGTGTCACAGTGACCCTATGCCTCCCAGTGTTCCCAGTCTCCCAGCCAGTGTCCCTAGTGTCTCAGTTTTTCCATGTCTCCCAGTGTCCCTGGTGTGTCTCAGTGTTTCCTAGTCTCCCAGTGTCCCCAAGTCTCCTAGTATAAAAGAAAAAATCTCAGGCACTCATTGTGATAGATTCATCCAGGTTCATTGGACACCGCAATGTTTTGCCCTGTACCCAGGTCTTTATCAAGTCTCCAGTGTCCCCTATGTCTCCCAGTGTCCGTAGTGTCTCAGTGTTACCTAGTCTCCCACTTCTCCCAAGTGTCTCAGTGTCCCTAGTATAAAAGAAAGAATCTTAGGAACTCACTGTGATAGAGTTAAGCAGGTTTATTGGACCCTTCAACGTTTCGACCTGTATCCAGGTCTTTATCAAATCTCCAGTGTCCCCTATGTATCACAGTGTCTTAGTGCCCCATGTCTCCCAGTGTCCCCTCATGTCTCAAAGTCACCCAGTGTTCCCATGTCTCCCAGTGCCCCCTAGTGTCCTAGTGGCATGGGGACACATACACTAGGGGACACAGACACGGGGATGTAGAGGAACAAAACTTGTGTGGACTGGCTGACAATGAAATTAGTTTAGGTAATGTTGAATTTGGTCTCTCTAACATTGTGGCATGTTCCCTTTCTTCTACACTCACTACATACACATTGTCTCTGTCCCAGATTATATACCAGGAGCTTCTGCCTGCTAGTAAGAAGGTAAGGAGACAGGTGTACATGTGACTGCTAGAGGACAGTCCATAGAAAGAGTGGAGCGAGTGCATCATTAGACACATTTATGCCAAGCTCAGGGTGTTGTCTGCATAGTATGCCCTTAATTGGCCAGCCTGCATGACTTGCAAGCAGCCTGACATGCATTCATGCCAGGCTGTCCTTCAAATTCAGACATGCCCCCCTTTAGGGTATGTTTGCCCCTTTGGGCAGTTCTGGTTACATGATTCGCGTCAGTGGCCCATCCTTTCACCCAGTCCATAGACTTCCCCTGTTTCACTGGACACTGCTGTTAGGGGATATGGATTTACTTGAAAGATGAAAGCGTGAGATTAGCATAGAGTATGTGTTTTCTAATAGCTGCATCCTATGAGTTTCCCTCCAGCACCATCTCCATCAGATACATGACGCTTGATAGGTAGGACTGTTTTAGTTTTTTTTGGTTAAGATTTTGTAATTAGGCCCATCATAATTGTCAGCACCAAGGCCACTGGGTCGGCAAGGATAACATGTGGAAAAAAAAAACAAATAGAAGAATACATAGTGAAGTATTTAATGGTTAAAATGACGATTATGAATAACAAAATAAAACTCACAAGAGAAGTGGCAAAAAAAGAATTATTTCTATTTGCACAAGAAAGCTTTTAAGCCTCAAGGGGGGGGGGCTTACTCCCCAATCTGTGGAACTCGCCGTTGGTACCTCTTAAAATCAGTCCAGATGTATGTAGGGGTAAAATAAGTATTAATCCGGCTCATGGGTATCGACTACCTTCCTTGGGGTAATATGGTTGCTGCTTTGTTATATGCTTTGCATATTACCCCAAGGAAGGAAGCAGATACCCATGAGCCGGATTAATACTTATTTTACCCCTACCTACATCTGGACTGATTTTAAGAGGTACCAACGGCGAGTTCCACAGATTGGGGAGTAAGCCCCCCATGAGGCTTAAAAGCTTTCTTGCACAAATAGAAATAATTATTTTTGTGCCATTTCTCTTGTGAGTTTTATTGTATTGTTATTCTTAATCGTCATTTTAACCATTCACTATGTATTATTCTAATTGTTTTTTTGCACATGTCATCCTTGCCGACAGAGTGGTAAAATAACCACACTTGTGATAGTGGCGCCCTCACCTGTATATTTATATACTTCTGGTTTCTTATTACATTTGTGGGATTGGGGAGTGATCTTTCTATAGAGTGACTTGCCTGCACTGTTTTTTGCACTTTACCCCACCTACCGTTCCTTTACCAAGCCCACTGGGGTCATAATCTGGCCCTGTCTTTGGCTGTCTGTTTTTAATTTTCTATTTAAGAACTTCAAATTGGCCATATACAAGCATTGTTGGCCTTCTTGTATATGATGCCTCGGAACATGAGATCAATGCTTTTGTTTAACTGACCTTCCTACTAAACCACATTAGTTTTAATGTGTTTATTTTTTTTATATGAACCAATGATATATGTAGAAAAGTGTATAATATTTGTTCAAAGATATTCCATCTACCCCCTGTTTTAGACATCCACATGAATTTGCTTTTTTTTTTTTTTTGATTACAAATAACATTATTTCATAGACAAGATTTCTCAATTATTTCCTTATTCATGTTGTCAAATAAATCGGCATTATTTGTTACCAGATCTAAAGAGGCATCCATTTTAGTTGGTGCGTCTGTGAACGGAGACAAGAGTCATTGAACATGCTTCTGTGACCACAGTCATTTAACAGGTTAAAAAAACGGCTATCCTTCATGAACTTGTCCTTCGGTGTCAATGTGTGGGTAATAAAGTCTTCAGTAAAGTTGTACCCAGATGTACAGCTATTTCATCTAATCTTCCTCAAAATGTATCAGTAATGGAGGGTTTGCTACATATTCCTTCATCTTCTCTCCCCTCTCAATTCATCCCATGCACTCTACTTATACCTTTCCAGCCTATCTTCACTAACCCTTTCTAAAACCTCTAAATACAAACCCTCTCACAAAAACTTTTAACCCCTTAAGGACCACACTTCTGGAATAAAAGGGAATCATGACATGTCACACATGTCATGTGTCCTTAAGGGGTTAAATCCAACTCCCACCTTCTCTTACTTTCAATTATTCTGCTTCTAGCAGTTGGTGATGTCTCTCCAAATCCCGGTCCCACTTCCGCTAACCCACCATGTACTAACTCCAGGAATCACAATAATCTTATACCCATCTCATGTCTCTCTTCCTTTAAATCCTCCTATTTTGCCCTCTGGAATGCATGCTCTGTTCGCAGTGTTAATAAATCCACTGCCGTGCACAACCTTTTCATCTCTTACTAGCCTTAACTGAAACATGTCTCTCTCCCTCTGACACTGCTACCCCTGCCTCTCTATCCTTTGGTGGTCTTCAATTTTCCCACAACCCAAGACACTCAGAAAGCAATGGTGGTGGTGTAGGGTTTCTGCTCTCACCTCACTGCTCCTTCAAACCTATACCCACTCCCCCTTCCCTCTCTCTCATAATTTGAAATTCAGTCAATTCGCCTTTTCAAATGCATCTCTGCTAACATTGGTGTTATCTATCATCCACCTGGTTCCCCTCTCCTCTTCCTTGACCACTTTGCTGCTTGGTTTTCCTACTTCCTCTCCTCTAATATTCCATCCCTAATTCTTGGGGACTTCAACATTCTCATTAACCTGCCCTTGTCCTCAGTAGCCTCAAAACTACTTTCAATGACCTCCTCCTTTGGGCTAAGTCCTCCACCCCTGTAGCTGGCAATACCCTTGATCTTATTTTCTCTCATCAATGTACAATCTCTAATCTCTGCAATACTCCACCTCTTATAATTTGCCCCATCATCCTGAACCTAACCTCCCTCAACTAAGAAGAAATCTGAATTATATTGACCTCCCTCCATCAGCTATCCGCTAATATTGATTCCAAACTTCTATCCATCCCTACTTTTTCCTGTCCCTCACTGGCTATCTCCTCATATAACCCTGATGTGGAATTATTAAAAATCTGTATTGTACTTGTATTGAATTATTGTACTAACTCCATTTTAACCTTATATTGTGACGATCCTCCATTTTGTCCTCCTAACCTGACTTCTTCAATCCTCCATTTTGTCCTCATGACTTAACTTGTTCATTTTAAAAACTACCTTACGTGACTGAACTTCTCAACCCAATTAGTATAGTAGACAAAGACTGTGTTTCCTGCAAGGACACGCACCAGGAGGTGCTGGCTACTCCTTAAACCTTGCTGGCTACTCCTTAGAACTTGTAAGATAGTGTAGTTTGAAGGCCACGAGAACACAGTAGTAATGAAATGTTCTATTCATAAGAGACCTTGCACCTGGACATGAAGCCTGATATCATTGACCGTGTAAAATGACGCTCAAGACCCCCTTATCCCCACCCGTGTCCAGAATAATCCCACCTCTGGTGGGTGGGCACGGGACTAACCTCTTAATTTTTTGAACCAATAGGTAAGACACTAACCCCGACACTTAACAATTAATCCAATTGATGATGTTTATTTGCTGATATTCTAATAATCAATGATGACGCAAAATGCCTCTTAAAAGGGCCTGCGCGCCCGCTTTTTCTTTACTTGCCAATAAACTTTCTCGAAGTTATTTTAACCTGAACCTTGTGTGTCAGACTTAATTACTTCAGCGTATATACGCAATTCAATTTTATTGATTTGGACAGGAACAGATAGACATTTAAACATTTTGGTTTACTTTTAAAAAGTACCATAACAACTTGGCGCCCAACGTGGGGCATCGGGCTATGTCCGGCCGGTGAGCCGTCCTAAGGAAGACAAGGGTGGACGGAGGAATCCGGGGGGAAGGAAAGGAGATTGATCACCTCCAGGTACACGGTAGAGACTTCTGCAGAGCCACCGGTATGTTCCGGCCCCTTTGATTGACCCGTCCACGTGTCTGTGACTGCTTCCCGGGAGGACATCAAAGACAGGTAATATCTTGCCCGGTGTCTCGTTACTCACTTGTTTACCTGCATTTTAGTCTATCTGTTGCCTGGGTGTGTTTGAATTGTTTGCCTGTTTCCCCATTTTGAGATAAAGGGGGGTGGACCTGCAGGGGATTTGCCTGGGTCTCCAGTGTGTCTGTCTATCTGTTTGTATTTTACCCCTTTTGGGATAAAGGGGGGTGGACCTGAGGGGATTTGCCTGGGTCTTCTGTTGCCTGTTTTTACCCCTTTTAGGAACCACGGTGCTGTGGTTGTAGGGAAAAAGGGGGGTTGACCTGTGGATGTGTTCCTGGGGGTCATCTTTTCCTGTTTAACTCTTTTAGGAGCCCCGTGGCTGGGGCTGTAGGGAAAAAGAGGTGTGTTGGATCTGTGGAGATTGTGTAGACTCATAGTTTCCTGGGGATCCTTCTTGTGTCACTTTGATAGCCTAGCTAGCTTCTCTGTGCACGTTACTCTGCTTGCAGAGTGGTGGTACCCTCCAGCTTTGAGCGCTGAGCTGGAGCCATTCCAATTTTTATTTTGTGGTGTGTGAATTCGGGCAGGCATTGCTGTCTTCATCACCACGGAGTAGTGAGACTTATAAAGTGGGTTTTTATAGGGGCACTACAAGAGTGAGGGTAGCGCAGACACTATTAGTGGGCTGCTGTGACGAGGGAGGCATATGGATTTCGGACCGGTGTTAGTTGTTATCCTTGGCCGCTGGTAGTAAGATACTACGGGATTGAGGGAGGTGACTTTTGAGTAAGCACACGAGTAAAGGAAAGGAATTACTGTTGATTTCATTTGAACTGTGATGCATGCACTGTATTTCAACTGTATTGTTGTCTTGTTTGTTTTGTTTAATAGGAGTCTCATGAACTCCTGTGTCTGTCTCTAAGGATTTTCCTTGCCTTTCATCTTTTCTGTACTTCCTATATTATTATACTATCCACTCCCATTCCTCTTAAAAGAGAAGTGATTGGTCACACACTTCTCACCTCGCTCCAATCCGTGTCTACCACCCCGGGTAGGCGGATTCAGTGACTAGTCTACGTTTTGGGAAGACGCACCTGAGAAAGTCACACGGTTCTCGGGTGGCAGTCGAGCATTGTAGACGTTCTTGTTCAATTTTCCCTCTCTCTCTCTCTCTATATCTAGGACGCTGGTATAGGGGTAAAGGGACTATGGGACAGGATTTAGGTAAGCCCAGTAAGGGCTGGTTAGCATGTGATTTGGTAGAAAACAGAGAGGGTGAGGAGATGGTTAAAGGTGTTGAAAAGATTGCAAAAATATGTAAAATTGCTGTACCGACATGTGGAAGATTGCAACCAGAAAGTTGGCGCAAGTTACTGGCAGAAATGAAAGGCAAGCTTGCAGATAATGGTTTATTAAAGACTGCTGAAGCATGGTATAGAGTAGCGAAGGCTATTCAGTTAGAAGGTTGGGTTGAGGAAGAGATAAATCACAAAGGTGTGAAATTGTTTGTGTATCATAAGAATTGTGTTGCTGGGGTTTACCCTCAGCCAGCGCCCCAAAATGGCGCCCAGGGGATGTCTATCCCCAAGGTTCAGTCAGCAGTAGGTGATAGCCAGCTGACTATGTTCCCCACTCCCAATCCTCCTAACACCCATCCCGTCACCTCCCCTGTCTGCCCGGTCCTGAATTCTGATGGATCTTTCTTTTCCCCTTCCCCGTCTCTAACATTCCCATCATCCTCATCCATCCCAACGCTACCTGCTGTACCTACCCCTAACATTTCATCTGCCATTCCTTCCCTACACTCTCTCTCCGTTAATGATCCCCTCCCCTCGTCATCCGCCCAGCTAACCACCTCCTCCACCCTTGCCCCGGCACCTCCCTCTACACCCACCTCTACCAATCCCTCTCCGTCCCCTCCCATCTCCACCCCAGTCCAATACCCCACCTCCTTCCCCTCCCCAACCTGGCCCTACCCCTTCCCATATCCCATGGCCCTGCCCTATCCCGGGTATCCACTACCCCTTCCCCAAGCCACTCCCCAGGTTCCGGTCATGCCCAGTCCGGCACAGTCCGCTCCGGATGTGCCCACATCCAACATGGCCGCCACTTCTTCCCTTAACCCTAATACAGTACCTTTTCCGGCCACCAATATGGCGGCCCCCAGTACAGCCCTGATGCCGGTAATTCCCGGTGACTACCTATCCCCAGGTTATGACTTGCTAGCCACCCCCGCATCTGGGACCCCCGCTCATCCTCCGGTCCTGTCACCTTACTCGGGCCCTGCACGAAAGAGAGCTCAGATCATAGAATTAGATGAGGGAGAAGAGGATAGGTTATCCCAAGACTCGTTGGAGGCTGCAGGAGCCGCTGCAGGAGCCTCAACTCATCGTTCTATCGATGATCCCTTTGGACACAAGGGTCGGGGAGAACGGACCCCTCCTAAATATGTTGCTTTTAACCCCACTCAAGCTAGCGCATTAATGAAATCGCTCCCTGACCCAGAAAAACAGCCTATGCCTTTTTACCGAGGGATAGTTCAAATTCAAAAGACCTATTCCGCCGCATGGCGTGATTTGCTGAGCATTTGTGCTATTAAAGCAGGGGATGCATATTGGCCGAGCATGGCCCGTCACCTCAGTACAGATCTGCTTTCCAGTGATGTTGATTACCCCTCCGGGGTAACCTTTTGCACCCAGTTAAGAGAATGGGCTAAAGACAAACTTGCAGATCAGGCTGCTGGCCTTACTGATGTTATTCAAGATAAAGGAGAATCAGTGGAAAGGTTCCATGCAAGACTGTATCAAATGTTTACAGATTTGGGATTTGATCTTACTGACAAGATTCATTCACAAATGCTGTCCGGTGCGTTCGTCCAAGGTGTTAAAGACTCTATACGCAAGGGAATTATTGCGGCACGCCCTGAATATAAGGTTGTTCCCCTGGATACTCTGCTTTTAGTTGCTAGGGGCCTAGAATCTACCCAGACCCCCAGGAGGCCAAGCTCTGCTCCTCTTATGGTATCACGCAGTACCCCTGTTCCCAGGGGCACCAGACCAGAGGATGGTTTCTGTTTTAATTGCAAGGCTAAAGGTCATTTTAAAAGTGATTGCCCGGAACCCAAAAGAGAGCCAAGAAAGCCATCCAGGCCCGCCCCGGCCACTAAGGCCGAAAAAGGGGTTCCAATAGTTGAGGAACCCGATGAATAGGAAATTGGCAAGCCTGTGTCTGTGACCCCTGTTATGGCAGTGTCTACAGGGGATAAAGGGGGGCCACTTGCCACAGTGACTTTGCCCATTGAAGGCCACCCTACCACATTCCTTGTTGACACAGGTGCAGCCCGTAGTGTTCTGCGAGAACAAGACCTGCCAGACCCATCTTTTCTGTCAAATATTGATGTCTCTTGTGTTGGAGTGGATGGCCAGCCGAGACATAGCCCTCTAACAACTCCACTACGAGTTGGTTCTAGCCTGCTCGCTCGCTTTGTAGTATCCTCCACATGCCCAATTAACCTGTTAGGTGCTGATGTTCTCTCACGCCTGCAAGCATCCATCACCTTCACCCCGGATGGGCAGGTAGAAATGTTTACACCTCTATCTGTATCAGACACCTCAGCCCTGTGCTCCTTGCCTCTGATGCTGCATTTAGAAAAGCCCCGTGAGGAAGCAGCAGAATTAAGGTCTAATTTCCCAGAGGAATTAAAAACACAGGTGCCCGCCAAGTTATGGTCCTCAGGCCCAGAGGACATAGGTCACCTAAATGTTCCCCCTGTGGTGGTAAAGCTCATTCCAGGAGCTAAGTTACCTAGAAAGCCACAATATCCCTTAAAACCAGCACAGTCTGCTGCCATTTCTATCCACATCAAGGCACTCTTAGAGAAGGGTGCCCTGGTAAAATGTAAATCTGAATGCAACACCCCATTATTTCCTGTGAAAAAGAAAACTCCAAAGGGTGAGCCAGAGAAGTACAGGATGGTCCAGGATCTCCGTGCTGTCAATGTAGCTACCGTCCTGGATACCCCTCTTGTACCAAATCCCCATACTCTGCTCTCTGGAGTCCCACCATCTGCAAAATTCTTCACAGTCATTGACCTGGCCAATGCCTTTTTCAGTGTCCCACTGGACCCATCCTGTCAATACCTGTTTGCTTTCACTCATGAGATGCAACAGTATACCTGGACTGTCATGCCCCAAGGGGCACAAAATTCTCCAAGTCAATTCGCAAAGGCCATGGGTACCATCCTTGACCCATGGCAAGCTGAGCACCCAGAAGTTGTCTTGCTTCAGTATGTGGATGATCTACTGCTCTGTGGAGATGATATACCCATTACTGAAAGGTGTTCAATTAGTCTTCTTTCCTATTTGGCAGAACAGGGATGCAAAGCTTCACTCACCAAGCTGCAATTCTGCCAATCTTCAGTGATTTTCCTTGGACATTGCCTATCTCAGGGTACCAGACATCTTACTCGGGACCGGGTAAGAGCTGTTCTAGACATCCCACCTCCAAGGACTTCAAAGTCTCTTCATGCCTTCCTAGGCCTCATTTCCTACTGCAGAGCATGGATCCCAGAAGCCTCTCTGCTTATGCAACCTCTTTATGATGCTCTTAAGTCTGACCCATTCTGTCTGACCAATGAAGCTCTGGACAATTTCAATGCTCTAAAACGTGCCATTGCTTCTGCTCCTGCCTTAGGCCTACCTGACTACTCCAAACCTTTCAAATTATTTGTCTCTGAAAGACAAGGCCATGCAACAGGAGTTCTCACCCAAACTAATGACTTAAGAGGCCGCCAGAGGCCTATTGGATATTTCTCATGTCAACTGGACATTGTGGCCAGAGGGACTCCCTCCTGTCTCAGGGCTGTTTTTGCTGCCAGAGAGCTCATAGAAAGAACCTCAGACCTGGTCCTTGGCCACCCTCTGGTTGTTTTGGCCCCTCATGACATTTCTGCTATCATCAACCAGGTCCAGCTCAAGCACGTGTCTCCAGCCAGACACCTGCGCCTACAGTGTCATCTTCTTTTGCCTGACAACATTTCCATCCAGAGATGTCAAGTGCTTAATCCTTCCACTCTTCTTCCACTCCCTGAGGGGGGTATCTATTATGGATTTATCACGGATGAAACCTACATTTACCTGCTCTGTGGATGTATCAAGAAAGTCATGCATCCACATTTGTCATTTTATGAAGATGAGACACCTCTTTGTGAAGGCCCGGATTACGCCTTCTGTACCATGTGGTACAAGCCGAACATTACTCCTGAACCTTGCTACGAAGATGAGCTTTACCACTGGACCGATGTAAGGCTCACTGCACAAGATTTCTATTGTGACTCTGAAGGCAATAGCATGGTCTTGGTCCAACTACCTCAACAACTCAACTACCTCTACCGCCATTGGGATACTGCTATCCCACATATTCCTGTTACCAAGTTAAAGACAAGGTCATGGAATGATCTTGGGCCCATGGCAAAACTATGGGCCACCATGAATGAAGAACAGCTACAGGAAAACGGTATTGCCAAATACCCAACAACTGACCTTCTGGAAGCATGGCCACGCCACTTCCTAGAAAAAGAATTTCAAGATCTGGTCATAGTGAATCATTATGACCCAGAAACACCTCATGACTGTTTTGAACAGATGAAAATGGAAACAGTGCACTTACCAACTGTGCATGAGAATCCATTACCAGATCCGGATTTTACCCTGTTTGTGGACGGCTCAAGATATGCTGATGAAGAAGGAAAATATCGTACAGGATATGCCGTAACCACAACAGATGAAGTTATCAAATCATCATCCTTACCGCCAGCAATGTCTGCGCAAGAAGCTGAATTACAGGCTCTGACTTCAGCATGCAAAATTTCCGAAGGAAAACGTGCCAACATCTATACAGATTCAAGATATGCTCTGGGCGTGGCACATGACTTCGGCCTAATTTGGAAGACAAGAGGATTTCTTACCACCGCCGGTACACCAGTCAAGCATAGTACTGCAATTAAGGAGCTAATGGATGCCCTCCTACTCCCTAAAGAGGTGGCCGTTTTGAAAGTCAAGGCCCATGGGAAATTGGATACAGATGAAGCAAAGGGCAACCATTTAGCTGATCAGGCTGCTAAGCTAGCGGCCAGGGATCTGCAGGAAGTGGACGAAGAAGTGTCCGGACAAGAAGAAGAAGAAGTTCCTATTTTTGCTCTGCAAACTCTTCCTACTGATTTACGAATTTTGCGAGAACAGCAAGCTGCAGTCACTCCTGAAGAAATCCAGAAATGGAAAAAGAAAGGAGCTGTCCAAAAGGACGGAATATATTACAACAACTTCAAATTTTGTCTTCCCAGAAATTTGTATCCAGCAGTTGTCCAATGGGCACATGGGCCTGCACACCTGTCAAAAGAACTGATGGCCGCCCTCATACAGAAGTATTATGAAGCACCTGGAATCACAACATTGATCAGCAGCTTCTGTAAGGCCTGTGTCATTTGTGCAAAATGCAATCCAGGAAGACCAGTCAAGGTGCCTGCAAAACACCTGGCAAAGCCCATGTACCCCTTCCAGCGAATTCAAATTGACCACATCCAAATGCCCAAGAGTGGGCCCCATGAATATGCACTAGTTATAGTGGACATGTTCTCAGGATGGCCAGAGGCCTACCCAGTGGCCAATATCACTGCAAAAACAACCGCAAAACGCCTACTTACCGAGATAGTATGTAGGTTCGGACTTCCAGAAGTCATTGAAAGTGACCAAGGCCCAGCCTTTACAGCAACAGTGACTAAAGAAATTTGGACTGCTCTAGGGGTGACTCTAGCCTTCCACACCCCTTACCACCCACAAAGTAGTGGTAAAGTGGAGCGCATGAATGGCACTCTAAAAACCAGAATGTTAAAAATGTCACAAGAAACAAAGATGCCCTGGCCAGAAAGCCTGCCAATAGCTTTATTTAGTGTCAGGCACACACCTAGAGGGAAGCATTCACTATCCCCATATGAAGTTCTATTTGGGACAGCACCCAGACTAGGTTGTTATTATCCGCAGCAGTTGCAGCTCCAATCAGATGTTTTAGTAGACTATGTAACTGAACTTGCAAGTGCTTTAAACAAAATACATGCCCAAGTTTTCTCTTCAATTCCAGATCCCGAATTGGATACAGGTTCCCATAACCTGCTTCCCGGAGATTGGGTCCTGGTCAAGAAGTTTGTGCGGAAAAATACCCTGGAACCAAGATTTGACGGTCCATTCCAAGTCCTCCTGATTACCGCAACCTCCGTCAAACTGGCCGGTAGGCCAAATTGGATCCACGCTTCCCACTGCAAGAAATCCCCTGCCCCAGAGGAAGCGAATACCGCACAAACATGTATCTCTGGTACACCTTCTCCCTAATCAGCCTTATAAAGGCCCAGCAAGTAGCCATTACCAAAGATATTAGTGGGTACACCTTCTGGTATAATTCATCGTGCACCCAAGTGGCTACTTATACTTTTGACTACTGTGATATTGTAGAATGCCCATTTCCCACACCACAAATCCAGAGCATCTATAGAGATATCCCTCATTCGAAAGACCCATATGTTTGTGTAGTTGACAAGCAATGGGGGCACAATTGTGACCATTGGGGGGCGGCGGGATGGAATGCCGGGCCTGCCTGGGGTTACAAACCAAAAAGTGCCGTAGCTAAAGTAGATGATCATGGTAGATCTCTTCTCCAGAGAATGACTTTGAGAAAGCCTGGGGGGAGTACACCAATGAAATTAATCCTCAACATTGAGCATCCAAGCCCAACAGATGCAGACCAGTATGTGATGGGAATGTATTGGAAAAAGGGTTCCTACCAAAAATTAGGGCATTTCTACCTCAAAGATATGTGCAACTCTTCTGAGTGGCAAGGGGCCACCCATATGGTCCCTAACCCATTAAAACCTCATATCCAGACCTTTCAAGACATGATGGCCATTGCTAACCCCACCTTTGAAGATACCATGGCCGCTGAAACAGGTTTTAATGATGTAAATCTATGGTTAGAATGGATGAAATATAATGCTAATAAGCATAATAGAACTGCATGCTATGTGTGTGGCGGTGCCCGGCCTCACCTGGGTACCGTGCCTTTAATCCTACCAGTAGATATAGAAGAATGTGTTTTAAGCCTTTTTGCCTATCACTATAATTTTAACAGGTCCATATGTATTGCATGGACAAAAGAGTATCCTCTCCTAACCCAGGATGTCAAACCCCCAGATGGTATTACCGTGTATAAAGGTAATTACACTTGTTATGCTAATTACGATGGAATAGGTAAATTCTTGGGTAACTTCTCTAAGGGGTATTGTGCTACCTACAGAAATGTCTCTATGGACTTGTTGCAGTTTCACACCAGGTCATTAGGGGATATTTACTGGTTGTGTGGGGATTTACAGCTAAGATCCAGAATGGACAAGCAGTGGTGGGGGGAGTGTACTCTGGCTAAAGCTATTATGCCTATACATATCATCTCTGACACACACCTCGTCACCCATGGGTCCAAACACACTAAGGTTAAGCGTGACGCCCCAGTGAAAGGAAGTTTTGATCCTCATGTGTATATTGATGCCATTGGAGTGCCTAGGGGGGTGCCCAATGAGTTTAAAGCAAGGGATGAAGTTGCTGCAGGATTCGAATCAATTTTTACCATAGTTACCGCAAACAAGAATTTAAATTGGATAAATTACATTTATTATAATCAACAACGTTTTGTTAATTACACCAGAGACGCCCTCCAGGGGTTGGCCGAACAGCTGCAGGCCACATCCCAAATGGCTTTCCAGAATAGAATGGCCCTAGATATGATCTTAGCCGAAAAAGGAGGGGTTTGTAAAATTTTGCCCGACACCATGACATGTTGTACCTATATCCCAGAAAACACAGGCCCTAATGGTAAAGTTACATTAGCCATAGAGAAATTAAATGACCTGTCTGAAGAGTTAAAAAGGAATTCTGGGATAAAAGATCCCTGGGAAAGATGGTTTGGTTGGATGACAGGATGGCAAAAGGCTTTAATGCAGATTGGTATGGCTTTACCAATTTTCCTTTTTATTTTTGCTCTTCTCTTTTGTTGTATCCTCCCATGTCTGAGAAAATCCCTCATGAAGACTGTTGACCAAGCGGCACCCACTTTTACCCATCTCGAAGTTGATGACCAAGACTTCCAAGACGTCAACTCACCCTGTCTGCCGCTGCAAACAATCCCTTTTGTTGATAAAGTGCAGGAATTCTAGGAAGGGACTAACTTAGGGACAGCATCTGTCAGTGAATGGTAAAGGCCCCGTGTGGAGAAGTGGTGGGTTAGCTGCCATGGGACACCCATGGGTGTGAAGTGTTCGAGAGCCATACTGACGGATGAGTTAGCCTATTAGGGTCAGCTCTAGGGACAGACTTGCACTTTGCATTAACACCTAGCTAGCGGCCACGGGGTTTCTGTGCCTTTGGGTTAACACGTCTTCTGATACTAACATAATAAAGTTTTATCTCTTAGAATCTAACATTTCATAGGGGGGACTGATGTGGAATTATTAAAAATCTGTATTGTACTTGTATTGAATTATTGTACTAACTCCATTTTAACCTTATATTGTGACGATCCTCCATTTTGTCCTCCTAACCTGACTTCTTCAATCCTCCATTTTGTCCTCATGACTTAACTTGTTCATTTTAAAAACTACCTTACGTGACTGAACTTCTCAACCCAATTAGTATAGTAGACAAAGACTGTGTTTCCTGCAAGGACACGCACCAGGAGGTGCTGGCTACTCCTTAAACCTTGCTGGCTACTCCTTAGAACTTGTAAGATAGTGTAGTTTGAAGGCCACGAGAACACAGTAGTAATGAAATGTTCTATTCATAAGAGACCTTGCACCTGGACATGAAGCCTGATATCATTGACCGTGTAAAATGACGCTCAAGACCCCCTTATCCCCACCCGTGTCCAGAATAATCCCACCTCTGGTGGGTGGGCACGGGACTAACCTCTTAATTTTTTGAACCAATAGGTAAGACACTAACCCCGACACTTAACAATTAATCCAATTGATGATGTTTATTTGCTGATATTCTAATAATCAATGATGACGCAAAATGCCTCTTAAAAGGGCCTGCGCGCCCGCTTTTTCTTTACTTGCCAATAAACTTTCTCGAAGTTATTTTAACCTGAACATTGTGTGTCAGACTTAATTACTTCAGCGTATATACGCAATTCAATTTTATTGATTTGGACAGGAACAGATAGACATTTAAACATTTTGGTTTACTTTTAAAAAGTACCATAACAACCCTACCCTCACATATGCCTTGGATGCTGCAGCCCGGCTCCAAACATGCACCTTGAGAACACGCCCCCAACGGTGGCACACTAAATCAACACGCTACCTGCAGAGATGCTCCCGTTCTGCTGAATGCTGCTGGAAGAAGTCACGGACCCAGTCGGACTTCCTCCACTACAAATTCATGTTGCGTTAATACAGCACAGCCGTGGCAAAACAGTCATACTTTTCCTCCCTCATTAGCTCATGCTCCCGCAATCCCAGGCATATTTTTTTAATACATTTAACTCCCTTCTTTGCCCTGCTGTTGCCATCCCCCAAACTAACCTTACAGCCGATAGCTTTGCATGCTACTTTACCAACAAGATTGAACAGCTAAGGAAATAATTCTCACCATGTAGGAGTGGATCAGACACCCAGCATGAGTGAGGGATTCCAGACTGGTAAATCAATGAAAGTGTGATTAATAAAAGAAAAAACAATGTATCAACAAAAACTTGATAGGGTAAACAACCACAAATCATCCTGGGAACTAAACTGTATCCAAATGTAAAAGTAAAATGTATTTTATTGTAGTCACTGAAATAAAAATCGATACAATAAAATGTCCCACTTGAGGAGTGGTAAGCAATTTCCTCTAAGCATATGGGTGGGATGCCCCTAGTGACTATCCTGACCAGTGGCTATTATTAGGTGCAATCAATCAGGAACAAAATGTCACAGGGGGATAATCTACTAAACAGTGCACTGAGAGAAACAACCACATAAAGGGGAGGTAGAGGACGGATACAAAACTAGGAGTAGGATAGATCTAGAGTAAAATATAAGCAGGAATGTCTGTAAAAGAGAGATGCCGGATGGTCACTGCTACTGTGCAGTTACAAAGTTCCTATCGGTTTCTCTCTCAGGAATGAACAGAAAAGCTCTTAGATTACTCCTACCTAGGAAGTGAAGCTACAGAAACTAAATACAGCTGATATCCATCTATGATAGTGGAAATGTCTGCAGCTCCTAAGAAAACACATTCATGGGTGTTCTATGCTAAAGTGGTAACAGAACCTAAAAATGCTAACTCCTAGATAACACCTTCATGGGTGTTTTAAGCTAAAAAGGTACAATCACATAGCGCACCCATCCTCTCCTCAATCCCTACCAAGATAGAAAAATCAAACCTTAAACTAAAGTGCTAAACGTGCATAGTGCTGCAAGTGCTCAAAAGTGGGAAGACTAAAAACCTGACTCACGTTTCGGTGCCAACAACGGCACCTTCGTCAGGGGCTAACCTTACCTCTAGAGGTAAGGTACGCCCCTGACGAAGGTGCCGCTGTTACCTCTGGAGGAGGTAAGGTTAGCTCCTCAATTCCAACTCTCTCCTTGACCCTCTTCAGTCTGGCTTCCGCCACCTCCACTCTACTGAAACTGCTCTTATTAAAGTCACTAACTACCTAATCACAGCTAAATACAAAGGGCACTACTCTATACTAATTCTTCTTGACCTCTCTGCTGCCTTTGACACTGCTGACCATGTTCTCCTTCTCCAAACTCTTCAATCATTCGGTCTCTGTGACACTGTCCTCTCTTGGTTTTCCTTCACTCTCTCCCAATGCTCATTCAGTGTCTCCTTTTCGAATGATATCCTCCCTTCATCCTGTCTCTGTTGGGAGTCCCCACAAGGCTCTGTACTTGGTCCCCTTGCATTTTCTCTTTATACTGCATCGCTTGGCAAACTTACTACCTCATTTGGATTCTAACACCACCTGTACGCTGATGACACTCAGATATACCTCTCCTCCCCGGACCTCTTCCCTGCAGCGTGTCACTGCATGCCTTTCTTCCATCTCTGACTGGATGTCCTCCTGCTTTTTAAAACTCAATTTCTGTAAAACTGAACTCCTGTCTTTCCTTCTCGTCTTTCCTTCTCCCAAAACTGATCCTCCTCCTTCACTCTCCCTTCAAGTTAATGGTACCCACGGCAGTCTATCATTGCAAGCGCACTGTCTTGGCGTTATACTTGCAGCCTCACATCCAGTCTGTTACCACTTCCTGTAGATTCCACCTTAAAAACACAGCCCACAACCGTCCCTTTCTTACCCAAGATGCTACTAAGGAGCTTGTCCATGCTCTAGTAATCTCTTGCATGGATTATTGTAACTCTCTCCTAATAGGTCTTCTCACAAGTCCCGCTACAGTCTATAATGAATGCTGCAGCTGGACTGATTTTCTTCTCCTGTTGCTCCTCTCACACCTATCCCCTCTGTCAGTCCTTACATAGACTTCCTGTATCCTATAGGAGTCAATTCAAGGTACTAATCCACACCTATAAAGCACTGACCAATTCTAGCCCCTCCTATATATCTTCACTGATCCGCAATGGTTAAGAATATCCAATAAACATTTTTTTTTAAAAATATTTATTTAGTGGAGAAAACCTACGCAGGATTATTTGAAGCAGATCAAATAACCGGGTAGTTTTTATTGTAGATCAATTCTTCATTAAATAACTGCCTCAGCAAGGAGTTAAAATAAAAAAAAAATATATTTTTACTTCAGAATGCATGAATTACTTGGGCTTCATATCACTATATAAAAAAATAAATAAAGAAAAAGCAAAGAAATGTGTATATTGCCTTTGCCATCCCACAGAAGCCACCTATCATGTTGGCTAATGTTAAAGCGGCACGGTCATGCCAAACTTACCTTTCTCCTATCACTACTTCTCTTTCTCTCTCAGAATCCATTCTTCATAAGTGATCTAGTTTTCTTTAA
Organism: Pelobates fuscus; assembly: GCF_036172605.1. NCBI lineage: Eukaryota > Metazoa > Chordata > Amphibia > Anura > Pelobatidae > Pelobates > Pelobates fuscus. The sequence goes on from NC_086322.1 coordinate 178,639,113, forward strand.
AGCATAAGACAAAGTAGGGACTACTTTGTTTTATGTAGTTTTCCTACACTTGACTTTCTTTGACCAAAAGGAGGAGTTTATCAGCTCCATTTCCTGTGTCAGAGAAAGTACTCACCCTTCTCCTTGACACAGGAAATGGTCAAAGAAAGCCAAGTGTAGGAAAAATACACAAGACAAAATAGTCCCTACGTTGTCTTATTCTTTAAAGAAAAGTAGGTCAGAAAGGAAGAAAATATGCTGAGAGAGGAAGAGAAGAGGGAACCATAGGAGAAAGGTAAGTTTGGCATGACAGTGCTGCTTTAAATGCATGTTTTATTGATGCCTATGTTAAATATCATCCAGCATATATAACAGCAGTTAAACTACAAAAACCTTACAATAATAAATTGACAAAACTAGTAACATGAAAAAACACATTTTTATTGCACTTAAGTTATAAGAAAATAAAATTTCTAAGTGAATCAAACCATAGACACAATCCCTTTAAACGTTGTTTTCCTCCATCACATCGGGTTGTTACAGAACTGTAAAATGAACCAAATGGAATCTGATTTTAAACCAGACTATAAATAAAATAAAAAAAATTTAAAAAAATCCCACCCCCACTCCCCCCAAAATTAGAAAAAAAAAAAAAAAAAAAACACAGAGGATGAGGAGGAGAAAAAAAAAATACAAAATAGAAAAAAAAAAAAAAAAAAAAAATAGTCTAGGATACAGTGTTAAACCACTTTTCACAGTTCAGTTTGAGTTGTGACTCTTGGAAAATGAGGCAAATAACTTGACAATTGTATGGTTTTGTTTATTTTCACGTGAAGCTTGCACAGCAAAAACCTTTTAGCTTCTGCTTTACAAGTTGCCATTTTAAAACTGTAACAGTTGGTTCCCCCCCAAAAAATACTGTCATCTATTGAACCCAGCAATCTTTTTTCCAAATCATTCATTTTTAAAATAGGTTGTCAGTTGTGTTATGCAAATGTTACATTCACCACAGCCCTCACAAAAAAAAAAAAAAAAAGTTTCCCAACAGAACAGGCTACTGTAGCTTTGTCCTAAGGAATGTGTTTACATTTTGCTCAAAACAAGAAAATAAGCTTTGCACACTCTCAAATGAAAAATCTTTTTTTTTTCCTTTTTTTCTTTGCAGGCAAACTTCACTCTTAATTGTCTGAAACTGGCCCACGTCCGGCCTCTTAGAGGCACAGTGGGTTCAGATTTCAGTGGCAAAAAAAATTCTTTTTCTGTATCCAAACTAGAACAAATTTGGAATTCAGTCTGGGACTAAAACGTCACAGCAGTAAAATTATAATAATAATAAAAAAAAAAAAAAAAAAATTTGCTTTTTTTTTTCTTCTTTCTTTTAGCAGCATAAATATGTTTGGCCACTGGGGATACAGTACAGCTGTGGGACAACAATCCCGTTTGTAAAGACCTACTGCTAGCACCAGCATCAAGATTTCAATCCATCTGAGAACTTCTAGACATTTGCCACCCAAGCGCAACATGTGCATTGAAGAGTGTAGATGGAAGCAACAGTAAATAGAGAAACAGAGGCTAATACTGTGATTGATTGACATTGGCAATAGTCGGCAAAAAAAAAAAGTGATAAAACTGTACAAAAACAATTCACAGTTTTTTCAGCATTTCCAAAACCAGAAAGAAAAAAAAAAATATTTTGTTGCAACTGCTCTCTCTGAAAGTCAACCAGCATTTTTTTAGTTAGGGTCTAGCTTTTCTGAAGGTCCATTTAGCATAAGACTGCAGATGCTGCACTGTGACCAACTTAGAACAGATTCAAGGAATAATTGCACCTTGGTTTGATTTTTGAGAGTCTTTTTGCAAAAGAAAAGCAAAAAAAAAAAAAAAAAAAAAAAAAAAAAAAAAAAAAAAGTACTCCACGTTAAAAAGTGACGTCTGTGTACATCAAGATGTCATCTGTTGTCTTACTCAACCTCTGTAGGTCTTTGCAGTATGTTGTCCCAAGCCTATATACTGCTTCGCCAAGGCCAATGGATATTTTTTGGAGGGAAGGACTGGGGGAGAAGTGGGAGGCAAAACAAGAGGAGGGAATTATGCAGTCTAGAAATTTGGACAAATTCATCTCCCCAGCCTTCACTTCATGTCCACATCAAAGTCCAGCACCAGCAACTTTGTCTCCTCAGTCCCATTCCTGCTTCCAACAGCACATACAAGCTTTGTATTAGATGCTCGGATTCGCCACACGACACCTCCACTTCCTCCACTCTCCAACGTTACTAGGTTCCTAATAAATTCACCCGTTTTCAAGTCCCACAGTTTTACAGTCCCATCATCTGAGCTGGTTATTACAAAGTTTTTGTTGAACTGTAAACAGGTCACAGCGCTTTGATGTTTGTTGGGACCTAGGAAACAAATTTTTATTAGTTAGATAAAGGTTTTCGATTCAATAAAAAAAAAAAAATAAGAGGGAGAAAATATGATTCCCGCAAGCGTATTTGACAGCTAAATAATAGCAATGCTGAAAAATACACTTTTAAAATAAATTGCACACTCTAGAAAAATACTTTTCAGAATTGCTAGTGCTTACATATTTTATGCAACGAATTTAAGTTACTATAAGAATACAACACAGAATAAGACCGTAAAACACATGCAGGAAGTGGAAATTTAACACAGAATTTATTTTGTATTTATTTAGAGTTTCTTGCACCTTACAGGATCCAATACTTAATTGGAACGGGAGGCAGCTTGCATTGTCTAGTCAGATAAACCAAGTAAACAGAATGGTAACTATTTCCTCCTCTAAAAATAGAAGGAAAAATAGACAATGGGACTTTTAGTTTCAACAAATGTGTTGTAAAAATTGTTTAGGTTGGCAAACATAATTCGCAACTGTAAGGTATCTACCAATGTAATCTTAATTTTGGAAGAACAAAAATGCCACTTTAGTTTACATTTGTTTCGTTTTAGAATGGAAGCAAATTATCTGACATCAGTCCTTCAAGCGAATATTTTACTATGTACTCCTACTTCTCGATAAACTATGTATTTTCTAAAATATATAAATGCACAAACCCACATAGATAAACTTTGTGAATGGAATACCCAAGCCACCAAGTCAATAGATACACAGGTTTGAGTTCGTAAGATGATAAATCACATTAAAGTAATAACCAGGTACGGTTACATTTAGCTTTCTGCTAGCTGTATTTCAGTTCAGCTTGGATAATGTTAAAAAAAAAGTCAGCATCCATCCTTGTTGGACAAATTGACAGTCAATGTTTGCATGAAAATGCCACATGATCAGTGTGGCTGCAGAGACTGTGTACTCCAAGTCCAAGGGATAGATCAGAGTTTTGGCAAATCATTCACTTATCAGAAGAAAATTAAAAAAAAAAAAATCAATTATCTCCTGGCAGTAAAACCATAACCGTGAGCTGTAGTGTTTGTGCTGTTCATAGTGTCCATTTAAGTGCAACCAGACATGATCTAGCAGGATTCTTTGAGCATACTGCTGACAATCTTTGAATAATGTCTGCTGTAAGGAGATAAGAGACTTACCTTGCAATGTTTGTAAACACTGTCCTGTTTTAATGTCCCATATTTTAACGGTAGAATCGGCATTGCCAGAAACAAGGATGTTATCTTTGAGCTCCATGCCACTAGTTAATGACTGGTGCCCAGTTAGTGTATGGATGCAATTCCCAGTCTCCACGTCCCACACTCTAATTGAGGTATCCAAGGAGCCACTCACTACATGGATGCCATCAAACTGCAATTAAGTATAGAAAAAATATATATATCAATTTGTTAATTATGGTCAGTCGTATTCTGCAGTACACGGTAAAGCATGGGAAATGAATGTAGTCAATATGTGGGAGAAACATCAGTTGCCTAACCTGTGTAAGTGGACAGCATAAATTGATCAATTTATTGTAATAAAAGAACTGCAAGTAAAAAACAAATATCTGTTGTCCAACTTCCTTTGTGGAATGTATTATAAGTTGGCCTCATTCTCAAATGTTGTGAATGAGACAAGGTTCATTAAGTACGTATTCATTTAATCATACATAGTGCTGGAGAACCTGCCAGCAAATGTATCCATTAAAAGATCTACTGAGCTGCAGCTCACCTGTGCCTGCTGGAAAATGGTATCAAATCCCCCCCCCCCCCCGAAATTTTTTTTACAAATGCCTGCATATACACAATCCTGATTCACTTTCAACAGTTTTGAAGTTAAACACATACACCTGAATATGAAAACAAAGCCGGACACATTTTAGCTGATCATATTAGAAAAATACAAATACTTCAAAATTACTAGTCATGCAGGAGTCAGTGATGATTATGTTTTACTTACTTTTATATAATATTGTTGGATTTGTGTTTTATAAAAGTAAGTCATTAAAAATCGATGTGTGAAAGTTATTTAATTTCGATGATAAACACCCCCTACAAATAAATATATATATATATATATATATACACACACACACACACACACACACACACACACACACACACACTGTATAAGGATCCCCATGTATTTCTGAAACTGTTGCTTCAAGTCTACATACACGATGTGGGTTACAGCATACCTTTATATTGGCAAACAGGTGGGAAATGTACAAAATAAATGGGTTCATTTTCCAAACATACACTAAATTAGCAGTGTATTGACTTATGGAGGGTAGACCAGACAAACTGGTCAACTAGAAAACAACATTTCAGCTGCTGTAAATTTCCTTTTGTATCAGATTAGCGACAGTAATCACAGTAGGGTTTTGCATCTGTTCCTCAAAGCAGGATAAGCATGTGCACATCCCTTACTCCTCCTTCCTGTATTATTAGAACCTTGCAAACCAATCCCCAGGATCCAAAATGATTCAACACCTTCTTATACCAAAACAGATCATTTATACGTACACATGGGATGAAACAAATACAGCTGGTAATCATATGGAAAAGGGACATTTACTGTGAATAAAATTTTGTAGGTATATAGTATTCATTTAGAGGCTAAAGAATTGAAGGGTTGGCTCTTATTCTATAACAGCCTTGGCGAGCCATACATATGAATGAACCTAACCAGAGAACACTGGATGCCAAACTTTTTAGTGTTGAGAATGGAAGGGAGACTGTCACCAGTCTGCCTTGCTGATGCTTCAGAGCCCTCAGATATTGACGAAAACCTGGTCGAATTTTATAACACTAGAATAAGAAAGATAATTTTGCCAATGCATGTTGATAGTGATACTTTAGAGACTTTCATTAGTGTTGATTTCCTCTTTGAAAAAATGCCAATATTTCCCAGAACTTTATGTACTGTCTAGATAAATATGTACAACTCACACCCAGATGGCTATATTTACTTTCAAGAGGACTAGATGGATTTTTACAGATAGTTGGTTATAAAAAAAACCAAAAAAAAAACACAACCTCTTAAGAGTAGCAGGGTTGACAACCTACTTGTCTGAAGGCTTGAAGCAGACAAAGAACCAGTTCATCTTGATGGATAATGTGATTTTGAGTAAGAATCCCAGACCTGAAGTTTACCCACCCTTTGGGTTGATGTTATTGTGACTAAATGCAATTTTCCATGAAAGAAAAAAAATATAATATAAGGGCAGTTAAAAGAGTTTCAAGATGGAAACTAATTGCTGCATCTAATTCTGGAAATTGTAAAAGTAAAGAAAGTCCATAATTGAGGCAAGTAATGTGTTTAAGGAAGAGGGTAACCCTAAAAAATAAAAAAATCTCCCCTTTAGTGCTGTCGCATAGAGGTTATCTCGAGTAGCCAAGCTGCTTACTAAAATAGTATAGAAATAGATCGACTTCAAAGTTGCTAACTAAAGACGATTGGTGAATGAAAAGATGTAGTGAGAGCAGCACCATTCATGAGGGTCCTACCATACTGCCTGCAAAACATGCCCTAAATAAATCCCTTTAAAGAGAATTCCCCCTCCATGGATGGATGCATAAACCCGCACACCTTAACCAAAAACTTAAAAAAATGTGTGCCAAGCTTCTTTAGTTAGCAACTTTGAAGTCGCTCTCTTTCTATATTATTTTAGCAAGCAGCTTGGCTACTCGGGATAACCTCTATAAGACATTACTATAAGGGAGATTGGGTGATCAGAATAGCTTTTACACCCTTTATTTAGTTCTCACTCTAGATAGCGACCTCAAAGTCGATTTATTTCTAGTGAGTTCAGGTTAGCTTAGCTATGTGTTTTATTTCCTCTGTGATGGCTTCCCTATCATTTAGCACAGTAACAAGTGGTAACATGGTGTAATATCTTTGTTACAAAAATCTAGTAGTCACTTTTTATTTAGGACTGCCTCACATTTTGGGACACATTTACCCACCCTTTCCCCCCAACTTGTTCGTCAGTGAGGCTTATGAATTATAGGTCTCCTATTTGTTTGCTACCTTTAATTAAATTTAAGCAGCCGCCTGTACTCTGCTACCCTCATTACCCTATTAGGATTGCAGAGCATAATGCTCCCCCTATAGGATTGTATGTTGTGTATGTGTTACTTATATTTCCTTTTATTACACTTTAATAAATTGTGATTTTATATTCTTCTTACATACCTATAAGGGACTTTACTGTGTCCTTAGGACTTTAGGTCCACAGGCCACCTCAGTCTACTAATTCTGGAAATTGTTCTAACCAACTAATAAGAGGATTGGTGGCAGTGGAAGATGGATTCAGTCCCTCAGCTAAACCTAGTTAAAAATATCTAAGTATATAATTTAACAGAGAGTGTGGGGAATGGAATCCTGAAGAAAATCTCAGAGTATGGATCTGCAACGCGACATATTTATTCCATATTCTTAGGTCTGTGTTAGGAGGTGGGGACATGCTGTTACAATCTACCAAGAAATCTACCAAGACTTCACAGTCCAAACAAATTGGCGAAACTGGTAATATTGCTACTTTTTCACTTTAAATTTTGCAGCAGTAACATCTCCTTTTTTGAGGATCTAAGTGGCTCAGAAAACATAACATTCTGAATAATTTTATTGAAATAAGACAATTAATTGACTCTTTTTAGGTCTAAAATTTAACGGAATGATCCATCTGGTTTGCTGACCAAAAAGAGTTTAGAATAAGCACTGAAGCCTATTTTTGGGAAGGTTTTCGAACATGGACATTCTTTTAAGATCTTTCACATTTTCCCTGAATTATATTTGAGAAGTTGAGAAGGAGTAGAAAGCATGTCAGATTCTAAAGAACAGTCAGATAATCATTTCTCCATAGTCAATTGGAAAGAAACAAATTGGTAAACATTCAAGCATACTGAGTTGTTTCTTCGCAATTACCTATGAAGAAAGACAGGCCTGGCCTATGGAATTTATCCTTCGGTTATCACTGAAGAATTTTTTCTACATATTTTTCTACATATTTCTGCTTCTTTCTATACCTGGAGTTTCAGCTGTGAAAGGGCTCCTTGCAGCCTGTTTTTTTTTTTTTTAGCCTTGGTAACAGACTTTTTGCTCGCAGCCACGTAATTTAATAGCTTGTCTAAGGATGAATCAACACTCAATTGCACACAGAATATTTAGAAGGTCTACCCAGGACCTTAAAGCGGCACTGTCATGGCCGAATCCAGTTTTTTTTTGTTTTTTGTTTTTTTTTTAACCCCCCCTCCCCACTCCACTACATCAAACTGACCCCCTAGTCACTCCCAAATGCCCTTAAGCCAGCCATACTACCTATTTTTTTTTCATCTTTATTTTTTTGCCCCAACCTATATTTAGGGCGCCGCCATCTTTGCGTGGGTAGATGAAGTCCCCGTGGGACATGTCATCTGCCCACACTAGATAGAGCTGTGAGATTCCCGCACATGCCCAGTTAAACACTTGGGCATACGAACGGAAATTTCCTCTATTCATTAGTCAGAAAGACGAATGAATGAATAGAAATGTCAGATGAACAAACACAGAATATCAGTGTTTGTTTGTTCAGTTCAGTGCTACCAGCGAATGCCCCTACTCGCTATACCTGAACAGTGGATGGGGGCCATAAATAACAATAAGGGGAGGGGTGAAATGTCCTCCACCCCCCCCCCCCTACCCCTGAGCAGCGGGTGGGGGCCCTACTGTCCTCCCCCCACCCCTGAGCAGGGGCCTTCGCGATATAGCAAGTAGGGGCAGCATTTACTAATACCAAGTAATCTTTACTTAGTATTAGTAAATTTGGCATAAAGACCAATTTAGGTCTTTCAGCCTTTTGGTAGATAGCTCCCTAACACCGTGGGATAACATTATTGCCAAATTGCAGATTTTATCAGCCGAACCGACAATCAGTTGATATTACGGTAAGTTTAGTTTTATTTGGTGTTCACCATGCTGCCTTTAGAAAAAGATTAAAATAAAAAAAAGGGGGGGGGGGGGGGGGAATAAATGAAAACAAAGGAAAAAAAAAAAATCTATATATATATATATAAAAAAAAAAAAAAAAAAAAAAAGGTTTCGGACAAGCCTACACCGTTGATTTTTATAGACATACACAAAACATCAAAAAATTAAAAAAATGATTTTACTATAAAACAACTCAATAAAAATTGTGTCTCAAATGGACATAATCATCAATATGACATTTATAACCAATTTGGTTATATGAAAACTGACATTACAAATTCCATGCCAGATAAACTTTTACCATAATAATAATAATAATAATAATAATAATAATAATAATAATAAGTACCGTATATTCAATATTTAACAAATAAAAGCAATTTGCTTTATTTGTGCAAAATAAGTGACAATGGCCCGGTTTCCTTTTTCTGCGATCAAATTAGGTTAGCGTAACCTTTTCACATTAATAAGACAAAAATATTCTGCTAATTAGTGACCTACAATGGCACAGTCAATCAGTCTAAGAAATGTGCAGCTTCTTGTAACTGAAGGGGATTTTTGCAGACGAAATAAAAATTGCCAGAGAGCATGACTTCAGTTCACAAAATAATGAGCAAGGAGCAAAATAAACAAAGCACAGTGGCATCTGGCCTACATACACAAAGAAATCATACGGTGCCTGAGTAATAAATGCATCTATAGACACCTGCATGAATATGTAGATCTCAACAAAAATAAAATACATGAATCTATGCATCTAATATGCAGAAATATAACCTACGTTCCTTCTAAGAGTTTCATTTCATTACAGGAGTTAATATGAATCACATAAATGCAGCAGATTAATATATCAAATAAGAATCCATCCCACTTAATGAGAGTCTGAGAACTGGGAGAATGCCAGAACCAATTAAAATCACAGGACCGACTGCACTACTAAAAAATAAAATCCCCTCAATGAATGGTAGAACCTAGTGTTAAAAGTGTGTGATGCAATGAGATTCCACTTACAATACAATTCTGATTACACATGCATACACCAGAACAAAAAAGTCTCATAGCAAGACTGAAACGTTGTCCCTTTTGTTTTCCAGGATTCAATAAAGCTAGTTGGATATTTACAAGCTGTTGAGTGCAGATACCATTTGAATTTTTACAAAACAATATATAACAGACGTGGCAAATTAATCCACATAGATATTTTAATAGTACTTTGAATGGTAATTAATATTCAACATCATGGTTCTTATGATCGGTACATGCAACTATGGAGGAGATTTTTTTTTTTTTTACATCTAACCTGAAAACAGAATATATGTGCAGGAAGAAATGTAAATGCAAAGCTATAATACTCTAGTTTGGAAAACATGCCTTTTATAAATTAAACAAGGTTGTTTAAAACAAAAAACCCACAAGACTGCTCATACCTGTAAGGAATAAACTCTATTAGTGTGGCCTTGCAGTGTGTGTAAACAGGTTTCGGTCTCTGGGTCCCACACCTTCACCATGAAATCGTAAGCTCCACTAACCACTCTTCGGCCATCATACTGAACACATCGAACAGCTGCTACATGCCCCATGAGAACATGTAAACACTGGCCTGTTTCTATGTCCCATACCCGAAGTGTGGCATCCCGTGATCCACTTACTACCCTGTGAGGTGAGATAAATCAAGAACGTTAAGCATATTATGGACATATGCAATATCATTAATTACACAGGGCCATCAGAATTTAGGCCACATATCTATAAGATATAGGGCCATCAGAATTTAAGCCACATAGCTACAAGAATTTAAAAAAAAAAAAAAATAGCTCCCCCAGCCCCCAAAAGGAGATACATTTTACCAAAAAGGAGGGGAAACCAAAAACAAAACAATAAACACACCCCCCCCCCAAAAAAAAAACAAGTGAATCATTCTAATAGATATAGAAGTTAAGCTATTTATTTTCTATTAATCTACAACTCCCCAGCTCTGCAATGACATAGCTGCAAGGTAAATGATACACATGACACACATGCCATGGAACGTCAGTTAAATCTTTCACAATGGTAAAAATCCTGTCTAGTTCCATTACATCTGGTTATCCACCAAAGTATCCATGAGGTATCTAGTCATGTCACCAGGACAGAATCTAAACGGAATGTGTTAGGATTCAGGACATGTTTATAGAGTCTGTCAATGGGATCAATTTCCTTTTGAGCTATTAGAAACATGGGTTATTTAAAGTCCTACTGACAGGATGAGGATACTGGGGACACCTGATTTACAGATCGAGATACTATTAGCACCTTGCTTACAGAGTGACATACAGTTCCTACATACCCAGGAAGATACTGCTAATATCTTACAGTAAGATATACATTTAGAATGGCTCATGAAACACAGCTTGAATTTTAGAATACAGAATTAAAGAGTTTAAAAAAGGAATGTCAAATCACTTTACCATGTTTTTTTTTTTTTAAAGAAAGCCTATAGCGATGGTATGAAGCAAGAGGAGTGCAGTGACATTTTTATTCCATGGATATTCACCGATCCATGATGTAAAGGGGTAAAAAGGTTATAGACAACTAACCTTTTCTCGTGTAGATGCATACATCGCACAGTGGAGGTATGTCCATAGAGTGTGTGTATACATTCCCCAGTTTCTGCATTCCATACTTTTAACGTCCTATCGGTAGATCCACTAATAATTATATTATCTCTCATCTGCGATGACCAGACTCCACCTGTATGCCCGACGAGTGTCCTTAAACACTGAAACAAAGAAAAGATGGTAAATATCACTCTGAGCAATTAAGTATCGGGATTACACGCTGTAAAAACACTCTTCTCATATGCTCATTTACAAGAAGCAATGTTGAGTCTTTAACAAAGATGTAGCCTGCTATTGTAATAGTTTATGTACTTAAAGAAAAATAAAAAAAATTAATAAAAAAAAATTCCAATAAAAATCTAAATCAAACTAGGAGTGTCTCCTCAAGACAGAAGGCATTAATTTTATTATTGGCATTTATATAGTGCCAACAGATTCCGTAGCGCTTTACAATAAATTAACAATTGCTAGATTTGCCTGCCATGCTGTCTGCTTGACAGCCAAGAGTAGTAGTAGTAGTAGTTGAGCAGATTTCTTTAAAGTGCTGATTTCTCTTGAGATTCTTACCATAAAGTGGTTTATGGGACTGGAGAATCCCTTTAAAGACACTCGGCTAAAATCGTGATCTCACACATGGTGCTTGCTGAATTGTAAGTAAATGAAGACCACAAAAGCTTTTCTATTTAGTAGCACCTCTGAGTTACTAAGACGATATATCGACCTCACATTATCTTAGCTATGTGTTACACTGCACAACATGGTCAGGGAAGAACCAAGAAATAAAAAAACAAATAAAAAAACAAATAAAATCATTTTTAAATCTTGTGATCAAAGATATCTCCACATACTCAACTCAGAAATCTTATTTAACCAATGACAAGTGCTTGTTCCAATTTAAAGCTTTAAGTGTGCACAGTAGCCTGTATATTTAAGTAGTACTGCATATTCTGAGATTACAAAATTAAATATTGCTGACAAAAAGTAAAAAAAAAAAAACTACAAAAAATATGCAGTATGAAGAAAACAAACAAAAAAAAAAAAACACAAAAAACAGTACACAATAAATAGCCATTAATCTTTCATGGGTAAAACCATTTTTAAACACAATTAAAATGCTAGGTTTAATGAGCAGTTTCCTGCTAGGTTTAATGAGCAATTCCTTTCAAAAATAAAACTGAATGATTTAATGTTCGCTTTTCCACATGGATTCCTTATCGATGTATTCCAGCTGAGGGATTGGCATTGAATATAATCAAACTCGTGTTTATTTTGCTATTCAACTCATCTTGCCTTAACTGTGTACTTTATATTTAATTACACACTGATCTCTATCCAAACCTGCCTACTTGAACTTTATAGCCAAGTACTTTCAAACACAAACCGGTTTATTCACAATCTGAATTACTGAGACCATTACTTTATGCCAATTACACACATTTTAGCAGTATATTTTGAAGTTTGCACAAAAGGAAAAAGGCTGTGCATTTAAAATTTTTGTAACAAAGCAAATACTAAAATAAAAATAGGAAAAATGTAAATATTTTTTAAATTTTATGCTTAATGTGCATGTGAAACACTAGATCCCTCCTTCAGACCATACATTTCATGTATAAAGCATTTTTGTCTACATGGACTGTGAACATGTATCTCTTCCTTCAACGAAAACTTGCAGAATGTGAACAGTAACCAGGTTTAGAAAAATTGACACTAAAAATATAGAGAACCTGAACGTAACAGATGCACTGGATGTGTTATCTACCAACACTGCTATAGTTGTTTAGCGCATAAAGACTTTGGGATATTTCAACCACCATTAAACAAAAAATTTACTTGGCTCTTTTTCAGGGTCATACTGAAAATATCTGTTACTGTGTGATCCAGTCTTGATCATCAGCATTTATACAAATTATATTGCATCCCCTGCATCGGGGTGACAGTGGGTGAGGTAAAAAGGGTAAGGCCAGTGACACAAACCGTGTTAGCAGTGCCACCTAAAAGTGGCAAACTCATCCAGAATGGAGGCAGGTCTGCCCAAAGAACTGGTATGTTAATCTAGTGTACATGCATACCAGGATGCCTGCCAATCACATAAGCCTGACCCATGCAGGGAGCACTGCTTCAGAGCTATCTACAGGGTGTTCGTAGCCCCGCGTTGCTTGAGTTTGTAGAATGATATAAAAGTTCCCTGATATCTCCTGAAGCGGGGTATTAGGGAATTAACCTAGGACAAGACCCTATAATAGGAACGGCCGTCCTGAGATTCAGATGATTGGGAGCCCTGTAATTATACCCAATACACACACACACACACACACACAAAATAAAACAACCAAGATGCAACTGAAGTGCAAACTTTCATCTTTAATTCAAGCGGTTGAATAAAAAAAATCTTCTCATGAAACGTTTAACAATTGCAACCATTTTCATACAAAGTCCCCTTATTTCAGGGACTCAAATGTAACTGGACAAATAAACACAATCATAAATAAAGTGTTAACCTGCAATATTTTGTCGGGAATACTTTGCAGACAATGACTGCTTGAAGTCTGGAACGCATAGACATCACTTAACGCTGGGCTTCCTACTTTGTGATGTTTTGCAATGCCCTTACTACAAATGTCTTCAGTTGTTTTTTCACGGGCAAGAGAAATGCATGCTTAATCGCATTTAGATCAGGTTCGACTCGGCCATTGCAGAATATTCCACTTCTCCTGGGTTGCATTCTCATTATGTTTTGGGTCATTTTCCATCTGTACAGTTAAGCGCCGTCCAATTAACTCCAATGAATTAGGCTGCATTTGAGCAGACCATATATCCCTATATACACTTCAGAATTCATCTGGCTGCTTCTGTCACATCATCAATAAACGCTAGTAACCAAGTGCCATTGAAAGCCATGCATGCCCATGCCATCACACTGCCTCCACCATGTTTTACAGATGATGTGGTATGCTTTGGATCTTAAACCAATCCAAACCTTCTCCATACCTTTTTCTTCCCATCATTCTGGTACAGGTTGATCTTAGTTTCATCTGTCCAAAAACTGCTGTTTCAGAACTGGGCTGGCTTTTTAAGATGTCTAATCTGGCCTTTCTATTCTTGAGGCTTATCAATGGTTTGTGGTGAACCTTCTGTATTTGCTTTTGTGAAGTATTCTCTGTATGGTAAACTTGGATTGGATAATGATATGCCTACCTCCTGGAGAGTGTTCTTTACCTGGCTGGATGTTGTGAAAGGTGTTTCTTTACTATGTAAGTGATCCCATAATCATCCACCACAGTTTTCCTGAAAGTCCAGGCCTTTTTGTGTTGCAGAGCTCAACAGTGTGTTCTTTTTTTCTCAGAATGTACCAAACTGTTGATTTGGCCACTCCGAATGTGAATGTCAAACCTGCAATCAACTTCAAACTTTTTGCCTTCTTAGTTGATGAAGATATAACAAATGAATAGCCCACACCTGTCCGTGAAACCGATTTGAGTCAATTGTCCAATTACTTATGATCCCTTCAAATAGAGGGGGCTATATATTAAACAGCGTGTCAAGACTAGTAATGTGGTCCAGCACGCAGAATCTATGTAAACATATACATAAGTCAGAAAAGGAAAAATAACAGGACAGAGCGTAAACCGGACCTTAGAATGGCCGGACTAATACGCTAGAGACAGAGAATGGTCAAAGGGAAAGCCGAGGTCAAGGAAGCCAGAAAATACTCAATACCGATAAGACAAGCCAAGTCAGGGAAACCAGAGATCAGAATAACCAGGGAAACGCCAAGGATCAGGATACCAGGAAATCAGAAACACGAAACTAGCACTTTCAGGAAACCAGGAAACTGAAACCACGACATGGCAAAGTACTAGGGTGAATTAGGGGTTTAAATACCCCGCTCTAAGCTATGATTGGTCAGAGGGCGACCTCTGACCCCAGAACGTACGTGTGCGTTGACGTCGTGACGTCACGCACACGTTAGTATAATTCTCGGGGGCGGGGCTATCCATAGACGCGACCACGTGGTCGGCGCCATATTGGATTCGGGCGTGATGCCCGGAAGAACTACACGCGCGGTTCCCGGCTCGCCGACGAGCAGGTAAGCTCGTGTAGTCGGAGCGGTCGTGCCGGTCGGGCACGACCGTGAGGCTCGGCGGGCCGGTGACCGCAACAGTACCCCCCACTCGAAGACCGCGCACCGAGCGGGAAGGACCCGGCTTAAGAGGAAAGCGGTTGTGAAATGACCGGATAAGACGGGGCGCATGGACCCGGTCAGCAGGAACCCAACAACGTTCCTCGGGACCATAACCCTTCCAGTCAACGAGATAGGACAAGACACCTCTGGATAATTTGGAGTCCATGATAGAACGGACTTCGTATTCTTCTTGATCACCCACTACCAAGGGCGGAGGAGGAGTGGATACCCTTGTGTAGCGATTGCAAGTAAGGGGCTTGAGCAGAGACACATGGAAAGTATTCGCTATTCTCATATGAGCCGGTAGTGCCAAAGTATAGGTCACTGGATTAATACGTTGGGTAACTCGAAAGGGACCAATGTACCGAGGGGCAAATTTCATGGACGGGACCTTAAGCTTGATATGTCTTGTGGAGAGCCACACCCTGTCACCTGGAATATAGACAGGATTAGCGCCCCGTTTCTTGCCAGCTTGGACCTTCGCTCGTAATGAGGCTTTTTGCAGAGCTGAATGGACGGAATCCCAAGTATTATGAATCGAATCTAAACGGGTGTTCAAAGCGGGGATTTCTGTGTCTGAGAATGCAGAAGGAAAAACAGTGGGGTGATAACCCTGATTAACAAAGAATGGACTGTGATTAGAAGATTCATGAGTGGCGTTGTTTCTGGCGAACTCAGCCATGGGTAAGAGCTCGTACCAGTTAGATTGATTGGCATTTATAAAGCAACGTAAATAGGCTTCTAAAGACTGATTCGCCCTCTCTGCTGCTCCATTTGTTTGAGGGTGATATGCTGACGAAAAGGAGAGTTCGATGCCCAATTGTTTGCAAAAGGAACGCCAAAACCTAGAAACAAACTGGGTACCTCTGTCAGATACTATGCTTTTGGGTACACCGTGCAACCGAAAGATCTCTCTCAAGAATATTTGAACTAGATCTTGAGCAGATGGTAATTTTTTAAGTGGGACGAAATGTGCCATCTTCGTGAATCTATCAATGACCATAAGGACTGTATTAAACCCGTTTGAACTGGGTAGATCCACAATGAAATCCATGGCCAAGTGGGTCCATGGAGCATTAGGTATGTGCAGTGGTTGTAATAGTCCAGGAGGTGACCTGGGAGGAACTTTAGAAACAGCACATATTTGACATGCCCCAACATAATCTTTGACATCGTTTCTAAGAGCAGGCCACCAAAATCTCCTGGAGATGGCAGAGAGAGTTTTATGGACTCCAGGATGGCCCGCTGTGAGGCTGTCATGGAACAAATCTAGTACCTTCTTTTGAAACTGAGGTGACACATACAGTTTGTCCGGAGGTTTTCCCACAGGTGCCTGAGTTTGATCTGCTATTATGGCACAGAAGAGTGGAGAAGTAGTGGCAATGAGGCATTCAGGAGGTACAATAGGATATATCACCTGTTCCGGAACTTCATCTGTCTCAAACTGCCGAGAAAGTGCATTTGCCTTGGTGTTTTTAGTACCAGGTCTGTATGTAATTACGAAATTGAATCGGGAGAGGAACAATGACCACCTAGCCTGACGAGAGGACAGTCTCTTAGCGTCCCCAATATAAGCCAAATTCTTATGATCAGTAAAGATCAAAAGTGGCTCTTTGGAACCTTCCAAGAGATGCCTCCATTCCTTAAGGGCAAGTACAATGGCCAAAAGTTCCCTATTCCCTATGTCGTAATTCCTCTCTGCAGGTGTGAGTTTGCGAGAGTAAAATCCACAGGGATGTAAAGGCGTATCAGGACTTTCTCTTTGAGACAGAATGGCTCCAACTCCTGTCTCTGATGCATCCACCTCTAGGATAAACGGTTTGGATGGATCAGGATGGGTCAGGACAGGTGCTGAGGAAAATAAAGATTTTAATCGTTCAAATGCCTCTCTTGCTTCTTTGGGCCAAGATATACAATTTGCTCCTTTTTTTGTTAAATTGGTTATAGGGGAAATCACGGAGGAAAATCCCCTTATGAATTTGCGGTAGTAATTCGCAAAACCTATAAAGCGTTGAGTAGCTTTAAGGCCCTTGGGTAATGGCCACTGTAAGACTGCCTCCAGTTTACGAGGATCCATTTGGAAACCAGACGGAGATATAACGTATCCAAGGAATTGTATCTCCGTTTGGTCAAACTGGCATTTCTCCAGTTTACAGTAAAGGCCGTTCTGTAACAGGGTTTTCAGTACAATTCTCACATGTTCGTGATGCGTCTCTAGGTCTGGGGAATAGATGAGAATGTCGTCCAAATACACTAGAACGAACATGTGAAGGTACTCTCTTAGGACATCGTTGATAAAATCCTGGAATACCGCTGGAGCGTTACATAATCCAAACGGCATAACCAGGTATTCGTAATGTCCCATTCTGGTGTTAAATGCGGTCTTCCATTCGTGACCGTCCTTAATTCTGACTAGATTGTAGGCACTTCGGAGATCGAGCTTGGTAAAGACTCGAGCTCCCTTTAATCTGTCGAATAGCTCTGATATAAGGGGAATAGGGTAGGCATTTTTTATGGTAATCCTATTCAAACCCCTATAATCAATACAAGGGCGTAGGTCTCCTTCTTTTTTAGAGACAAAGAAGAATCCAGCCCCGGCTGGTGAGGAGGACCTACGGATATGACCCTTTCTGAGAGCATCCTTAATATATTCCTCCAAACAAAGATTTTCCTGGGGGGACAAGGCATAGACTCCTCCCTTGGGAGGCATAGTCCCTGGTAATAAGTTTATAGTACAGTCATAAGGTCTATGAGGAGGTAACCCTTCTGACTGGACCTTGTTAAATACCTCTTTCAAATCCATATACTGCTGTGGAATTTGTGTGGTCAAGGGAGGTGTAAAAAGGAACATTAATGGTGCCAATAGGTTGTGGGATTTGCTTAAAGCAAACACCTTTGCATCTCTCACCCCAACTCACAATCTCTCCTTCAATCCAATCCAAATGTGGATTGTGTTTCAGGAGCCAAGGGAAACCGAGTATTATCGGAACTGTAGGTGAAGATATAATTTGAAAGGTCATTTCTTCAGAGTGGAGAATACCCACTGAAACAGTGATTGGCAGAGTTTCATGTGTGATGAAAGGCTGGGTAAGAGGCCTTCCATCAATGGCCTCGACTGCTCTTTATGTCTTAAGGGCAGGAGATGTTTTGCAGAGAATTCTTTGTCTAGGAAATTCTCCGCTGCCCCAGAGTCAATCATAGCCTTACATTGAACAGCAGTGTTCTCGAAAGATAAGGTTACTTTGATAAGGAAACGGTTCTTAGTCAATTTAGGGGACATATACATCACACCTAAGGTCGGTCCCCGTACGTGCCTTAGGTGTGCAAGTTTTCCGGCCGAACCGGGCATGACGATCTTAGATGTCCCTTCTTGCCACAATACATACATAACCCCTCGTTACGTCTGTGTTGTCTCTCTGCCTCAGTGAGTTTAGCACTACCCAATTGCATGGGTTCAGGTTCTGGAAGAGGCGTTTGGCTACTCACCACTGGGTTAGAGAAACGAGGAGCTATGGACGAATTAGAACGTCTGTTACGTTGTTTGTTTTTCTCTCTCTCTCTGAGCCGGTTATCAATGTCTATCATGTAGGCAATAAACTCGTTAAGATTAACCGGAAGGTCTCTAGCTGCAGTCTCATCTTGTATATTCTCAGCTAAACCTTCAGAGAAAGCAGTCACCAGACCGCTATTGGTCCAATCAACCTCAGACGCTAATGTCCTGAACTCTATTGCATAATCGGCTACCGAACGACTGCCTTGTTTGATTCTCATAAGGGCTTTGGCAGCGTTCTTCTCCCTGCCTTTAGGTTCAAATGTAGCCTTAAAGGCCGTAAGAAAGATACTGTAATCACGGGCTACTGCGTCACCACTTTCCCATAAGGGGTTAGCCCAAGTCAAGGCTTTTCCAGTTAATTGGTTCATCAGATAGCCTATTTTAGATCTATCTGTTGGGAATGAACCTGGGGAGGCCTCAAAGTGGTATTCTATTTGGTTTAAAAAACCTCTGAATTCCTTAGAATCACCTCCATAACGAGGGGGCGGTGACAAGGTTATGGACGGTGGTTTATGTGGTACGGGAACCACTACAGGTGGCGGAACCACAGGTGGTACAGGAGGGACCTCTAAAGAGGCAGTCCTCTGGAGCAAGATCTGAAATGCCTGGGCAAATTGGTCTAACCTGTGGTCCATATCCTCCACCCTATTTTCACAGGCGATCATATGTTTGCATAGTTCTGCAGGATCCATGGCCATGTCGTAATGTCACGACTAGTAATGTGGTCCAGCACGCAGAATCTATGTAAACATATACATAAGTCAGAAAAGGAAAAATAACAGGACAGAGCGTAAACCGGACCTTAGAATGGCCGGACTAATACGCTAGAGACAGAGAATGGTCAAAGGGAAAGCCGAGGTCAAGGAAGCCAGAAAATACTCAATACCGATAAGACAAGCCAAGTCAGGGAAACCAGAGATCAGAATAACCAGGGAAACGCCAAGGATCAGGATACCAGGAAATCAGAAACACGAAACTAGCACTTTCAGGAAACCAGGAAACTGAAACCACGACATGGCAAAGTACTAGGGTGAATTAGGGGTTTAAATACCCCTCTCTAAGCTATGATTGGTCAGAGGGCGACCTCTGACCCCAGAACGTACGTGTGCGTTGACGTCGTGACGTCACTCACACGTTAGTATAATTCTCGGGGGCGGGGCTATCCATAGACGCGACCACGTGGTCGGCGCCATATTGGATTCGGGCGTGATGCCCGGAAGAACTACACGCGCGGTTCCCGGCTCGCCGACGAGCAGGTAAGCTCGTGTAGTCGGAGCGGTCGTGCCGGTCGGGCACGACCGTGAGGCTCGGCGGGCCGGTGACCGCAACACAGCGGTAATTCCTAAACCCTTCCTCTGTTTGGATGTGAATACCCTCAAATTAAAGCTGAGAAACTTCACTTTAAGTCTGTACTCATTAACTCCAACTTGAATTTATTTTGGTAAACAGCGGAAATAACAAAACTTGTCTCAGTGGCCAAATATTTCTGGACACACGGAAACACACCTTGGATATAAAAAATACATTGCTTGTTTGTATAACTCTGTCTATATTGATTTTAGAGGAGGAATAGTGAAACCACTATATCAAACCATGAAAGCCCCACCTTTCCAGAAAACCACAATGTGGGCACCATTTCATGGGAAAATCCTGTGATGTGGAATGCAGACAGGGAGTGGCTTCACACACACACACACACACACACACACACACAGTCCCAGAGGCTACTACAGGCTTTAGCAGAAAAACAAACAAAAAATACACAACACAATCCTTAAAAAGAAACTTGCATTTGCTGCCAAGAACATTGACCATTAGGACTATAATGTCATGCCAGGATGGCTACAGAACTTAAAAGCAGGGTTCAGTAATACAGATTAATGTTAGGCTCATTTTGCAAATGAAGGGTCAGCTCTTGTCTAAAACATTTGACTTTGTGAAAGATAACAAAATCGTAACTCCAGAAGCGAAAAGATCTTTAAAATAAAAATGATACAGATATTGTTTATAACCCTAAATCTCAAGCACAATAGAAATGGATATTACAAAAAGGATTAAGAGAAGGTACTATGGACTTACCTTGCCAGTTACTGCTGACCATACTTTTAATGTGTTGTCATCTGAACCACTAACTATTCGATTACCACAAAACTGTAGACATGTGATTACATGGTCATCGTGACCCTTAAGGACCTAAGTAGAGAGTAATAGAGAGCACAAGAATTATTTCAGTTATACATATATATTATTTTAATACAGGTCTGTAGTGTAGTGCTTAAAACTAATTCTGGAGACACGGAATTCATAAAACTAAATGATAGGATCAACATGCACTATAATTTGTAATGTACCATCATTGGGGGGAAATAATTGTGTACTTGTCAAAGAAAACAAATGTAAAAAAAGAAAAGAAAATTGCACATTTTGGTCAAGGTTTTGCAATACAGTTACCTTTGGGGATTTGAGTTCGCCTCGCCGCCAGTTGGTATCAATCCTGTGCTGCCTAATATACGCACTTTTCCACGGACTATGTGTAAAGCCAGGTTTTAAAACCTTTCTCCTCTTCACATGTAATGGCTCGTCAATCCCTAGAAGCAGAGAAATCAAAAAAGTTAGCGCTGTGCACAAACAAGCCACAGAAAGTCAACTCCATGCAGTACACTACAAAGACTCACCATCTTCTTTGCATTTTTCTCGCCACAGTAGGTTGTCCTCAGCCAGGATCCTCCAATACCTACACGTCTGTGCTGCTTGTAGAAGATCCTTAGGTTCTAGGAATGAAAGAACGTACAGCGCCAACTAAAAGAAAAAAAAAATTAAATAAAAAAAAAAAAAACCTACACAACTAATTTAAAGAATCAAGCCTGAAATAAAAACATTAAACAGTACAGACAATTGATTTGAAATAAATACAAATGTTAAATGTGTTCCAAACAGAGCTGATAAACTCACATAAACCATATTCTGTTCCCAAGCCTGGATCAGAAATGTATCCCTGTGGCACAAGAGCAAATTACCTCTAGTAATGTGTGATGCATACATTATAACTAGGTGTTCCACAAGAAGTGCGCTTATGGGTCGTAAATTCCGCTATGTGTTACTTTAGTGTGCACTTTAAAGGCTTTTGCTTCTACAATGAGCACTCACAACACTAATTTACTCTGCTAGGTGTGCACACAAATAAGATCAACAAATAATAAAACCAAGAAAGGTATATTTGGCTTATCACTAGTTTACAAAGTACATCCTAGGCAGCATGGGTCTGCAATCTATGGTGCCTTTACACTGCACATGAGACTGCCAGACCCGAACAGGCTTGAGAAAATTGAGGATCTCCATTAGAGCTAGCCCGAGATGCCAGAAGGACTTCCTCAGATAGATCCTAGTGTCAGATTGCAAAAGCAATTCAGCAGCATTCGGATCACTCCCTTCAAGCGCTCCTGTAGAAACTGCACCGAAAGAGAGCAGCCCTCTGAAGTGCCCTTTCCCTGTACCTTGGATCTCAGGGAAACCCCTTTCTGCTGTTAAATGGTAAGCAAAAAACAGGATGGCTAAAATAATGGATTTGGTGTGTGGGTGTTGTGGTGTAGTAGCAGTACATGTGTTTAGCAGAATGATTGTGAGTGTCTTGCAGTGTTTTGCCACCAGTGTGATTGCATATGTGATTCTAAAAGTATGTGGCAATGTGTAACAGTGAGCCTTGGTAGTGTGAATTGAAGTGGTGCCTGGCAATGTATCTAGCAGTGTATGCTGAGATGTGTGTTTCTGACAGTATGCATTGTGTTGTGCATGAGTACCTGTTTTGTATCACATGATTGTGCCTGGAATATATTTCTTTGTGTGTCTGTAATTATCTTTGTCTGGGAGTGTGTGTTAGAGACACACACACGCACAAGAAGCCTACATACATACATGCGAAAAGGCAGTGTACACTTTTACCCTTAGTAAAACCTCTAGTGACAGTCACTCAGAAGGCCACTAGAGAGTGCTGGGTCACTGCTGCACCACATGCAGTACCCATGTTCAGAGTCTCCAAGCTCTGCATGGAGGCACTGCATGTTCCTCACAGAGATTAATTAATTTAATGCATCTCTATGGGGAGATGCGGATTGGTACATTTACTGTGCATGCACAAAATCCTCCCAATGCTTACCTAAGGAAGAGCATTGGCTTAGCGGAGATCATAAAGATTGATAATCTCAGCCATGGCGAAACTGGCACGGAGTGGGAAAATTTGAGTAAAAACACATTCCTCATGCGATCGGAGGGGGCAGGTACCTAAAGGTGCACACACACACACACACACACACGCGCACACACTCTTACAGGCTCACATACACACTCTCTTACACTAACAGGCGCTCACACGGACACACTCTTGACAGGCTCACACACACACACACACACACACACACACACACACACACACACACTCTGTCAGGCTCTCTCACACTCAATCACACACACTTACATTTTGGTTTTAATTGAAACCCACTCAGCCTCCCTACCTTTGGGGTCCCGTGGGGCTGCTCTCTTCCTGTGTGCGAAGGAGCAGTACTCTGCCTGTAGCTCCTCTCTGATCCCTTGGGCTCTGTAATGATGCCAGGTTCAAAATTACGTTGTATTCCGGCTCCCGGCATCATTAGACAGTGCGAAGGAGCAGAGAGCAGCTGTAGGCAGAGCACTGCTCCCGCGGA
This sequence comes from Pelobates fuscus, assembly GCF_036172605.1. Classification (NCBI taxonomy): domain Eukaryota; kingdom Metazoa; phylum Chordata; class Amphibia; order Anura; family Pelobatidae; genus Pelobates; species Pelobates fuscus. Next base: position 178,662,490 of record NC_086322.1, read on the forward strand.
CGCCGCCTCTATGCTCCTCAGGGAGGGCGGCGGTCTCCACGCTGCCTCGGCCAGCCGTCTCCAAAATTCCCCGTGACGCCCGCCATCAAAGCTGCTTCGGCAGCCACACTGAGAGCTGGCAAATCCCAGGCGACAGGGCGAAATTTCTAGTCGCCGTGGCAACCTGGCGCCTGGGATTTGTCGAGCCCTGATATAACATGCAAACACAACTGAAGTGGTTACCCACACGCAATCCTACAAGCTGCCCCACCATACATATAAACCACACACAATCCCAAAAGCACTCTTTATACAAAACCCACATTTACACACAACATGCTACACAGTACGCAATACCACAAACTGCTCATGCACATACATATAACACAGCACACATACACACAAATGCAACCATACAAAGTAGCTGCAGCACCGACACATATAACTTAAAAACAAAAAGGTGAAATAAAAAATAAAGACAAAAAGAAACATAGGGACAAAACAGGCTCTATCTAAAAGCAAAACCTGCACAGTGACAGCCAGTGGAGTGTATAGCTCTTAGGTAAAAGAGGCTCTGAGTTTAAATCCAAAAAGTCCCATTCAGCAAAGCTTTATGGGGAAGGAAGAGTTTTTAATGAGTTACCATTCAATTATCAAAAAGGCAGGTGTGAAAGTATTTTTTTTCCTAATGAAAACTAAATGAACTGAACCGCCCAAAGGAAAAAAAAAAATAGAATAAATAAATAATGAATATAAAACAAAAAAGTTCATTAAGGCAACCTACATTCAGATCACTGCCGAAATAAAAAATGGCCAGGCTATCCTTTTAACCCCATCACGGTCTCATGCTGGCAAGTAAGATAAAGCTTCCAATGTTTTCCATACTGCAGTCTGGGAGCTTGGCACAGGTTCTCTGCCCTCTCCTGTTGTTGGTATGCTCTTACCCAGTCAGCATTGTACACTTCCCTCTGCTGCCTGATAAATCCTCAGTGTACTGAAAGCAGCAGGGAGCCGCCAACAAAAGGAGAGTTTTCAAAAGAAAAGCTCAGGCAGAGGACAGGAGACAGAGTGAGCTAAAAGTAGCTCCAAACAAACACGACTTGAGGAGGAATATGTCACCCACAGAGACTGCTGGAGGTGGGAATGCTAATTTATAAGGAGCAGGTTAGCTGGCACTCACACAACTGAGCAGAAGATATTGTGTAACCTGTCACAGAGAAGGATCCTTCCCACAGATCTAAGACTAGGAAAATCAGATTATCGTTAAAGAAACCACCCTTTCTACCCACCAGTAAAAATAACAAAGAAGAAACGGCTGTAATTACACATTTTGTTACTGAAATGTCATGGGCTCTTCAATCATTTTATAATGTCTACCACTAAAAATCCAAGATAAATAATGTCTATAAAATAGGGCTTCTCTTTGTACCTGAACTGCAAACAAGCACCAAAAAGGACATCACAGCAAAACAAACAGAAGGAAGTTTGGTTTTTTTTTTACGATGCTTTGGGCATGTGGCTGCCACTCAGGCTGGCTCAATCAGGTCAGACAATCATGGTAAAGGAAGTGTTGAGACCCAGCAGAAAGCAATACTGCAGCACTCTTAAATGCATGCAAAGTGGTTTGTTTGTACGTATGTTCAAAGGATGTAGCGCATTCAATAGAAAAAAAAAATACAAATGGGTGATACTAGCAAAAGTGAATAGCAGTCCTTGCTAGGTTTGAGTATGCTCCTTAGAATGTCAATCTGTGCACTGCTGAATATGGCAAGAATCGTATTAATATCAAAGGCCAATGTCCTGTGTGTCTCAATGTGCTATCCTGGGAGAGCAAGGCATTTTGCATAGAATGGTAATATTTACCAAACTACATGCATGGGGTTGTTCACCTCTGTTATCGGGATTGAGACAAATGTCAAAATAAGAACAGAAAAGCTAAAGGTCAAATATTAGGCACAAGCATGTATTCACACAAACAGCAAGCAGAGTTGTACAATCTCAATTACATTACAAAGAAAATTAAAAGGGCACAATAACTTAATATGTTATTAATGACAAAAAAATCCTCCAAGTACAAACATAATAGCAATATAAAATGGCACAAGTCAAATTAGAACATAACAAAAAAGTAAACATATAGGTATTTAGGCTGAGGTGCCAATTCAAGCTACTTTTGAGGGTGTTTTGGGCTCTCCTGGAGAGCACTTTGCGCTTCTGATTTAACTATTCAAGTGCTTTAATGTAGTACACAGACACCAACATCCATATTCCAGCATGAAGCTTTGTGCCAGATTGCAGCTAACAGCTGGTTCTTTTAAATGAGACACATCAAATAAGGGAGGGAATGACATTTCTAATTGTAGTCCTCCAAAGGCAGGATCCTTCAACAGCTTAAATTAAACCATTATGAGGAATACCTCAAAAACCTGGCATTCCATAAACAATTACAATGATTTCTATTGCACCAAGATGTTGTGCCGTGCTGTACAGACAAACAATTCTAACAAAACATGTTTTATATACAGGAACCGTAGGTTAAGAGGGCCCTGCCCAAATAAGCTTACCCTCTAAAAGCCACCATGCTTCATTTCCTTCCTTGGGTTAGGTAATTACGGGAATGCCATTTTAAGATGCAAGGAGAAATTATCAAGAATAAAAGGTATATAATAGTGATTTTTAGTGCGTTTTATTTTTATTGTTTTCCAGAAGACATTCATGAGCTTAATTCCACAGAACATACTATGTGAAATAAATAAATAAAACCGGTCTGAACTTTCCAACTTTATGAATTTGACTTCACACAGAGAGACTTCCACAAACCATTACGTGTAACTGGTAATATTCTCCACGGTGCTAAGTGTGACCATTCCATAAAGCACACAGTGACTTTCAATCAACATGGCAAATACATCTGCAGTGCCTCAAACAGCCAACTCTGAGCACCAAAGTCATATCCAATCACCTGAAGGACAACTCTGTATTGTATTGCTTACATGTCAATACAGAGCCAAAATGTCAATGGAAACCGAACTAGAGAAAGAAAAATGACATTTTACTTGGCACATAGGTGTAAACTGCAATACTAATGCATGATTGAAAATCTTTATATATGAAAAATGCAACTAGACAATCAAATTATTGGCATGACAATTATGTGAAAATGAGAACTGCCCCTCCTCAACACAGAAAAATGTAGGTTTTCAGCACAACCTTTTTTTTGACAAATTATACACAAGGTCAAAGTGGAGATTCCTTCAGCTTCATCTCTACAATGGCCAGCAAAGGTATAGATTGTTCTATGTATTTTTTTTTACTTGTGCAGTATTTCCGGTTTGATCATATAGAATGGATTGCAGTAATGCACCGTGCCATTAATTTATAAAACATACACCCAGCAACTTCTGTAGTCCCTGTACAGGATGTACTATAATCTAGGAAAATGACAGAATAAATCTACATAAGCAGACTAACAACAAAACACGACACCATATAATACAAATGATTATCAATTTGTATGGATCAAAGAGTCCATGAAGATAACTTTTTGTAAAATGTGTTTTGATTATCTAATTTAAAACAGGGCAACATATTTCCAGAACACCATCTGTTGTTGGACTACAAATCTGGCTGAGGACAATGCGACTTTTAGAACAGCGACATAAATATAAATTTTGTATGGTATCAAACTGGAGTAGTCCTAATTTTAGAATCTTTCCTACCGTTCATAAGACAAATTCATTTTATACAGCATTTAAAAATGTCACTAATCAGGATATAAAAGTCATATTAATCTTTACAATTAAACCCCTCATGCCAAAATATTTTACTTCTTATGGGCCACTGCAGTCAGCATTACGCAGCAGCCTGGAACTCCAACTTTTTACAATGTGTTGTGAACTAGCAAAAGCTTTTTATTATCATAGGTCTAAAGGTTGTTTGAAAACCCACTCAAGCATGCCGTATTATGTTGGTTTAGAATGCAGATTACAGCCAAGTGTACTCCATATTAAAAACATCTTTGCAAATGATCAGGAAATGGGTTAAATGCACATGATCATGCTAGGACTGATGAGCTTGTGAGATTAGAGCCAAAGCTGTCACACACCCAGATATAGGTCATTATGCTAGCTTAGCCTATTCTTTACCATGAGCCGCTGCACAAATTACTACTTCAATCTTGCCGCATGTTAAAAAACCCAAAATACCAGCTTGGGTGGCTGATGGAGGTATTGAAACCATAACCATACGTATCCAATGTCATGCAAATAATTAGATTGCCAGATGTTTCATGGGAACGGAGGTACATTAGCAAATGTCAAAATAGAGGGTGGCTAGGTCTTTGGAGTCAATGACCAAGAAGAGAGGGAACATTTCAAGAGGTCAACTCATTACATAGCTTTTCTGTTTGTTTATAGAGCTCACCTGTTCATCTCCCACAGACTAGCAGGGCAGCAAGGTCACTCTGAACAGGACATTTGTACAGATACACCAGAGCAAAGCAGGACATTCTCAGAACTATGATACATAACAAAACGGTTCTGGAAACCTATAGAGAAACTCCAACTGTGTCTACAGGCAAGTTAAACAAGGCTGGCTCAAAAGTCAAAAAGTAAAATTGGCAATGAGAATAGTACATTGGTTTCCCTGGTGACTGCTGCTCCAGTATGCATAAACTGCATCAAAATGAATGGACTTGACATAAACCAAGCTACTCTACCTTTAGTAGAACTAGTGTAGAAGTAACACTACTGCAGCAAATATCGGATTTACTATAAAAGCTGAAGTTATATCCAAGATGTTGGAAATCTAGTCCAAAAACATACTGGGGCCAATAAGTTATCCATCAATTTCCTACACAATTTTACTGCACCTTCATCTCCTTGAATATGAGGCTCTCATGTATTTCTCTCTTAATCCATTCATGTACCATGAATCCTGCATAGTACTGTATAGATAGTTCTAGATTTCATGAGAAAACCTGCCAACACTAGGTCTATGAAACTATAACCATTTAAACAAAAACAAACCTTAATTACAAGTAATTATTTTTCATTCTAATTTTTCTGTATTTTTACCATGCCTAATTTAAGTAATTTTTCTTGCTTGGTGGTTCCTGCACCTCTGTCAATGAGATCCCAAGTTCCATAAGCTCAACCCATTTTTTTTTCCCACTCCTCACCTGCAGTGTCCAGTACTACAGCTGTACACAACAAAGGTTTCTGGAAGTTGTAGTTGAGCCAATAGCTTTTATTAGTAGAAAGCCGATTACTGAACTACAAGTTCCAGATAAACTGCTAAGCTAAACCGGGGGCTCTGAACACTGAGCGTTAAAATCTACTAATGATCCCCTCAACTATTCAGACAGGAACTGAAAAATTGAAAGATGAGAGCAACGCAGACTCCAGTGCTACTTTGCGGCAGGGCTGTCACATTTCTAATCTGTGCAAAGGAAGCTAAAGAGATGGTACCAAATCTGAATACCTTTACCCTTACAGTGCTGGGTTAAATCTGTTCAACAGTACAGACCCCATAGAGAAGAATGTAAGAAAGCTGGTGGGGTAGATGGATTAGTTATAAAATCCCCCTGTATATCCTGAACTTAGAAGAGAATAATGCTGCACCAGAAGCCTGCAATGCAGTGTGGATCAATGTGTGTGTGTAGAGAGATGGGATGGAATGAACCACAGCGTTGCAGCAGTGCTGGAAAAGAAGTTGCTAATAGGTAAGGTGTTCCAACAGCTTTTCTATAGTTTCTGCTAGAAACTATAGAAATGGTCAGAAAGAGCGGGTATCCATCGATAACTCATTTTAATTTCTGCAATATCCACTAGTAACTGGTTCACCAATTGAAAAACAGGGTTACCTTTAATGTTTTAGATATCATTTCAGAATCCTGTTTAGGTGAAAAGGGGGGGGGAGGGGAGGAAAACCTCACAACAAACATCTTTATTTACATTAGTAAGAAAATAACACAAACATCAGCAACACTAAAACCAAGTGAGGATGGCTTAAATCATTTGGAACCTGCAATTGTTATGCCACTTTAGCTCATAAGTATTTTCACATTACGGTTTTAAGTCATGAAATAGTGTCTTTAACACCAATTAACACAGCACAAGTGACTTCACAGGACATCATTATTATCATGGCAGCAGCTAAGGTGGCAGAGCAGCCTGGTTTGCATTTAAGCAGCTGCCAGTGCCTTCCAGCAGCTGACAAATCTTACCTCTTTCGGTAACAAAGAAATGAAATCCCGTTGAAACTGGGGCTCAATCACTTGCATCATATGCTTAACTTGGGTGGGTTCACAACTGTCAATAAGCTCGTCTAAAGCCAGCAACTTTTCTGGTCCACTCCAGCTCTAAAAGAGGAAAAAAAAGAGATAGCCAACCATTATTAAAAAGAGTATACAGGTATAAATAAATTACTACAATCTTAAATGCTATGAATGCAAATTACTCAGTTTATTTAAGGAGAAAGGAGGAGGGGGGGATCAGAGGAAAAAAAAAATCTACGAAAAAGACAACTAAGAGCCGCCTATGAGTTTCAGTACAAATAACAGTTAACACAATGAGAAAAACTGCAGACTTTTCTTGATTTTCAATCAGTTTCTTATCTAGAAACAGAACTTCAGACATTTTGCTTGCATGTTACCAAGTATGTCCCTGACCAGCTGTGCTCCTAGTTGGCTTTCTTGCTTGCACCAATTCTTTACAAGAATTTACAGTGAGTGGCCCCTAAACACTTTTCTCAGGGACCCCAAACAAGCAATTTACCCATTTGTGGATTTCTTTATTACTTGCCTTAAATTCTGGGATTTCTAATTTGTCTTTCGCACAGGCCTATATATTGCCAAGAATGTCATATTGGATAAGGAATCTGTATTCCAATCATTTTGTGGCTAAATGCCAAATGCCACTAGCAAAAATAACAATTTCTCATTCTGATATTAACTTTACTATGCTTAATGCACAGCACTGCCTTAAGATATTATGGAGGTCGCTAGTGTGACTATAATCCCTAAGCTGTTGAAAGACTACCGTTTTCATTATCATAAACTAGCCCAAAATGACTAAACATCCATTTGTAGTGAATTAAACACGGATTTGCATAATTGTGTCAACATAAGCAGAGTATAGCAATATTTAGTTTTGCTATTTTAGGATAAATTTGACACTTTAGTGAATAGTTCTTCACATAACAGGTGTAGGAATCGATTGTGGGCACATTTTGCCACAATGTAACAGTTATTACTAAATGTATATATAGCAGTATTACAGTAGTTAGGGGCTGATCCATTACAGCATAGTCACGAGACACAAGGAGTAGACAGTGACTGGCTGAATGTCTTTGTTGACAGAGCAGCAGGTAATGCCTCCCTTTATAAAAATATCAAACCATTATAGAGAGCCACTAAATGTCTCTTCTTTAAAGACAATATTTTTTTTGTCTATAATTAATGAAAAGATAGTACTGAAGCTATTTTGTTTTTATGTTGAGATTTTTAAAATTTCAACCAGTTACTTTATGCTTTAACCTGGGTTAATCAGTCATACTAAAAAATCATCGAAGTCCATTTCTATCTTGCATTTGTCACATGTAAAATACACTTAAATATTGGATTGGACCAGAGGGTATTTTATTGTCGCTGGGTCCCAGAAGCATATTCTTGCCAAAGTGCCAAAACAATAAAAGTTAGAAAAACACAAGCGCTTCATATGAAAGCCTTTTATTGGTTTTGTAATAACAGCTGCTTGTGTAATGAAAACCATTAGAAGCTTTAATATCAAATAAGAGCCAACCGAGAGATGTTAACAATGGTGTGTTTAATACGTTTGCACACCTCCACCAGAGAACTAGATTACTGAAAGACAGCATTCACAAATGAATCCAAAACAAAGAATATGTCATCAAGCAACACTAGGCTTCCTTTTCTGGCCATACATGGGCTTTGTTTGCACAAATTATCCCAGTCTTACACAGACAGGATTCATAAGACACACTGTGCCTTTCTTCACCTCAACATTCAAAATGTGTTGTAACTTAATTACATGGAGAGAAAAACCTCTCTGTAAATAACTGAAATGTTCAGTGATCTCCACTATTTAAAGATCGTGGTCTAGCAACAACATACAACATGTGCATTTTGCCTTTTCATCACTCTAGTGTGATTGCATAGGCTACAGTAGTTACTACGTGCATTATCAAAGTTGAGGTTTGACAGGCAATGGAATAAAGGCCTTCTACATGGCAATTATCATTATGAAAGTAAAACAAAAAGGGAAAGACAACAAGAGCACAGAGTCCACTCAAACATGTTTATTTTCTTCTGAACTCTGTGGATGTGCCTTGAATTGATCAGTCCAAAATTGTTATGACATTTTCCAACCCATATGGCCTAAACCCTTACAACTTGGCATTATTTCAGGTCAGTGATGCCTATAGTGGGAAAATTGACAGGAGATTACACAATTCATATTAAAAAAATGTCTGACTTGATCTGACTTAACAGTAGGCCTGCCAATGGTGGTCCAGAAAGCTATTGGCAGCCTAAAGCCTGGGCAATGAGTCTAAGGAGCATTAAATACGGGTTTGGATTATATGAAGCGGTGTAACCATTTAGCATTGCAGATTTTGATTTAAAAAAGCTGCAGTATCAGCATTCCTACCTTCATAGCATGATGTGGAGATCTACAAATAAAAAAAATATATATAGGACAGCAATATTTTTTATAAAGAAACTAGATTTAAAAGCATCACAATACTAAACATGCTAACAGCCATAGGCCTAACGTAATGCTTTATTAATCAGGACTTGATTACTAGCTTCACACACAATGTTAATTGTATATGGTGCATGCCTGCTGAATGTGGTTTTGTCACGTTGAGTCAATCTCACTACAAATCCTTTCATTTTTGAAGGCTGGCTGATTACCATGGTGAGTAGTGTCCGTCCACAACCCAACACCTTAACATAAAAACAGAACTAAGTGAGGTCTGTCCTGGTCTCCTACACAATTTGCTTAGGAATCTTATAAAAGAAAAGATGGGAATCACTGGATTTGCTATTTTTCACAATAGCACTTTCTTGTATTTGTTCACACCAAATTGTCATTTTACTTCTTAAAGTAGACCAAAGAGCAGGATTTCAACACATTGAACTAATAATTTTGTCTGATAAACAGTGTGCTTTAGAGGCAATGTTAGTTTATTAGTTTATTTTCCTTAATTTACTTTTCAAGGTAATAGTTTTTCAGACCATCCTATACCAGAACATTAAATATTTATCATTAAAAAAACATATCTGAACATCAGCACAGCTCAGTTATATACTATGAGGACAACAAACCCCAAAACTGGGATATAAATCATTTTTTTCTGGGTGACAAAACAAGGCACAACCACCAATTTCTCTTAGTACTGTGCAATAAAGAAATAAGCAAAGTCACTAAAATAAAAGATCAACTTAGCAAGGCAAAGCATGCCATAGGGCTAGTTCATCTTATCTTTAGCTAGCTAATTCAAAGATTAAAATAAATGAACGGGCAACAAAAACCTCTGAGAAAATAGAGATGCACACTTATTTACCATGGATCCTTTTATAGAGACACTTTTCAATTATGCCAATTAAATTTTAGAGAACATATAGACCCTTATAAGACATAGGTTCCTACCCTGTCAGACACATTTACCTGAACAGTACTGAGTAAACATAGGCAATACATTGGGATTACACTCCTACACAGCTTGTGCAGACAGGCGCTGATCACATTTTCTTGTGACACCTGGATCATTTTGTGAACCAAAGCAATGAGTATACACACAAGAAGTATTTCAGAATAAATGTCTGTTCAGAAGTCAAATTTCCCAGTCAGCGTAGCAAAACATGATTTGCCTCACTGATCCCAGACAAACAAAAAAATAATTCCCACACATCAAAACACTATACTATTCCTTTAATAACCAACCATTCTCTAGGTTAAGCTCATTCTAATAAGTATATAGCACATTCGGTTTGCTGCTAACGGGCATATTCTACATCTTGCATTAATAATTAGGGCTTGATTAGTAGCATCATATGCACAGTATGTTAATAACTGAAAATGCTGCATGTCTGCCGAACGTGCTTTATTGCAGACGAGCCCATCTCATCAAAAGGGTTTTAATTTTTATGCAAACACAAATTGAAAGAGGAGGGAACAAACATTAGAAGAGGGCAAACTGGTTTAGGTGCAGCTTTGTGGTTTACGGATATAAAAGGCAGCTGATGAGACTAAACACAGCTGACAATTGGTAACACTGTTAAGCCATAATAAAGCTTTAAAAATCAGACCAGTTCTTTCAGAACTCACCCTGAATTAGACAGGTTAAGATCTTGGGAGATAGAAAAGAAATATAGGTAGAATTATAAGGGTTAGTAGCTTATTTAAGAAAATCCATCACGGAAAATGTATTATGTTTTGCACCTTTAAATATACAGTAGTCTCATGTAGTACAAAGGTATAGCAATTATAAGTGACAGGTTTATTCATTTACAAACTTAAATTGATCTAAGGTCCTTGTACAATTATTTTGTGCTGTGTGTAACGGTACATGTTAGAACCGCCAAAAAGAATGACAAAACTCTTAAATAAATAAATTGAACAGGTACAGTGAAATGTTCACAACAAGGTTTTAACGTCATAAACAGTGCCCCCTTAATCTCACATACATAGAGTGTAAAACATTCTTTAAGTGGAATGGAATCAATTTGGAGGGCACAAGTAGTAGAGTGGTAGACATGCGCATCATTTTTTTTAATGAAAAGAATAAGTGTGGAACCGGATTTACATGGTAGACACAAATATTGGGGCACCTCTCACTAGGAACCATGAATAACAAGATAATTGTTAGAGCTGTAGCTGGGATACAACATTGTTAGTATTCAACTTGTAAACAAGTGCCATTTTTAAAAATATAGAAACAATGATGGTGGGATAGACTACCATGCATATTAAATAGGTTTTAATATGCACAGTACTGACATGAGTTTAATGTAGATATCTTCCAGGGTAGCACTAGTTTATTTTTTTGTATTGTAAATTCCCACAGTGTTGGGCTTTGCTTTACACACTACATCATACGATGGAACTACTAAGCACAATTTAAATTCAAGGACTTAAACACTGTGTAATCACTATTTAATCTAATTAATCTGGCGGTTAATAAGGTGGCTGATTTACACCAAATTTCAGATTTAGCACTGTACAAAAAAAAATCTACCAAGGCAAAACTACAGAGAGATTAATTTAGGGAAGCAAATGTTATCCGACAAAAAGAAAGCCAATTTAACAAAAGGTTTTTATGAAAATATCACTTGAGCTAAAAAAAAGTTGAAAGAAAAACAAAAAACAAAAACAAAAAGGAACATCAGAATATAAATAAAAGATGACATGCGTGGCTATGTGTATTTCTCTTATGTGCAGATTTTTTAGGACATATTAAAGTGGTTTGTAGGTTTACAAAAAAAGTCAGTATATGTACTTAGAAGTTTAAAAATAAATCAAGGCATGAGAAAACAACGTATTATTTCAATTAATTAACCTGTGGACAGAGAGATGTCCTGGCTTAAACCACTGCAAACTAAGGGTACTTAAGGACATAGTATATAAACCCAGCACTATTCCACTGGTAAAAGAGCTTTCTTTAACTTCAATTTACAGTACATCTGCCGTGCCAGTGTGAATTCTGATGCTGATGATCTCGTTGGCATAAAATATTCTCATGCCATCCGAGGCCAACTATAACACAATTAGATGAAAAGGACCACATTTGTCGAGTATGTTTTCCATGGAACTATTGTTCACAACTACAATTCTGTTAAAAACACAAGATGCAGAGGTTTATCTGCTCTAATCTAAAATTTGCATACTAGGAGTTTTACCAAATGACCCGATGAATGGGAACGTGCAATTAGAGCATAGGAAGAGGGAGTGGAGAATACGATGAATGGCTTTACGCCATGTAACTGTGAAGGACAAATCATGCATATAAAAAGAGTAGCGCTTTTCTGATAGGTAGTTATACGATGGACATATTACAGCTCCACTGGGAATGAGTACGAGGAACACCTGGCATACAGCCCAGATGCTTCAAATAATTACCTGCATGCCCCTCCCTGCAGGCAGCATGTTTGGGCCTGACAATCTAAGAGCCTAGCTTCCAGTTTTCTCCTTTTCAGTTCTGAATGCTTCTAGTATGTGAAGAAAGAATCAATGTACCAAAAAGACAAAAAAATACATTGATTTTAACATAACTGCTAAATGTTCAAAGCTGGAGGTCTTGTGACACAATATAAAATTGGGATGTAGTAAGTAAAATATAGTATTATATCAAAAAGGAGATGTAGTCCCAGGGTTAAACCAAAAAGACTATACCAAGGCCTAGACTGACATACTGAGATTCAACGAGTTATTCACTCAAGTGAGTATTGTTGGAAATTTAAATTCAATTTCAAATTTAAGGCCAAAGTAGCCAAACTGGAAGCACAGCGGACTTTAATTTTTCCAATACAACTGTAGCGGAGCTCCCTGTACCCCAACTGGGTACCTCCGCCAAAGGACCGCTTCCTAGCTGGAACAGGGGACAAACCGCAGAACTTCTGACCACAGTCGCCGTGACTTGACTGGGGCTCCTTCCTGGAGCCGAATGGGGAATGAGCTCTAGACAGCCCCAGGCACTGGATGACACTCAGTCCTGGGAGCTCTAGTCCTTACAAGGACTTTCCCCGTAAAATCTCCTGCACGCTGGAACAGCAGACACAGGAGTAAATCTTCTTTACCTCCACAAGCAAGGGTTACGCCCACATGGACCTCGTTGGGGACAGTGACACAAACAAGTTTAAGGGTTAGTCCAACCACCATGACCACTTGTGCTTTAAGAAATGATCATGGTGGTAGGAGTCTGGATGTACAGCGTTTCTGCTTAAAATGCTGCACATCCACAGATCTATTCACTTTCACACCGTCAGCACGTGACTAACGCAGCCTGGAACTCTGTTTCTTTTCCATATTAGAGTCCTCCCTGCCTTCTATACAATTCCTCTGTTTTGTTTTTGTTGTATTCTCTCAACATGTGCAGTGAGTTCGTGAAACAGTCCAATCAAATTGTTTTCTATGAGAGGGAAGTGGTAATACACGGGTGTGGAATCTAGTGCGGGAAGCGGACATATTTAGAAAAGCCCAATAGGGCATTATGCTTTTTTTCTTTCCTAAAAAAAGGGAAAGGTAAAAATGGGTTATAGTAATCCTTTAAATCCAATAAAGGAGTCCTTAGACTACATGTAACACAGAAAGATACATTGTTACAGGACTAGAAGCTTCCTCTAGGCCATTTTCCTATGAAGAGTCATAAAACATGGCAGACAAATGTAAAATTCTGCCTTTGCATATTACTCATTCTAGCGCTTTACAATATTATGAGAGGGGATTTAACAATAAATAGGACAATTACAAATAAACTTACAGGAACAATAGGTTGAAGAGGACCCTGCTCAATCGAGCTTACATTCTATAGGAGGTGGGGTGTAAAACACATTAGGACAGGAATTTGCAATCAAATAAGGTGGACTGCCCTTTAGGAGAGGGCAAGAGACAGGTATGTGAGGTATTGGTTAGTCTTGGAGGCCATAAGCTTTCCTAAAGAGATGGGTTTTAAGGCACTTCTTAAAAGATGCAAGACTAGGGGAGAGTCTGATGGCGATAGGCAGGCTATTCCATAGGAAGGGAGCCGCCCGCGAGAAGTCCTGCAAGCGCGAGTTGGCAGAGCGGAGAGACCGAGAAGGGACATACCTATGGATCTGTGAGGAGATATAAGAGGGGCTAGAGTTGTTCAGTGCTTTATAGGTGTGAGTTAGTACCTTGAATTGACTCCTATAGTATACAGGAAACCAATGTAAGGACTGGAAGAGGGGTGAGGTGTGAGAGAAACGACTAGAGAGGAAAATCAGTCTAGCAGCAGCGTTCATTACGGACTGTAGGGGTGCAGTACGGCTTTTGGGAAGACCAATCAGGAGAGGGTTACAGTAATCCATGCGGGAAATTACTAGAGCATGGACAAGCTCCTTGGTAGTATCTGGTGCAAGAAAGGGGCGGATGCGGGCTATGTTTTTAAGATGGAATCTACAGGATTTGGCAACATGCTGGATATGAGGCTCAAAGGTGAGACCAGAGTCAAGTATGACGCCAAGACAGCGCGCTTGCAAGGATGGACTGATGTTGGTACCACAAACTTGAAGGGAGAGCGAAAGAGGAGGATCAGTATTAGGAGGAGGAAAGACAAGGAGCTCAGTTTTTGAGAGATTGAGTTTCAGAAAGCGGGAGGACATCCAGTCAGAGATGGAAGAAAGGCAAGCAGTGACACGTTGCAGGACGGCAGGGGAGAGGTCCGGGGAGGAGAGATATATCTGGGTGTCATCAGCGTACAGGTGGTAGTGGAATCCAAAAGAGGTAATAAGTTTGCCAAGAGAGGCAGTATAAAAGAGAAAATAGAAGGGGACCAAGGACGGAGCCTTGGGGGACTCCAACCGAGACAGGGCGAGGGGAGGAGGTATCATTAGAAAAGGAGACACTGAATGAGCGTTGGGAGAGATAAGAGGAAAACCATGAGAGGACAGAGTCACAGAGACCAAGCGATTGAAGTGTTTGAAGGAGAGCATGATCAACGGTGTCAAAGGCCGCTGAGAGGTCAAGAAGAATTAGTATGGAGTAGTGGCCTTTGGATTTAGCTGCGTAGAGAGAAAATTTTCAAAAAACTCACTGCTATATACATGGCCACAATCCCATTTACAATATATTTGTTGCATTCACAAATATTGATATTTTAAGCATCCAAAATTTTTTTAAGAACTTGATAGGTTATACACAGGATCGGTCTGAGGGGAGTCACTATGATAAGCCCTTAAAAGCAAAATGTAGAAAGTGTGCAGCCAACACACACACACGTTAATAAAATATTCATGTTATGGATCACAAATGTCAAAAAGTAATAATGATAAGCACCAGGCTTTATATTTATTATTACTGGAGTGCAAGCATTTGGATATTATAAATGTATTAATATATATATTTATTTATTTTTATTATTATTTTGGAGGTCCATAAAAGCAGATAAGTTGGGTACTTGAGACATGGATATGATGAACACTGTTAGTTGGCAATTCTGATGTGATCTTCTTTGCAGGCTGCTCTGTCAAAAAGTACAGAACTGTTTGCTTTCATTCTGTTTACAAAAGGGAGTACAGGGCTGTGTTGCTGGCTCAAATTCTGGACATGAAAACCACTGAAGCAGAAACTTAAGGACAAGCAACAAAAAGGAGTACAATGCATCCATTTTAGACACATCATAAAAAAAAAATTCATAGGCAGATTTCCTGATTCCCAATTTAGTAAACGAATGAGTGTGGTGCATACATGGTGTTTTGACATAACAGTTAATTTGTTAAAAATACAATATCATATAGTATGTGCCCTGTAACATTTAGGGTAAAGAAAAACAGAACAAAAAAACAAAACAAAAAACACACACAACAACAACTATGGGGTGAAAAAAAATAATAATACTTAATACTTAATATTGAGCTAATTGATAAAATTATATGACCATCAAGCAAGAAACCAGCTCCAAATAAATCCAGAGCCATGGAATCCAACATATAAAACAATGATAACATCTGTAACAGTTAGCTATTCCTGCCTCAGTTGTTAGACACCAATAAGCAAAAACTGCAACAACAAAATAACCTATGCTTACTGAGAAGAAGAAAGAGAAAAAAAAGGAATTTTACCAATTCACAGTATGTTCTAACAGATATTACAAACAGAAGAACAATAAAACAAATAAAGCTAAACCTATTAAACATGTCAAAATTCAACAGTAATCTTTACATAAAAGCTTAAAGTATTACAGAAAGGAGTTGGGGGATTAGAAGTAAAGAGTTTAATGTTCTACTTCATATATGCATTTATATTGCATTCATTGCTTATGATTCCACATGAAAGAACTGACAAAATGCAGCATCATTTCTGTAAAAGAACCAGAAGGATTGTGGGAGTCTCCAATCTGCAGTATTAATCATATAATATTTTGCTGAACAGGAAAGCTCTAGCCAAGAGTCATTGGAATTATTGGGTACCTGGAACATTTTTAGCCATTCCTGGAGGCCTGTGGGAGGTTGTACTGATGTAATTCGACGTCTCTGTTGACCTTGCCCGTTCGCCGCCCTTAAGTCGCCAAACGTGGTAGGTGTTGCTGAACATGGCACTAGACCTGTTGTACTGTAAAAGCAAAAATAAAAAAAACAAAAAACAAAACAATTGGTATCTAGAATTACAAAAACAACAAACAAAAACAAAACACTGGCCTGAACATCATATTTAACCCATAGCATTAGGTTCATGTGAAACACAGGTGACGTTTTATTTCTAAGATAAAATTATTTAAACAACAGCAGCAGCAGCTATTAATATGCAAAAATAAACATGTTATTTTGGCACCAAGTTCTACTGACAGTGGGTTTTAAACTGAAATCTGTTACAAACCTTAAAATTTTCTCACAAGAGAGGCCCAATGATCCTTATAAGGTCAGAAGCAAATTAAAAGTCAAACTGGCATATTAAATTGATTCAACATATTTGCTGCTACAAGGCCATATAAATCAAAGAAATAAATATCAAAGATTTTCGTTTAACATAAAAATGTGCGAGCGTGGGAGGTTAAATCACACTTTCTAAATATCTTCCATTTAATTCCACCATAGAATAAATGGCTTACTAAACAGACCCTGCTGGAACTGTCACTCAAACTTGGGGCACTGGGCGACTATGACACGCTTTTCAAGCATGTAATCAATTTCTCAAGCACATACATTTCTGGCGAACATTCCCAGTGGGCATGTACTCTACCCCTGACTAATTTCACACTCTGCCCTTGAGTGCAATGGAAGCTTGCGGTCTAATGTGCTATAGGTTTTTCATAAACTAAAAGCAGTTAGCAACCCATTTCATTCATATTTACTGCTTTGTGTAGCTCACTAGAATGATTAAGATTAAGGATCTGATTGGAATGTTGGCTTATTCATATCACCAAATTCTCCCCCCACCAAACGTTCATACGGAAGGAGAGAGTTTTTGCACAGTATAGCATGTGTGATTTTAAGGTGTAGGTGGAGCAGGTAGCATTATCTATCGATCACGTCATGCTGTTACATCATCATTAAGTTCTTTCCAGCCTTTAATTTCCTAGTGATTACCAATACAGAAAGCTCTTAAGGGCAGGGATTCCCTGAAGACATTTTTGTGATTGCAGTTTTCATTACATTAATAGCTTTCTGTTCTCCACCTATGAGAGCATAGAAATACACTAGGGTCTAAGATTCATTATAAAAAAAAAAAAAAAAAAAAAGAAGAAGGTCTTCTGGTTTAATCTCAGTGTGAAAGCTTTAATGAATTATGCTAAAATGATTGCTCCGTTGGGGGTATCAGGTGGTCACATCCTTGCAAATTCATTAATACACTTCACATAGACTCCAATGTACCATGTAATCTCACACACCAACAGAGGAGGTGCAAAACATTTGCCATATGAACAATTGTATCAATTTAAAGATAATGTTCTAAACACAAAAAATAGAGATAAACTGTATACATAAATATTTATTAGAACTTAACATGAAGAAGAAAAACATGTATTACATACAATATGTGGTGGTGTGTTTTATTCTGCTGGACAAGAATTAAACTTTCTCAAACCTTGTCACTATGATATATTGCTAACAGAATAAAAAGGCATTGCTAGATAGAGCAGAAGTATGTTATCATTATGCCTCATTGAACGAATAAGACTTTAGGCAACAAATTGTAAATATAATATGTGGTGTACATAACTGTAGCGAATTGTAAACTGAAGTACAAAACCTAGAAAAAACTGATTTGGGAGAGGGGGGGGGAGTGGGGGAGAATATTCAATTTATCTGTAGACACAGCTACATTTTGCAACAAAATCCAAGTATTATGTGAATAAACCTTTTAGGTGTGACTAATTTGGCACAAAATGCAGGTAATGTATTCAGTTGAAGAACAGCTGACATGTTTCTTAAAATAAAATGTCAAGTTAGATATTTTTTACCACATTTTCTTTATAGAAATCCATGCATTTTGGTTGACAAAGCACTGTGTACGCTGTAGTACCATAATAGCTAGAAAGTTACTTGTTGGACACTTCTGGCTACTCGTTAGAACCAGCATCCCCAGCAAGAAATACTACCATCCAAGTCTGATACAGTGTTCAACCGCTGAGAACAGAGGGGAAAAAACGGTTTCCCTTTAATCCATGTTTTTCATACATGTGTGTTTGGCAAAGTTCAGGTTTCTGGTGGAGTAGTGATACTTACACAGTCCTATAATTACATATTTCAATAGGGACCTTATCCAAATTAACAATGTCAGAAGTAACGCTTATTATAAAAATGTGCTTTTTTTTAATAGTAATATTAGGAATGCAGCAGACTCAGCCACACCTTGGGACAGTATACATTCACTAATGACACCGAAGGCCTTAGGAGGATTTATAATATGTGCATCCAATGAGTAATAGGCACTGCTACCCCGAGAAAGGTGCAAGTAAATCTTTTTTCTGTGGCTTAGTAATGTTCACAATGCTCATTTCAACACATTCATTGATTGCTTGAAGGATAGCAAGGGGCAAGCTAAAGTGAGTACAACTCATTGTTTATGCCCAAGCTCAATTACCATTTGTATCACTGCGCTCAAGAGCTATACATTATCGGGGAGTGGGGGCAAATTCATGCTTTATTTTCCTCCCAATCAATGGCTTTGGTTAATCTGGAAACAACATGGATCTTCATCAGAGCACCCAATTAATCTGCTGTTATTTACTAAAAACTACCCTCTAGAGTAATAATGAAACCAAAGCTGTGTTCAAATTAGAAAAGAAGCTCAGCAGCTGGTGAGACAGGATGTACACTCCAGTCATGACCAAAGGAGTGATTATTGAATTTAATTACCTTGTGTACTCTGAGCCTTTGCAGGGCTTCTTTCCCAAAGAGAAAGAACGGACCTCGGATCCGTGGTCCAACTTTCTCTTCATCTGGAAATAAAAAGAAACAATGCATAAAACAGTGCGTCTGAAGAAGACAATCTGGCAAAACAGCAGTTTGAAATATTGGGAACATTTTACTAAAAAACAGTATAAAATAGAGGTATGTGGGACAGAATAATAGTAAAGAAAATAAAACACAAAATAGACAAGTTTTAGGAAAAACAAACTAGAAACATTTTATTCAACACATCGAACTGGGCAATCCAGTATAGAGTCCTCTAGGACCTTAGAATATAAAATATAAATTAGGCTATGCCACAAGACATGGACAGTAGTGTATAGAATTGTCCCAAGATTAAAGAATAGACTCTAAGGTTCCCAATGTAATTCGTCATATAAAGGGTTGTTTTTGCACATACAATGAGACTTGCATAAAAAGGGCTTTGAATAATCAAGAAGATATAGCTTCCCAAATAATTTTTATCAAAGTCAATTATATATTAATTTTCAAAACTAATATAAATACTGTTCACCAATGTCTATGATTATTCTTAATTTTACTGCAGAATAAAACTGATAAAGCAAAATGTCCTGCACAGTATACGGATTAGCCATATGTTTTATCACAGGAGGAGTGAATCAAATTATTTGATTCTACTGGCCTTTTCTGGTATATTTGTGCCAAGTTCATTATTGATACATTGTTTAGAGACCCAGGGGTTTGGCTGAGGATGATACGGTAAAACCACAGCCTATCAGCCACAGGTATCCTAGCAAGCTTGCACCACTGCAGAACCTGTTGGCAACAGATTTTAATATTTTTCCCGAGCAGTAGAGGAAATGCGGATTTTAAGTTTGATGAAATATATTGCCCTGTCTTGCAGTTCAGTAAACGTGCTTAAAATTAAAATTGCGTACAAGTGCAGACAATGGACAAGCTGATTTGTATGTTACACAGTTGCTATTCCGTCAATGCAATTTTACATTTGCATGCGGTCTGAGTTTAAAAAAAAAAAAAAAAAAAGTCTGCCATCCTTTTAGATCAACGCGCCCCTCTATAATGAACCAGTGGTAAACTGCTGTGAGGATACGTTTTTCCATGCTTTGCCAATCAGAGGTACTCTTCCAAAGAATATAAAAGCATTGTCTTGCAATTAAACTACATCAATCAATTTAATCTTAATATTCTAGTAACAAGCTTTTACTAGTGGAAATGCATCTAATTTGCATAGCGTGGGAAGCTCCACATTGTAACTACAGAGAAACACTAATTACAACTGATTTTAACAGATCTGTTAATATAATCATGAAACCGAGGACTTGGATAACCTTATAAAATGCTAAATGATTTTAACAAAATGTATAAAATATTTAATGTTTTATGTAAGATGCTGAGATCTTGACATAGATCTCTTATGTTTATTTTGTTAAATTAAATGTTACATTCTTCTAAAACTATATTTCTTAGTATTTCAGCCTTGACCCTTGAGAAGCCAGTGTTGTGGAGACAGCTATAGGTAGTGGAAGTATGGGTATATATTTATTTATTTTCATTCAACTGCAAATTCTATGTATTAACATCCAGGGCATGCATTTGCCACCATCTCTGTATTCTACCAATGATTTTGATTTACAATATTTACAATTATGATAATTTATATTATTATGCCTTCCAGTTAGTGAAAGGAAGCCTCTACATGGGCAAATCCAACAAAATTAGCATTTAACACACCATACACTTGTGCCATGTAACTAGCTGGCTAAAACTTCTCAAGCCATGCACATGAGTAAACAAAAGCCAGCCTAGATGTTCCTATCCATCAACTGAAAACCCTTTTCTCCAAAAGTACACTTGGGGTCAAAAAAGGCCAAATGTGTCCCAAAGCTAAAGAGCATCACGGTGGTCATTTGGTACAGCAGCTGTTGGCAACCAGCTTCTCTGCCACTTCAGGGTAAAACAGAATTCCATTCACTACAATAAATAAAGTTGCTAGGCACTGGGTTTGACCAGCAGGTTGTTATTATATGCAGGCAATGCGCTATTTTAACCTTGCCAGGAACTCTCAGTATGTTTGCAGACACACAACTGGAGGATCAATGCTTCCTTAAGTTTAAGCAATGCTGCAGACCCGCACACAGTGCGGCTTCTTTTTTTTTTTTTTTTATTGCACACCATTTACATAATCTGGATCCTGCATTTACCTCTTTAACCAGCTGGAATAACATTTGGGGTGGTAAGGGGGGTGGGGAGGAGTGGGCATCCCCATTCTCCTAAAAAATGTGAGAGAATTATGATACAGAACAAGGTGACCAGGCAATGGAGAGGCAGAAACACTAATCCTGGTTACAGATGCCAGTCGAGCAGTGTGCCAAGTGCCATGATGTGGATATGGCATGTGCAGGATGGGAGGATGCTGTACCTTCATTTTCAGCATCAAAAACCCAGCACATCTCTGCCTCCCTCTGTATCCTCATTCCCTCTCCCCTTCCAGCACATCCAATGCACACTTTGCCCTCACTGATCCTTGGCAGAAAGCAGCCATGTGCGGTGCTGAGCTCCCATCACTCAGTGGGTACTTACTTTGTAAAAGATCATTTTTAAAGTGCCGTAGAATCCCATATTGCCGGCTGTAGTGTGTGTTCTATAGATATTCCTGGTCAGTGGGTGCGGGGTGCTGGGACACTGCGGCTGGCGGTCAGTGATGAGCAGAGGATCCCCTTTGCAGGTATGTATATCCCAGCGTGTGATGCGGACATGCTCGGGCACGTCAGACAGAGAGAGACAGAGAGCACGGTGCGAGCAGCTCTAACTCCACGCAGCACAGACAGCACTGCCAGCAACTCCGGGGACTGAGCACACTGAGAGCCAACCAGCCTGGGAGCCGGGGAGGGGCGGACACGATCACAGCCTGCCTGCACTGATTTCTTACAGCGCCACACACAGCACATCACATTCCGCACCCCCCTCCTTCAGCGAGCTGGGATGGTACAGTCCAGGATCGGGCTGGCGCTAACACAGCCCACACATCAATTACACACAGACTGAGAGCAGAGGGAGGGGCGGGGGCGCGGGCTGTCAACCTGAGGACCACGGTTAACCCTTCCCACCCCGGGACACGGGCTGCACCGCACTCACTGCATCCAGCGTCACTGCAATACCGCGCACTGCTGCACGTTTAACCCAGTCATGGCCCATCCGGTAAC
This sequence comes from Pelobates fuscus, assembly GCF_036172605.1. Classification (NCBI taxonomy): domain Eukaryota; kingdom Metazoa; phylum Chordata; class Amphibia; order Anura; family Pelobatidae; genus Pelobates; species Pelobates fuscus. The sequence continues at coordinate 178,684,768 of NC_086322.1, forward strand.
TCAGGCAGGATGACTGGAAAACTGCATAGCTGCATCCTTAACAATGTCATCGCTAGGTACGTACCCTGCGCAATAATTTGGCGCTCGAAGGGTTAACCCCTCTGTAAGAAGAATCTCCCAACTGTATATGGAGCAACTAACATTTTCCCGTGTCCAGCTTAAGCCAGATCATCTATGACAGTGATGGCAAACCTTGGCAACCCATGTGTCAGTCCACTGCATTTCTCATGACGCCCAGCCAACCTTTAGTCTGCCAATGCAGTATACATACATGTGGGATGCCGCAATGAGAGCTAACCATGTGTTCACTACCCTACATGGAATATGGATTATAGGTATGGCATGCCCTGCACCATGTACCCACTGGGCATATTGTCAGCACGGGCCCATCTGGCTCTAACAGTCACCTACCTATTGTATCTACTTAACAATCAACAAGTGCCAATATACCAAGATCCCCAAAATACGACTAGGATATGAAACTGGTACTGAAATAACCACTGCATCCCATCACCAGCATGACGTGCATGTATCACAACCGCTTGAAACGATCACCAAAAATTAGATCTAGCTCTGTGAAGTCTTCCTATGGACAAATTCAATGGTTGGGGATTTCACGTGCTCTATATAGAATGTTAACATACATGGTTACATTATTACTGTCGGAAACATTCTTCTGGTTAGAAATGCAACACACTGCATAGCCACTATGTACAAGGATAGAACAAGATCAAACCTCGTAACTTGGTAGCAAGTAAATACCAGCATGTTTTGTTTTAAGCTAAAATGTATTTTGTAAATAACCTGCCAAAAATGCCCCATTCCATAGGGTATATAGTTCGGTTTATTCCCAGAAACAAGAAATCAATGGGAATGTGCCAATTTGGCCTAAGAGTTTTTATATTACAAATTAAATATGTGCTGTCTGTGGTCAATGGGAATGGATCCTCAAAACCATTATCAAAACAATGCACTTTACCAACATAATGAATTCATCAATAACTCATTGTTATTCTCAGAGTGAATGCTACAGTGTGGGGCTAACCAGGTTTAGAAGTCTGTTAGGAACTAATTGTTTACACTGAATACCATAAATAGCCTATGCTACAAACTGTAAATTCAGAACATAATTATAAAATGGATTTAGGGTTTATTGTCATTATCATTCAAATAGTGACAACATATTTGAGTAATTTACAATTTTACCTTTCAAAGAGGGCCTGGTCAACATGTTAAAAACAGGTCAGGGGTAACCTGGCTTCAAGAGGTTATGGACAGTAAATTTAAGCCAAGTGGTGTTGGCTGTGTGTCACAGGGGCACTATAAATGACAATGTGGTCTATATCCTCTAAGACACTAAACTCTCAGCACCCCCTGAACCTGAGCCCCCTTTAAACACCCCTATATTTTGTGAACAGTAAAAAGTGCTTTGAAGGGACATGGTAGACACTATAACCATTTCATCTGATTGAATTAGTGATGGTCCCTGTAGTCCTCTGGTGATGTTCCCTCCGTGTTAAAGGGACACTCCAGTGCCAGGAAAACAAATAGTTTTCCTGGCTCTGCAGGTCCCCTCTCCCTCCCACCCCCCATCCCAGGTTGCTGAAGGGTCCGCCCACGCTCCTTCCCTGCCGACGTCAGCCGGCGGGAGAGACAGATTGCTCATTCGCGGCCGCCGGCGGGATGAGACCTAACGCGCATGCGCAGCAATGCTGCGCACGCGCATTAGACCTCCCCATAGGAAAGCATTGAAAGTACTGCTTTCCTATGGGGATTTTTAGCGACGCTGGAGGTCCTCACATAACGTCGTCCTGTGCTATAGACCAGGAAGTGCCCTCTAGTGGCTAGACAAAAAACTGCAATATTTACAGTTGCAGGGCTACGGGTAGTGGGAGTTGGCATCCAGACCACTCCAATGGGCAGAAGTGGTCTGGGTGCCTGAAGTGTCCCTTTAAAGTGGTTGAACACTGAATAAGAGGCCACCCACAGATTACACTTTACCTTCCAAACTTTCAGCCAATCACAGTCACCCATTGTTCTCAGTTAATACTTTCTCATAAACTCAAGCAACACAGATGGTATGGGCTGCTGGGGACTCTCATTTAGCATTAAAATGAAGGATGGCACTAGGGGATTTGAGACACTGACCACTTCAATGAGAAGAAGCCCCACTATCATGGGAGCAATTGAAACTGTAATGAGGCCCATAATTATAACTAATAATACAATACAGTAATATTAAAGTGTGGCTATAATGATGTTATAGCGCTGCTACCAATAAAAGAAAGGTAGTTCTGCTTTTCCATCATTGGCTAAACATTGGGATTCTATACACTACAGTAAATTGTAGCGAATTTAAAAGCAAATTGCAACAATAGGCCAAAATAATTCTTTATCTAGGCCAGGGGTAGTCAATCTGGTCCCATATGGTTTAGGATTTCAGGTGGGAGGTGGTGGGTTATGCAGAAAATGCCCAGTGGGCCGTGGACCAAGACCAACAGGCGAGATCCTTTCATCTCCCCTGACTGCCAATGCAGAGCCTGTCTTGCTGTAAGTCCTCTCCAAGGCTGGTGAGAAGATCTCCCTCACTGGCCCGCAGGTACTTAGTTCCAGCAGAGGGAATGAAGGGCCTCCCACGAGCAGGCTGGTCGGAGTGTTGCCGTGTGTTACCATGGCAACGCTCAGATACAGTGCTGTGCACACAGGAGGACAGGAGAGTCAGTCTGCAGCCGGAGGAGCTGCAGGCTAAAATGAACATGCCACCACTGGATCACAAGGGCTTGCAGCATTATGTCCCTCCTCCCTGGTAGAAGGTAAGAAGAAGGTAGAGGAAGACATTAAGATAGATTTTCACATCTTACCCACCTACACACAGCATAGACTCTATGCACCCTCTTCACAGACACTACACCCCTCACATACACTGCCCCCTCACACACAGTACACCCCACGCACACTGCCCCTTCACCCAACACACAATGCCCCCTCACACACGGACTGCCCCCTTTACACCTTCACACACGGACAGCACCCTCACACACGCAAAGCAACTCTCACACCCACACAATACACCCTTCATATATACACACACACCGCCCCTTTACATACACACATAGAAAAAAAAAAAGTAGAATAGAAAGAAAAAAAACAAAAAAAAACACACTAGCGCCATAAAATTAGTTACTGTGGCATTGGTGGGCGGTAAGGAAATTTTACCATCAACAAAGATTCAAAAGTGGGCGGTAGGTATTAAAAGGTTGACTACCCCTGATCTAGGCTGTGGATTTTAGCTTGCATTTTTAAAAAATGTTAACTTCATTGCAACTTAGGGCAGCAGATAGGAGAAGGTCACCGGCAAAGCAGAGAGACTGATAAATGGGTTGTTTAGAGCTTTATATCTAAGGGTTAGTATTTTAACTTGACTCCTATGAGGCACAGGAAGCCATTGTTAGGATAGACAGAGGGGCGAGGTATAAGAGGAGCAACAGAAGAGAGAAAGCAGGATAGCGGCAGCATTCATTAGACTGTAGAATGGCAGTACGATTTCTGGGGAGACCAATTAGGAGCACATTACAGTAATCAATGCGAGACATTACTAGAGCATGAACAAACTCCTAAGCAGCATCTTGCGTAAGAAAGGGGCAGATGAAGGCAATGTTTTTAAAGTGGATCATCAGGATGAAGCAAACTAGATATGAGGCATATAGGTGAGGCCAGAATCATAGATAACACCAAGACAGAAGGGCTTGCAAGTTCCATCAACTTGCAGTGAAAGCGAAAGAGGAGTATCAGCATTATGAAGATTGAGTTTCAGAAAGTGGGAAGAAATCCCATCAGTGACACGTTCTAAGAAAACAGGGGAAAGATTGGGGAGGAGAGATATATCCGAGTGTCATCGGCATCCCCATAGTATCGGAATCCAAAGGAATTAAAAAGTTTGCCAAGACAGGAAGCATAAAGAGAAAACAAAAGGGGACCAAGAAAAGAGCATTGGGGGACTCCAACTGAGACAGGACAATTGGAGGTGGTGTCATTAGAAAAGGAGATACTGAATTAGCGTTGGGAGAGATAAGACAAGAACCACAAGAGAGCGGCATCAAAGAGTTACTTTAATCAGAGTGGTGTCAGTAGAGTAGAGGGTGGCGGAAGCCATATTTAACCCCTTAAGGACACATGACATGTGTGACATGTCATGATTCCCTTTTATTCCAGAAGTTTGGTCCTTAAGGGGTTAAGAGGGTCAAGGACAGAGATGGAATTAAAAAAGCAAACCAGATGAGTAAAGTAATTCCAGAAGCTTTGAGGAGAAAAAGAGCAGAGATATGGGACGGCAGTTGGAAAGAGAAGACGGGTCAGGTGATGTTGACAAGTACGACAGTAGCATGTTTAAGGAGAGCAGTGACCATGAGAAAAGAAAAAGAGCAGTTGAAAATATGCGTTAAGGATGGCACAAGATGGGGAGAAAGAACTGATAAAATGAGATGGGATGTGCTCAAGCGGACAAGAGGAAAAAAGAAGCGCAGCCCCCTCCTTTTCAGTAGCCAGTGAGAAGGCCTGAAGAGTAGGAAAGGCATGTGCGGTTGAGAGAGAGAGAGAGGAGCAAAGTGGGAGAATTCTTTCCTTAACTGCTTAACCTTGTCAGTAAAATAGAATACAGTTTGCTTTGGAGGAAGGCCACAGCAAGGCGAAAAAGAGAGTTGAAGGTATCAGAGATGCCTGGGATTGTGGATGCATGAACTAATGAGAGAAAAAAAAGTGATTGTTTAGCAAGGGTGAGGACTGCATTGTATGAACTCAAGATGAATTTATAATGGAGTAAGTCTGACAAGGTGCAAGAATTTCTCTAGCAGCATTTGGCTGAACATGAGCATATCTGCAGGTAGCAGGTCAACTTTGTATGCCATGGTTGGAGGTAGGTCTTCCTTGAGGTGTGTGTTTGGACCTGGGCTGCAGCAATCGGGGCTGATGTGAGGGGAGCATTATATGAGGACATATATGAGCCTGAGAGGGACAGGAGAAGGTATGGATGGATAAGAGCTGAATATGCATCAGCTGACAGTAGCTGGAGGTCAAGAGACTTCAGGTTCCCCCTATGTTGAGCAGGGTTAGTCTGAGCATGTTTGGTGAGGGGGATCTGAAGAACAATAAATAAGAGGTGGTGATCTGACTGAGGAAATGAAATGTTAGAGAGATTAGAAACTGTGCAAGCGCTGAAAAAAACAAGATCATAGGTTTTGCCATCTATGGGTCAACAGATATTGCTTTTTAAGGGCCGATACCAATTATCGGTGGCCTTTTGTAACGATAGTCGCTAATGAATACCGATATTCTGCAGGAAACAGAAAATACTGAGTGCGGCACCCGGGTGGATACCAATAATTGCCAAAATGCCAAATATTGGCTATTATCAACCAAAGCGATAATCGATCAATCCCTATTGCCAGCTACGTGTGAGAGAAGTAGTCCAGTGGGATAAGCCAAGGGGGAAGCAATTGTAATGATGTCAAGGGTGGGTTAATCTTTAAAGTCCCTTAGAATTAGAGAAGGAATATAACTTAAAAAGGAAGTAGTGAAGCCAAGCAGCAAAATGGTCAAGGAGTAGAAGAGGGGAACCATGTGGGTGGTAAGTAATAGCAACATTTGCAGAGATGGGTTTGAAAAGGCGAATTGAGTGATCTTCAAATGAGGAGAAAGAGAGGGAAGGGCAGGTGGAAATTGGTTTGAAGGAGTAGTGAGATGAAAGCAAAAACCTTACTCCACCATCTTTACTGTCACAATATCTAGGGTGCAAGTAAATTAAACACCAGGGCATGCGCATTAGGTTTCCCCGATGGGGTGGTGTCGGAGGAGCAAAACCCAGCTCCAAGGGACATCAGTGCTGGAATCAGGTAAGTAACCATTAACATCGCTGAGGGGCACAGGGTTGCTAAAGTGTTAGGAATACAGCTTTGTATTTTGTAACACTATAGTGTTCCTTTAATACTTTTATAGGTAAAATATGGACAGTTTCATGGCAATGACATAACTACTAACTGCAAATATTTCACAGGCTATAATTTGATTTTCAGTGCTCAGATACTGAATGTTTATTTTCTGTATAGAGTATATATTGGGAACTGTGATACAATTTGTACGAAGAGGGGAAAATGTGTAAAAGAAATTTGAAACCTTGCTTACGTGACAGAAAACTGAAGAAAAGGGGTGGTGTGTGTGTGTGTATGTGTATATATATATATATATCAAAATCCAAGTAGGTTATGGTGGGGGAAAAACTGTGATTGAAAACTCCTTCCACCTGAAGTCTGTGGATAGTCAATACAATGTTAAACAAAAATCCACATGCCAGTCAAGCCATAAGATTTGTTTTTCCCACAGAAATCACAAATCTACAGTGATGTTACTACCGCAAAGGATTCTGGGTGTGCATATGCAAATCAGTTTAACAAAGAGTCACATTTTTGCCTCATTCTTTGTTAAATTAATTTGCATATGCCTACCCAGAATCCTTTGCGGTAGTAACATCACTGCAGATTTGTGATTTCTGTGGGAAAAGCAAGTCTTATGGTTTGACTGGTGTGCAAATTTTATTTTAACTATATATATATATATATATATATTTATATATATATATATATATATATACACACACATATATATATATATATATAGCACCACTGTAAGCCTAGAGGTTTCCGTGACACTTACCAGAGCTAAATTTTCACTCGTCAATGGCTAGCGGACATTTTGGTAGTTGTGTGTTTGTATGTAAGTATGTTTGTGTATACATACACACATATATACACAAACAAACCAAAACCCATAATTTTCTGCATGATGATTTCTGATGGACTGCTAACTGCCAGCTTTTTCATAGCAGTACAATTCATATCGCCTTTTATTTACAGCCTAACAACAGTTAAAGGCCAAAGGTAGGCAAACGCTCTACGAGATTCACCATGTGTGTACCGATCCAACAGACATACATAATACTTTCATGGACTAAGTACCATGACATATAAATTGAGATACAAATGTTCCACTTGCTTTCCTCAGGCACCTTTAACAGTTCATTGTGGTATTTCTGTAATTAAGATTCACTATTACCTCTAAATGAGAGGCTAGATCAAATTATGCACATGGGTTATATAATTGCTTCTTTGCTGCACGATGATTACATAATATATCATATAAAATAAATAAATAAAATCTTTTTTAAATTCCAAGCACTTCTGGCCATATTAGTATAAAATTGTCTAGCTTTATATTAGTATCACCGTTTTATTTTTATTTTGCAGAAACAATGCAGAGTTTCGCTAAGGACTGAGAAAATTAGTTACTCTATTCTACACAGGTGAAACCCGAGGTAGCCATTGCTCTGGGCTAATAAACACAAGCCCTTCTAGTGTTCTCATTTGTCTTCCAATGTAAGTAATCAGTGTTAGAAATCTTTTGTGAGTAGCGATTATAAAGGTTTAGGATAACAACATGCTTCTTTCTCCCCCTTAACTTTGCATTGTCAGCTGAACACACTTTATATTTGCATACACATACTGGAAGAATATTTACAATTTGATAGCTCTGCTTTATTCTCCTGGCAGTTTCATGGCTTTACTAATGACAAAGTAGGCCACAGAAGAAGTTGTTTTATTTCTTGCCCTTAGCATGTTCTTTGCCTTTAGCAGATGTCTCCCAACCCTCATGCTGCAAATGGAATGTCAAGTATTTGAGGTCACATCATTTCTTTGAAGCCTTAGTAACCTTGTGGTGTGAATTTCCAGAGCAGCAAAGTCTTTAACTAGTGATCACTGTCTAACCCTGTATTCAAACCACTGCATAACAGGTGTTATCAGTCATATAGGATTCATCCACAGATATGAGGACGGAATCAAGGCAGATAAGCAATGAGCCATACCTTTTCACTACATAAAAAGAGCTTTCTATTTATCTATTAAGAATATAGTTAATATTGTTCTTATAAGACATAAGTGGTCCCACCAAAACAGGATACTTTGAAATGGCATCCATTTGATACTTCACCTATACAAAAGGCACATTTAAAATGTTGACATTCACTGTTTGAGGTAGTAATGTAATATACCAGTGTTGATGCATTATCACCACTAGCAATTGGCTAGTGAAAATTCACCCCTGGCGAGTAGAAATTCACCCTAGGTGAGCAAGCATACAATAATTAAGACCTGGCTAAATAGCATATATGCACACACAGTGCCCTCCACTAATATTGGCATCCTTGGTAAATATGAGCAAAGAAGGCTAAGAAAAATGTGTCTTCATAGTCTAACCTTTTGATAGTTTGTTAAAAAATACTTTGTGCTGCCTCCCTATGCCAGTATCGTAGACCATTCATCCATACAGAATCTTTTCAGGTACTTCAAATTGCAAGGTCGACACTGGTGGACTCTCCTCTTCAGTTCAACCCACGGGTCTCTAAATAGGGTTCAAGTCACCGGACTGGGATGGCCATGACAGGACCTTTATTCTGTGGTCAGTTAACCACTTTTATATTGATTTTGACATACGTTTTAGATCTTTGTCCTGCTGGAAAATCCAACCACGGCCCATGTTAAGCTTTCTGCCATGAAGCCATGTATCCTAATAAAATGCCCAGGTCCTCTGGCAGAAAAAGGCCCCAAAACATTAAAGAGCTAAAACCAAACTTAACCGCGATCATGTGGTACTTTTCCATATGACTACCTTTGTGTGTGCACCAAACCCACCTCAGGTGTTTACTAACCAAAAGCTCTATTTTGGTTTCATCTGACCATAAAATTCATTTGAAATTCCAGTAGCGTCTGGCAAACTAAAGATGCTTGGGTTTGTTTTTGGATGAAAAGAGAGGCTTTTTTCTTGAAAACCTTTTAAACAACTTGTGGTGATGTAGTGGACGATTGTAGGTTTGGAGACTTTCTGACCCCAAGACACAACTAACTTCTACAACTCTCCAGCTGTGATCCTTGGAGCTTTTTGGCCACTCGAACTATCCTTTTCACATTGAGTTGAGACAATATAGACACACGTCCTCTTCAAGTTTGATTCATAGCATTACCAGCTGACTGCAACTTCTAAATTAAATATATTTTTCGCATATGAATTGATAGGTGTATCAATAATTGTGCAACACATATATTTCATAATTATTTAGTTTTTTTGGATAAACCTGTGTTGTGTTTGAAATTGATATCCATGAGTATTTTTGTGTATTTTTTTAACAAAAGAAAAAAAGGTAAAACAATAAAAACTATTTTCCACAGCCTTCTTTGCCCATATTTGCCAAGGGTGCCAATAATAGTGAGGGCACTGTACACACAGTGGATTCAGACCCCTGGATCGGTTTATGTTGCATCCTTATGCTACATTTGTTTAAATGAAAGTTTATGAAAGCTTTACTAATGTATTGAAAAAAAAATCTCTGAAATATCATATTGACATAAGTATTCAGAACACTTGATATTGAATAGCTCAGATGTATCCCGTTTCTCTGAATAATCTTTGAGATGTTTTTACACTTTGATTAGAGTCCACCTGTGGGAAATTCAATTGATAGGATATAATTTGAAAAGGCACACACTTCTTTATATAAGGTCTTGCAGCTGAGAAGCATATCAGAGGAAAAACTATGCCATTAGATCATGGACTTCCTGCAGAACTCAGAGACAGGATTGTGTTAATGCTCAAATCTGGGTACGGCTAGAAAATACATTTTGGCTGCATTGAAGGTTCTTAAGAACATAGTGGCCTCCATGATTCTTAAAAGGAAGAAGTTTAAAGCAACAAGGGCTTTTCCTAGAGCTGGTCGCCCAGCCAAAGCGAGCAAAAACAAAGGCCTTGGTAAAAGAAGTAACCAAAAATCAGATGGCTACTATGGGTGAGTTACAGAAATTATGTGTGGAGATGGTAGAAACTTGTGATAGGACAACCATGGCCAGACAGACGCCTTTCCTCACTGCAAGACACATGAAAGCACCTTGGAATTAAAAAAAACAAAAAACACCTAAAGGACTATCAGATTGTGAAAAACATGATTCTCTGGTCTGATGAAGTGAAGATTGAAATCTGTGGCCTCAATTCAAAGCATAATGTCTGGACTAAACCAGGCACTGCTCATAACCTGCACAATAACATCCCAACGGTAAAAACGGTGGTCATCACATGATAATTTGAGAGTGTTTTAAGTGGCAGGGAATAGGAACTGGTCAGGTCATAGAGAGTGAGAGAAATCTAAATGCAGCAAAATACAGAGGTATCCTTAATGGAAACCTAGTCAAGAGCATTCAGGACCCAAGACTGGGACGAACATCCCTCTCTAACAGGACAGTGACCCTAAGCATACAGCAAAGACAACACAAGAGTGGCTTAGGGACAAGTATGTGAATATCCTTGGGTCTTTGGTGGCCCAGCCAGAGTCTGGACTTGAACCCAAACAGCTGTAGCGTAAGGCTGCAACATAAAGAAAAATTAAAAGGTCTGAACACTTCTTAAATGAATATTTATGGATGGATGGATAGATGGATGGAAACTTTCTGCCTCTCCTCTGCAAATTTTGGAAAAGAAGATGTTGCAATCCGCTTACGAATTTTCCCTTTACCACAGCCTAGCTGACAGCAAAGATATTGCAGCATAGATTTTAGAATGATGCCTGTAATTCCAATTAAAGTATTTGCATTACAGACCAGGTGATATGTGCATTTTTGTAAGAATTGGTCTTGCAGATCATGAGATATTTTAAAATCAGGAATATGTGGATGACAGGCTGAAAGGGAGGGTTTCATGCTGGAAAGGCAATGCTTTGATGATAAATTCACCACTATGAAATAGCTGAAAATATAAATTTTATATCCAAATACTTTCTCTCCATCCTTAAGGACAATATTTTTGAGTCAACAATGTTGTTATTTTAAGGATTATGTATTCATAAAGACGTGTGGCATGAATGTCAACCAAAATGTCTAATCTGACAGCTCTCTGCTCACCCAGTATGAGTCATTACTCCTTAAAATAAAACAATTCCCAGATGGGCAGCAAGCCTAACCTTCCCTCCAACACTCCCCAGAGAATAGCTACAAAACAAATTGCTGTTAACAGTTTCAGCCTAAAGATCCATGCTGTGTCTTCAAATGGCATCCAATTTGAAACCAAATTACAGTAACAAAGAGAGAAATGAACAAGTTAAATAAATTAAAGGGATCCTATAGTCACCAGAACAACTACAGCTTAATGTAGTTGTTCTGGTGAGTATAATCATTCCCTGCAGGCATTTCCATGCAAACACTGAGAGACAAGGTAGTGTTTACATAGCCCCCTTGGGATACCTCATGTGGCCACTCTTCAGATGGCCACTGGAGGTGCTCCAGGGGCAGTGCTGCAGTTCAGAGTCTCCACTCTCTGCATGGAGACGCAGAATTTTCCTCATAGAGATGCATTGATTCAATGCATCTCTATGAGGAGATGTTGATTGGCAAAGCCAGCGTTCGTCTCTGCCCCAATCCCGCCTCATTCACGATTTCAGCCAATCCAATGCTTTCCCATTGGCTAAAAATTGTAAATTCTGATGGTGTCACCAAGGAGGCAGATTCGATGCAGGGCCACACAGTGTTGGAAATAAGGCACATTTAGACCCCATCTAAGGGGTTAAGGGGGAGGAGAGGCACCGAAATGGAGGTTTAAACACCATAGTGACAGGAACACGTTTGTGTTCCTGATCCTATAGTGTTCCTTTAAACATGAAAAATAAATTGCTCCAGACTACTAAAAAGTCCAAATACCTAAAAGGTGCCAATATGTGCATGGGCAAAACTGGAGAAGAGGGGCATAGATTAACTGGTATATTATAATAGGAAACAGGCATTAAGAAGGAGACAAATGCAGGAAGTTGAGACCGCCGTTAGCTAGTTATGCCATGGGCTGATACTCATAAGAACAGCAGTACACAGACTGGTTTGCAGTCTCTGGATTTAGGTAGCTAGTGTCTTTCACAAAACACAAAACTTTTCCAGTAAAATTGGAGCTGCTAACTCCCAACCAGCACACCTACTTAAAGAATTCCATTTATATGTGCACTAAGCAATGGTTTTCATCACTTTTTTCTAGATTCTTTTTACACTGTTAGAAATAAGAGATAATGTACTTGTGATAGATATTTTCAAAGACAGAAGGGAAAAATAGATGCATGTCTGCTTTTACCATAATTGTAAAATACCAACCAACTTCCTTTGTCTCTGTTCATTCTTTTGTTCAAAACAGTGTGGTTTGGGCCTGAAATTAGCATACGGAAATTACAGAGTTTAGGTAAAATAACTACAATCATCTTGTTGTCAGCACAGCCCTGCTATATAGTTCTGTAAAAAAAATATTATTAGATGTGGTTTCTCTTTATATACAATATATAATTTTCTTTTTCCTTGATAACAGTTCACATTGTGCTGTACAAAGGAAAGACCATGCACAAACATTTTAAGACCAGTTGAACCTCATATCATCAGATGGCGAGGGCAGCTATGTTCATGAGTTCACACAATCTACATAAAACTGGTGTGCCATACTATTTTATCAGTTAAGTTAATGTAAATGTTAAAAAAAAACAAAAAAAAAAACACACACACACACAGGACCTGCAGAGAAAGCTTCACTCTTAGTGCTCACTGCACAGTGTGAGGGAATCTTATGGAGATCTAATAACATGCAATATAATATGCAAAAGTGGTAATGATTGACAGACTCCCAAATATCCATATGGGAGTTTCCAAACTGGTGAATGCACTGCTTATTATTATTATTGTTTTATTAAACTGTGCTTGTCAAACGAGTATAATATTGTGACGTGATAAAGCACAACTTTGCAGCCATACACTGTATTGTGTATAGAATTTTTATTTTTAACTTTCAGATATAAGCAAAGAGTTAAAGACTGCAAGTTTGGAGCTTGCATTGACTGAGTATCTATAAAGGAGAGGCCCACATAGGGCAATAACATCAAGACATCACATTTAGGGCTAGATTTCCTTAAAATTGCTTAACGTTTAATTTTGGTAAGTGAACTGCAATATATAATGTTTATTAAATTACCAGAGACATTCTTATAAAAAAAATCGAATTCTTTAGGATAAATGATCGTGAAAAGTATTTTTTTTTTACATGCTATAGCATGTTATGTTCAACCCAAGCAAAGCTGTATTGGTTATAGCCATTTAATTTAAAATATATTAGCCATATTAATCCCACTTCAAGTCCCTTTTTATCAAGACTTTTCACATTTCTTTTCTTTAATCTATACATTTGCTGTTGATTACCCCGGTGCAATGTATATATTAAGGGTTGTCAACCACATATTTACAGATGACAAGTTCACTTTAGATTGATTTGACTGAGGATCTCATCTGCATATTGTGCATGCTTATTTAACCCCTTTCACTATGGACAACTTGCCAGGTTTGCCATGATATGCATATACCTACCCTTTGTGATTAAGGAATAAATGCAGTAAAGTAACTTAGAACTAGAAATTATGTAGATTGAGGACACGTTTACACGCAGGTCGCATTTGTAATTAAAAGACTGGAGAGCCCAAAACCTAAATAATATTACTTCCCCATTGCCTTCAGATTCATTCTAATGACAAAAAAAATAAATCTATATTTTAAATCCTCTTTAACCCCTTAGGGACCAAACTTCTGGAATAAAAGGGAATCATGACATGTCACACATGTCATGTGTCCTTAAGGGGTTAAACACTCCTGCTATATCAGCACTAAATGTGATGTTAATAAAGTATAATGGTTGACCTAAAATTACACGATTAGTTGATTGCCTGACAACACTGCTTTAATTACATGATGTGTCACGGGTTAGCCCCAATTATAATAATCAGAATGCAGCTCACTTGCTGGGTTTTGAAAATCAATGAATGTTATGTTCACTAGTGTGTTTTTTTCAAATTCTTATTTCAAAAATCTTATTTAAATTAAAATTTCTGTTTCTATCCATGATGTGGATACGAGGATATGTTTTGTGTTTCTAAATCATGTACATACTGCAAATTCAGAGCTGAAATACTGAACGTTTTCACTGTGGACTAATGAGGTGCTTTACTTAAAAGGACAGAACTGAATTGAAAAGCAGGTCACAAAATTTGGCTGAAAGGACGCACAAAAGAAAACTTGAAGGGCACTTTTTGTAAAAGGAAGTTAACTTGCTTTTTGACAAGTCTTCTCATGTACCAAGCCGGCAGTATGCAAAAGGAAGAGAAATATCCTAGGAGGGTTAGTTCAAATATACACAAAGAACAAAGTCAGACAGAGCCAATATAATTTCTATTTTATTCTAGGTTCTTCAAACTTTGTAACAATTTTCATTTATTAGCACCCAATAGCATTATAGCATCTTTAGGGATGATGCATAATGCAGTGTTTCAATAACTCTTTGCAGTCTTACAAGTTGTTATAAATGATACATGATTTGTCAAAATACTCCCCGTTTTGCCTGGTATCCTAGACATGCCTAGCATCTCATTCATAGGTTTTAACAATAAAATATTAATCACACCATTTTAAGTTTGATAATTTCCACATGACTAGGAAAGCATTATGCAGCTGAGTAGCTGTCAAATAGGAGCTATAAAAAAAAGGAAAAGAAATCACTAGGCTATGTTCTGTTACCTTTAAGCATATCGGATGATCACAGTGAAAAGAGTAGCTCTGAGCTGAATTTTTGTCAACCCTGTATGGGAAGACACACAAGTGAACACAGAGAACATGTATTCACTCTTGTGAGTATTGTGTCCACAATACAAAAATATATGATGTTAGCCATCAATAGCCTGGTGTTCTCTAAATCTCACAATTATTTGTCATGCCCTAAAAAAGATCAGATTGGGAATGGTCCGCTTTACATTAAAGGGACACCAAAACAACTTTAGCTTGATGAAGCAATTTTTGTGTATAGATCAAGCAACTGAAATTTCACTGCCATTTAAAGGGATCCTATAGTGCCAGGAAAACAAAGCTGTTTTCCTGTCACTATAGATCAGTGCTTGACAAATTTGCTTTCATTTTAGAAGCCAGTTAAAAAAGTTAGGAGCCAGTTTTTTCCCCCCCTAACGACAAAAATACAATTCTTAAAGGAATATTATGGTCACCAGAACCACTAAAGCTTAATGCCGTGGTTCTGGTGACTATAGCCTGTCCCTGCAGACTTTTCAATGTAAAAATCGCCTTTTCAGAGAAAAGGCAGTGTTTACATTGCTGCCTAGTAACACCTCTAGAGGCTGTCACTCAGATGGCCACTAAAGTGTCGCCTATCTCAGTGCTGCACAATTTGCAGCACCTACATTCAGCGTCTCCACGCTTTGCATGGAGGCGCTGCAAGTTCCTTATAGAAATGTTTTTAATTGATTTAATGCATCTCTATGAGAAAATGTTGACTGGCAATTGATGATCTCAGTTAAGGAGGGTTAAAAAGATGAGTAAAAGCATCATTCCCATGCGATCGGAGGGGGCTGGTGACCTAGACATACACATTCATTGACAGACACCCGGACTGACACACTCACAGACAGAGATACA
Source organism: Pelobates fuscus (assembly GCF_036172605.1). Taxonomy (NCBI): domain Eukaryota; kingdom Metazoa; phylum Chordata; class Amphibia; order Anura; family Pelobatidae; genus Pelobates; species Pelobates fuscus. Next base: position 178,700,346 of record NC_086322.1, read on the forward strand.
CACACTGAGAGATAGTCAGACACACACACACACACACACACAGAGTGAAAGAGACAGTCAGACACACACACACAAAGTGAAAGGAACAGTCAGACACGCACACACAAACACACACACTGAAAAAGACAGTCAGGCACACACACACACACACACACACACACACACTGAAAAAGACAGTCAGACACGCACGCACACACTGAAAAAGACAGTCAGACACGCACGCACGCACACACTGAAAAAGACAGTCAGACATGCACACACACACGCGCAGACAAACACATTGAAAAAGACAGTCAGGCACGCACACGCACACACTGAAAAAGACAGTCAGTCAGGCACGCACGCACACACACACACACACTGACAGTCAGACACACACACACACACTGACAGAGAAATTCAGACACACTCACAAAGTACTATTAATACACTTAAACATATATATATACACACACACACACACACACACACACAAACATTCATACATACACATGACAGATGAACATTTTCTTTAAAATTTTATTTTTTAAAATTCATATTTTTTAGTCACCCTCCCGTTTTCTACCTTTTGGGCTCAGGAGTGTGGCTTCCCTGGTGTCTAGTGGGATTAGGCAGCAGCAAGTGACAGGTTAGTGGGGCTAGCTGCGGCTGATGGGAGTAGGCAGCTACTGTTCCAGACTCCCTCCTTTCTCCTCCTCAATGTCTCAGCTGCTCTCTGTGTGCCGGGAGGAAGTGAAGGGAACTGTAATAACTTTCTCCCGGCACTGAGGTCACGCAGGGGAAAGGATTGGTTGCCGGTGTTCTATCGGCTTTGCGGCATGGGGTCGGGAGGCGGGTGGGGAGCAGGGTTGGGTATGCGGCATGTGGGCGGGTAGCAGGGTCGAGTATGGGGTCGGGAGGAGGGCGGGGAGCCGAGCCGTGTTTACCTGGTATCCTGCCAGGTTAGCTTGCAATTCCCCTGCACAGGGATTGAGACAGAAGGAGGAGGGAGCGGGCTGACCAATCCCAGAAGCCAGGACAAAATATTTAGGCGCCATGGCCTGGGATTTGTCGAGCCCTGCTATAGAGTTTTTAGGCCCCCTCCCGCAGGGCTCACCTGAATCCAGCGCCAATGTACCTCGGTGCTGGGTCAGGTTCCGCCCCCGCTCCTCCCCCGCCGGGTGACTGGCCGCGCGCATTAGACCTCCCCATAGGAAAGCATTATTCAATGCTTTCCTATAAGAAAATCTGCCGCTGGAGGTCCGTGAGGACGTCCAGCGTCAGATAACAGACCAAAAGTAAGTTTGGATTCCGGAAGCCCTCTAGTGGATGTTAGACAGCCACAGAGGGCAGACTTAGAGCTGCAATGTAAACATTGCAGTTCTCTGGAACTGCAATGTTTTACATTGCAGCACTAAGTACAAAAGGGTCACAGCACCAAGATCACTTCAATTAGTTGAAGTGGTCTAGGTGCCTACAGTGTCCCTTTAAGAGTTAGATCACTTTTGTTTACTTTTATGCCTTAGCCACAACTCCCCTTGCTTTGACTTACACAGCCTGAATGAAAAAAAAATGGTTTTATTTTCAATCAGATGTTACTTACTTTAAAAGTTTTTATCTCCTACTCTGTAAACGTAACTTTAATAACACACAGCAGGCTCCTGCAGGGTCGAGCAAACTATAAACAGAGCACAAGATAAGAAATTCTAAATTAAACAGAATTTGCAATACAGGAAGTGTAAACATTAGATGACTCTTTACAGGAAGTGTTTAGGAAGGCTGTGCATGTCACATGCAGGTAGGTGTGCCTAGGGCTGGATAAACAAAGTAATTTTACTCTTAAATGGCAGAAAATTGAGCAGTGAGACTGGAGGGACATGATCTATACACCAAAACTGCTTCATTAAGCGTACATTGTTTTGGTCCTTATAGTGTCCCTTGAAGTGTCCCTTGAACTAAACTGCAGCCTACCATTCTCTTCTCTTATAGCCTAAACTAGTGCATACAATTTTTTGTAGCCAAGATCCAGAGATATATCACTATATGGCTTGTTAACCATAGGGTCTGTTCAGAGTTAGGGGTGGACCTACACAGGTGTGACAGATTTATTATAAAAATATGGCACTAACGTGTATTTTTTTTTAAATACAAACATATGAACATATGTGTAATGTCCCTTAGCTTGTTTATAATAAATGCATTTCATTTTATTAGAGATCGACTCCTAAATATTTCCCTAGGGTTCATGAGATACAGGCCTTTGTAAATAATTCCTGCATTATGTGCGCCTGCCATGCGACAAGAGGCTGTAAATACGAGGATATAAGAGGATATAGCTGTACCATTATTACCACACTCATTTTCAGCAGAGTCACATATCGGTTAACCTTTTCAACCACAGTGACTTGGAACAGGCTTTATTAATATGACTTCGCAGTATAAGGATGCTGGGAATCCTTCAGTTTTTGTCAAATCAGGTGAAAGGTAAGTAATAAAATGGAGGGGATCTCTCATACCCACTTAGCCCTACAAACACTACAAAGAAAAGTGGTTTCTTGGGGTGTCACTGTAACAAGCCCAAAATATTTACAGGGTTGTTCACAGGAAACTGTAAATGACAAAATTGAGGCGAAAATAGGCAACTGTGACTAAAGCAGATTAAGAGATATTTTATTTTAATGATTATTTTAGGCTCAATGCTGTGAGAATACTTTGTTAGACACCATATATTTAATTTGCAGGAGAAAAATATCTCATCATATAATAATGCTGGCCATGCTTTAGGTCCTTTATAAAGTACGGTTAGCTTCAATGATGAAATGTTCACACAGTCTCCAAAACCGTACAGTGAGTGTAAAAAAAAAAAAAAACCCACAAGCAACTACCTGGTGACAAGAGAAGCTTTGATTCCAAAAGAAAAGGAGAGAAAGGCCCTGCGTAATCAGGTTTATGGTTTAAAATTTCTCCACAAAGATACTGGTATTTATTCTACATCACTTCCGTACAGTCCGTGATTGAAATAACCCATGATGTAATCACTCCGTGTACGAACTCCCTGCAAGCCATAAAACAATGATAAAGGATATTCAGTCATTATACAGGAAACACTCTTGGAAGGTGAACTTCCACTAGCCAAGCTATAGATAGCACATATATTATTTTAATAACATCCTAACAACAAAGCTATTATCCCATAGCCATAGAAAGACACCAGGAATAAGTTACTACTTACATATGTATATGTTAGTTTATGCTTTATATCATGTTGTTACAATTGGCTAATAAGCGTTACAAAGAGAAAAAAATAATTCATTTCTATAGAAACCTGTTTGAAACATTGTTCTTTACTTACCATAACAGATTATTTTAACCGTGCAGTTTTGTAGAAACTGCAATGTTTACATTTCAGGGTTAAATCCACCTCTAGTACCTGCCTTCCTGACCACCCCTACAGGTGCTTCCGTAACGCTTGCCCAGTAAATGTAATGCTTTTCTATGACAAAGCTTGGATGCGTTCATTGGGCATATAAATTCTCTATGTGAAGCATTGGATGGGACCATCGCTGCCGGAGGCAAAACCTTCTCGATGATGTTGAGCAAGACAGAGGGAGTCTCGGCATAAATAAAGTGAGCAAAACATTTTATTAATTTCATGGTGAAAGTGGGAGGGGTCACTAAACTAGATAGGGGCAGGGACACTATACCGTTAGGAACACAGTGTTTCATTAAAGTGTTCACTTTATATTTTTGCACTGGCATGTCACAATAATCACCCTGGACAGCCCAATTAAAGGGACTCTCCAGGCAGCCCCTGTTTACTCACCTGGTTCCAGCGCCGGGAGCCTCGTGAAGCCGCGCCCCCTATTTCGTCAAAATGACGAAATAGGCGGGCGCGAGCAGGGAGCAATCAGACGCTTCCATTTGGAAGCGGCATTGCTCCCTTGTGCGCATGCGCGGCTTCTCCGCACATGCGCACAGACTTCAGAGGGCGGCATTCATGCCGCCCTCTGAAGTCCTCAGCGCACTACCGCGCATGCATGGTCTTTGCCCGCCCCCCTCCTCTGCTGACAGGCTGGAGAGAGAAGGTGCGCACACAGTGCCTTCTCACTCCTGCACACGTCAGACGTATTTTCAAACGTCTGACGTGTACAGGGCCTTTTTAGGGCCCTGCATGATAGGAAGTGCCTCTAGTGGCCGTCTGAGTGACGGCCACTGGAGGTATTCCTATCAATCAATGTAAACACTGTATTTTCTCTGAAAATACAGTGTTTACATTAGATTGCCTGCAGGGAGCTATAGATCTCACCTGAACAAATACATTAAGCTGTAGTTGTTCAGGTGACTATAGTGTCCCTTTAAACAATGATTATTATTAAAGTTATACAATAGTAAAAGTATGAACTACTTCGGCTACGTGAGGGGAGTGTAGGTTAGGTGACAGGGCCACTTTAAAGTAGCCAAGCTGTGACTAAAAACAAGATTGAACACATTTCCAAATCAGACATTTTGTGGCTAAATTTTGCAATTTGGATTTCATTTCACCAACATGCATTGCTTAGTGAATAAATTCCATAGTAACACATAATGCATAAAATTAAAAAGTGGTCAACACCAGCTCCCATGTCCGGTCAAAGTTAACAACTGCAATTTAGAAATGTTATAATTACAAAGCTAGAGTAACTTAAGGAGCAGGAGACATGTTTTAGAAACTCAGATGTACCTCGATCCTGGCTCTTACATAAGTCTCTAGGATTTCTAAATGTTGTCTATTTATCGATGTCTGCAAAATAATCTTTTTGAATTGAAAATTGATTTCCATGTTTAAATTACTTTTCTTTATAAAACAAACCAATTTGAAACGAGATTATTAAAATTGCAGAGAAAATGTATACAACCCTTTTTCTGAAGAAAAAAAACATTGAAACAAGAAATAAAATGTTAAGTAATTTTAAATAATGTACGTTCCCTTGAAAACTCTGGACACACACAGAAATGAAAGTTACATAAATCGATTTTGAATAGCAGTTTGTGGGTAGTTTAATGATCCAAGGATTCTGACATAAAAGGATTTGGATATGATGAACACACAAGGCAGAAAAACTGACAACTGTTTGTTTTTTAGCCAAATCAAAGATTTTTTTTTTCTTTAGGCATAAGTCAATGTGCGTCAACATGCAATATTCCACTGGCATCATGGGAGTTAAAGTTTGGAAGAACAGCAGCCTTCTTTTAAGCTGCCCCAGAGATTTCAATCTCAATTAACTCATCACAGCATTAAGTCAACATTAAAGCAGGGCAGAAAGAAGATAGTTCAGAAGGCTTTTGGACTGAGATGTCTGTTTGACAGTACACAGAACCCGACCCTTTGGTTAAGAAGGCACCAAACTCTAATCTTCAGCTCTGTCAACATCATTCTCAAACGCTATGGAAATATATGTAGGCAAAAGGGTTTTTTATTTTTCTCTCCCTCAGTGAAGAATTCTGCATACTATTGCTGTTACGTAATAAAACATCAGTGAACCTGGGAACCTCAAAGGGCAGGAATGCTTCAATAATTTATGAAAGACACTTTAGGGGAAGTCTGCCTGTTGCAATGTTTATGAATGGTAAGATATTTAAAAGAAATCTGCCTTTCCAGAACGTTATGTAGATCCTGCAAATACTAGCAGTGAGCGGCTTGTTTGCTTTTACCCTGTTCTGAACACAATGCTAGGCTGCAAGTTATCAAACATTTCCTGTTGGATGTCATTTTTCTGGCATTTATTTTAGCAAATATACACAAAATAAATAGAAAGAGTAATCCCAGTGTTTAGAACTGTGTGTGTGGTAACCCAGCAGCAAGCAGGGCAACAAAAACCTTTCATTTGTAACTGGACTGAAACTCCTATAAGCCTCAGGCTACTTGAACGTCAAAACCAATAGTGAACTTAGTGTTTTTCATTCAAAGATCAGGGCGTGGTTTCTGTAAAGATTCAATTCATCACCTCTAGATTAGAGGGAATACTGACTGCACTCTAATGTTCAATATAGGTGAGCCTCCCTGAGAATATTATATGATACCCTCTTTGTCTTATTATTTCTCAGTCATGATAATAGCGTGAGGTGGTCAGTATTATGTGTTGAAGAAGCAACACAGATGGTTTTATTCACTTTCAGTGAATTGCAGTAAATGGCAAAATCTGAGGCTTTGGAAGAAATGTCAAACACAAATATAGTTGCAGCTTGTCTGTTTTAACCTGAATTTAGTTGTTTTATTTTCAAATCGCTATTTAAAAAAATAAATCAATAAATACATCTAAACAAAATGTGACAGCAGATTTTATTTTGTTTTAAAAAAGCATGCATTGTAGTACTTAAAATATCTATTGTTTTACATATCAGGACCTAATAATAACAATCACCTTTTCCTTAGCAGGTCTTAACATAAGGTAAATACAACCTCAAATGAACAACAACACACAACATAGTTACATAGCTGAAAAGAGACTTGCGTCCATCAAGTTCAGCCTTCCTCACATTTGCTTTTGCTGTTGATCCAAAAGAAGGCAAAAAACCTAGTCTGTAGCGCTTCCAATTTTGCAACAAACTAGGAAAGAATTCCTTTTTGACCCCAAAATAGCAGTCAGATGTCTCCTTGGATCAAGCAGCTATTACCCCACTTATTAGAAATTATATCCCTGTATGTTATGTTTTTGCAAGTATTTATCCAATTGCAGTTTAAACATCTGTATGGACTGTATGATAAAACCACCTCTTCAGGCAAATAATTCCATATCCTTATTACTCTTACTGTAAAAAAAACCCTTTTATTTGCCTTAGATGAAATCTCCTTTCTTCCAGCCTAAATGCGTGACCTTGTGTCCTATGTATAGCCCTGTTTATAAATAGATATAACATATTGCAAGGTGTCATGATTTAACAAAAATAAACCCAAAATGGAGTAGCCATGTGTCAAAAACTAAGTACACCTCACGATTCAATAGCCTTCAGAAGCATCTTTAGCAGCAAAGTGATCGTTTTCTGTATGACTATCAGTGTCCCACATGGTTACAGAGACATTTTTTTCCCACTATTCTTTACAATTTGCTTCAATTCATTTAGGTTTGCTGGCATTTGTGTTTGCACAGCTCTCGTAAGGTCCCGCTACAGCATTTCAATCGGGTTGAGGTCTGAACTTTGACTGGACCATTGAAATACCTTGAATCTCCTTTTTATCAGCCATTCTGTTGTAGATTTGCTGGTGTACTTGGGGTTACTGCCCTGTGTCATGACCCAATTTCGGGCCAAGCTTTAGCTATTGGATAGATGGCCTCACATTTGACCCTGGAATACTTTGCTATACAGAAGAGTTCATGGTTGACTCACTGACTGCAAGGTTCCCAGGTACTATGGCTGCAAAGCAAGCACAAATCATCACTCTTCCATCACAGTGCTTGACAGTTGTTATGAGGTATTTGTGCTTATATGCTGTGTTTGGTTATCGCCAAACAAGGTGCTGTGCAGTATGGCCAAACATCTCCACTTTGGTGCTGTCTGTCCATAGGACATTGTTCCAGAAGTCTTGTGGCTTCAGATACAACGTTGCAAACCTAAGCCGTGCTGCCATGTTTTTTTTTGTTTTTTTTTTTTTTTAGAGAGAAGAGGCGATCTCTTGGAAACCCTCCCAAACAAACCATATTTTTCAGTCTTTTTCTAATTGCAGTGTAATTAACATGTTAACTGAGGCCTAGAGTCTTTTTGTTGTATTTACCTAATTTGAAGACCTGCTAAGGAACAGACAATTGTTAATATGTTCTGATATGTAAAACCATAGAATTCAAAATGGGTACCATACTTTCTTTCTCCCATGAGAGTGTGTGTGTGTGTGTATATGAGAGTGTATATGAGCGTGTGTGTACGGCCAACTCGCACTTGCAGGATTTCTCGTGGGCGGATCCCTTCCTATGAAATAGCCTGCCTACCGCCATCAGACTCTTCCCTAGTCTTCAATCATTTAAGAAGTGCCTTAAAACCCATCTCTTTAGGAAAGCTTATGGCCTCCCAGAGTAACCTCTACCTTACATACCTGTCTCTTGCTCTCTCCTAAAGGGCAGCACTCTACTGTCTCCTCCAGCTCTGCTTCACTCCCACCTGATTTGATTGCTATTTCCAGTCCTAATGTGTTTATACCCCACTTCCTATAGACTGTAAGCTTGTTTGAGCAGGGTCCTCTTCAACCTATCGTTCCTGTAGGTTTTCTTGTCCTATATATTTTAAAATGCTATGATCCACTTTGCAAGTTGTATTACACACATGGGTTAACGAAAATTCTATAAAGGTCTTTAAAATGCTGGATACCTCTTCAGCTCTGAATCCATGGAGTTTTAATGCAGTCTGTTATCAGGAGAGGGGGAAAAAAAGCTCAAGCACATGTCCCATCTGCCAGTGTCCCATTTCCAAGACAGCTACTTCTACTTGCAGACAGTGCAGCTTTTGCCACTCTGTGCTAGCAGGCAGCTGTATGGTAATAAGCCTGAGTAGCTGGAAAATAGTGCACAGTAAGAACGCTGGGGTGAAATGGACAGAATGCCTTTAATCAAACTTTGCAGCAAACACAAGTGTTAGGTGTAGAACAGAAGGGGTTCAGTAAAGTATGAATAGGAAGCTTGTAAGAAAAAAAAAATGCTATAGTAAACTTTCTATGGAATGGTTCAACTTCAAAGCGCACCCAGACCCAGGAAGGCAGCAATTCAAACTAATTTAGGAGAGTTTGAATAATGCATTTCTATGCACTTAGGAACTACTCTATTTCTTTCCCAAAGAAAATCTACATAATTCCACAATTAGGGGTCGCACAATGTTAAAACGAGCTAGATACCTAAACTGTATAAAGTGCTCTATTCAAGTCTCCAAACGTTGGGCAATACCTCAATGTTTAGCAATGCTACGGACTTCATGACTCAATAGCAAAACAAGTGGAACAACTCAAATTATTATCATTTCTATTAACTGAACACAATGAACACAAGCATACTCTGTTGCACTAAACAAAAAGGTTCTACAGGCAATAAGGTTAAATCATAAGTGGAGCCTTGGCAAGGAATTTACTTTAAAGTTTATTAATATGAGAAAAGTTTATTGGATTAAATTGTTCCTGATTTGCACTGCTGAAATGAGTATATACTTGCTTGCTAAATACAGGGGTAGGGAGAACCTGGGACTTTCTAGCTGGTCACTAACTACAACAGTTAAAGGCACGCACATTCCGTTTTCCTTTTCAGTAACATTTACACTCTTATCACAAAATAGTTTTCAGAACTCTTGAAAGGACCACCAATGAAGTGGTCTGGGTGCAGGGGCCCTGTAATTTTTAACCCTGCAGTGCAAAATATTTTTGTTGCAACTGCAAAAATGACATTTAACCCCTTAAGGACACATGACATGTGTGACATGTCATGAATCCCTTTTATTCCAGAAGTTTGGTCCTTAAGGGGTTAAAGTCAGAAAACGCAGCTCATATGAAAGCATTTGATTCAATGAGAAGAATTTGATTTGTCTCGCCACACATGAACATCTCATCCACAATGCTCCTCTATAAGCATTGGATCTGTCAATCATCAAAAAAGCGCCAAGTGTAGGATGAAATTGCGAGAGAAGTAGCAGGCCAGCAGCACCTAGTGTGTCTCAGCGCTGGAAAAAGGGAAAATATTTAAAATATATTCAGTTCAATATATTCAATTCAATTACATTTTTTACAGGATAATGGGGACAGAAGTGGGCCTGAGACTATATATGGTCTAGGCATGGCTGGCGCCACCGTTAGGCAAACTAGGCATTTGCCCTGCTTGGGGCGCCCACCGGGATATTTTCTGGTGGGCTCCCTCTGTCCTGAGCCGCAGCTCTGGGCAAGAGGCTCTAGAGCCAGGTGCCTGCTCTGCCGGTGGAGAGGAGGCAGGTGGTGGCAGTTTGGGTGGCAAGGGAGACTCTTCTTGCAGCTCTCCACTCCTCCCTTGCACGCCCTCTGTGATGCCGGAGGGCGTGTGTGTGTATCTGTCAGTGAGTGTGTGTGTGTTTCTGTCAGTGAGTGAATGTATGTCAGTGTCTGTCTGCCTGTGTGTGTGTCTCTCAGTGAGTGTCTCTATGTGAGTGAGTGTAAGTATGTCAGTGAGAGAGTGGGTGTCTGTCACGGAGTGTGTGTCTGTGTGTGTCAGTGAGAGAGTTACATAAGGGGGCGGCAAAATGGATCTTTGCCTAGGGCGGCAGAAATCCTTGCACCGGCCCTGGGTCTAGGACACTATAGCGTTAGGAATACAGGTTTATATTTCTATCTTTAAAATGTTATTTGAGAATGACTTGCTTTTCTGGGATAATGTTTTCTTTATATAACTAGTATATCATTATCCTTTAATAATATAACCTTTCATGCTTTAAGACATCAATTAATGTAACAAGAAAGACAAGTTATACATGAATTCTAAATATGGCCAATGCATGTGGTGTAGCAAATGTACTTTGAGTTAATATTTTTTGATGTCTCGGTATAGAAGAAAATCACATCTGAGCAAAAGTTTTATGATTCTAATTCACCCCCTAGGCCCACATTACCACAAGTAAGCTCCATCTTCATTCTCGATTGCTTATTGCCGCTTTGTGTAGTTTCATCTACCAATCCTGTGTTCATTAGAATGCAACATAACTGCAGACATATCGCTCTCCTGCCAAGTATCCCTGACTAAATTAGCAATGGTTTTTAAGTACTCTATTATTGACAAGGTTTAAATCCCTCCATATGAAACTTTTTGCTATATTCTGATCTGCAAGTAATTCTGGAGCTGAACAAGGAAATTACGAAACTGTACTGCTCTTCACCTTCACATACTGTCCTTCCTGAGAGTTATAAAAAGTCTGTCAAGCATTCATTAGCGGCAATTAGGATTTGAAGTTTTTTTTTTGGGGGGGGGGGGTTGAGAACAGAAGGCATTATGTGTCAAGACCCGAGAGCATTTGTAGGTGTGTTAGAAATTACCAAGTTCCTTGTTTGTTAAGTAGAATTAAGCAATTAGATTTGTGTGTAGGTTCTCATGAATTGGATATTACAAAGAGGACTGTCCTTTGACAGATTATTATTATTATTATTATTATTTATAAAGCACCAACTAATTCCAGTGTTGTATAATATGCTTTCAAACAAATAAGGAGAACAAAATGTATTTATCATGAAGGTTATATTTCTACATCTGAGGATCTATAGAAAACCCATGGTTAAAAGAGAGTAGGGTATAGTAAAGATAAAATGTATTCCACAAAAAAAAATAAACATTCCAAGACAATTTATTGCAAAATAAGATCTAATAAATCCAATGAAAAAGGCTATTAACTGTTTCATTGATAAGTGAGTTTTTAATGTTTTTGGCAGAATTGAGACTGGGGAGTATGATGGTGCAGAGAACATCCCACATGATTGGTGCAGCCAAACAGAAGTCTGTGAGAGTTGGAGGTGCATGTACGAGGTCTGGGCTGGATGGGCTGGTATGGGACATATTTATAAGTAAGGAGAAATAGTTAGGCATGGTGTTATGAAGATTTCTGAAATATAACAATTTAAAATAAAGAATGTTCATATGTTACAGGTAAGAATGCCCCCAATGAATTGGTTTAAAGTGAAGAACACACCTCATTTAATTTACTGAAGAAAAAAAAACCCACAATCGATCAGTTTATGCTGCAGAAGGTGCATGAGCAGAATATTATTGCAATGGAGAATATACCTCAGTAGAGGAGATTTGTAAGGGAGAATGCCCATCAATAGACTGCATCTTTGCTAAGGGTCCAAATGCCAAACTCTCCATATTCCTTCTCTAACTCAGCATACACATGCCCTCAACTTGTACTAGTCCCTTGTGTAGTAGCTGTTAAACAGATCAATTGAATTTGTTTCATAGGCAATTCTTTTTTTCACTGTGACCATCTGTGGGGTCATATTATGCAGTTATGGTAACAGGCCCTCAATAAGAAATGGGCATTCTGTCTGGGTTAACAGAAATAAAAATTACTTCTCCTTATGGTGTAGATAGCAAAGCAATCTACTTTAAGCATGTGTCTCCATTAAACGGAAATAGATGCACTTATGCAGCAACAAATGAATCAATATGTTTATATAAAGCTTCAAGTATATAGTTTACATTACATTAATAGGCAGGTAGTAGAAGATAAACATGTTGTTGGAGTAAAGAACATTTTACAGCTACTCTTCATCCTGGGGTGCAAGCTGAAATCTGAACAAATAATAAAGATGTCTGTTTCACTGCAACATATAACTGGGCAGAGTAATCCATTGGAACACTCTGGAGTGTAAGGTTAACAATCCTGCAGCTAAAGAAATACACAACACTGACAGAGGATGTCTGACATAGCAGCCAACTCTACCCGAGTTTACTGAAAGCACAGCCAGTTTCTACTTGTCCTGTGATCAATACTTTGCCCTCTGGCTTTTAAAGGGGTTCATTTATTTTATGGCTGCTGCAGTATCTGGATCCGGCCGTGTGTAGCACCACGAAACTGACTTGAGCGAGAAATATGTAACAAATGGAGCCCTCTGGGTACTGTTCCACTACAGGTTTTAAAATCTAACCTTAGAATTGTACCTTCCTTTCATGTCACCTTGTGACCTGAGCACCTCACAAATACGCGACAAACACCATTTCATACAACTCTGCAGACCACACAAGTGAATCATATGGTACCATTTTAAAATTGAATATACATATTTATACACTGAATTTGAATCATTGTTAAATTATGATCTGGTCTCTGACTCTCCAACATATCACTGCACTAGCGGGTCATTTATTACACTACGGAGAAACAAAAAAAATCAGCTCCGATTTGTGTCTGTCTTAGGGTTATTCATGAAAACGCTTGGTTTATTACGACATTTCTTTTTGCATACAGTTCTTAAAAATAATGTACTTGCCCATTTAAATTTCCAGGTCGATTCACACCTCAAGAGTGAGACCCTACAATATGGATACAGTTCAGACACTCCATTTAATAGAGGGCATGGAACCAATTTTACCAAAACAATGTATTTGCACATAAATATCCCAAAAAATGATCTTTTCAACATCTCTAAAAGGTAGCAAAACGTTACATTCTTCTCAAAATTTGCATTCCAGAACGAAACACAGCAGTTACAGACCAATCTCAAACCTCCCTTTTCAAGTAATAGCCATTGTGAAAGGTGTTGCAAACCAATCTGAAATGTGATTATCAACTGTAAACCTCTACAATACTTTCCAGTCGGGTTTCAGGAGACGGCACACTACTGTGACAGCACATGTACAGAATAATTGCATGATGGCAAGTGACAAGATTGACAGTTTACTGGAAATCATCCTTTGTCTCCATATACCTTTTGGAAATGTGGAGCATGAATTATTAACTGGCCACCTAAAATAATTCTGTGGATCGCGTAATCTTTAGCTGACTCATATAATTATCTGGAGATCAAAGAATGAGTCATAGGGTATTATTGGGATCCTATCCCCTTGTTGATGACAATACTATAAGGTGTGAATATGCTACCGATATACAAATGTTCTTATTGTTTAGACTGAGTGCGTATAATCCAGTAGCAATGCTTTCTAGCGGAGTTCCTTGGGCGGAAGAGTGCCAACTGGCCTAAATGGAACATGGATAAAACAAAAGTACTTCTAATGGGAAACATCTCTGAAAAAAGACTGCCTTGAGAATAGCCCACTGTCTGGGAATATGGAAAATTGCAGTTATATTTGCAATTCGGAGCATGTACCATCACTTTGTGTGGTGATCATGAACTCTCAGAGAAAATTTAAGTGTCAGCCATGATCAAATCTTCCTTTTGCCACCTAACAATCATTAAAAGAAAAAGGGGTGTAGGTTAGCGCTAATAATATATTGAACAGGCAGCGACCTTATAGAGGGTAACCCTCTAACCCTCTATACAAAGAATACAAAGTAGAAAACAGAGAAAGGTTGCGCCAATGTTAAGAATATATAACCAGTAAAAACTATACAACAATAAAAATAATAATAATAATAAAATTTACAACCAGCGGTAAAACTTATGAAATCTTATTTGAAGGACTCAATGTCACTACTGAGATTTTTAAATGGTTTTTGTTGGGAACCAGATTTTACACTCGTCACTTGTGATGTCACCTCCTTGTATACCATTATCCCCCACCAACTTGGATGCAATGCTGTCAAAACAATACTATCTAACGAAAAAAGAATTCCAGACTCTCAGATTAATTTTATTGTAGAAGGTATAGACATCATATTAACTAACAATTACTTTTGGTTTTATGATTCTTTTTATCTTCAGAAAAGGGGAACAGCTATGGGGACTAGGTTTGCTCCCAGTTATGCCAACCTCTTTATGGCTGACTGGGAATCCAGCGCCATCTGGGGACGGCATGCCTGGGAGCAAAACCTAGTCTCCTATTTTAGATACATTGATGATTTATTTTTTATATGGAAGGGCACGGAGGACTCACTTAACTCTTTTATATCACACCTTAATTCCAACGACAAAGGGATAGTTTTAACATGTGAATACAGTAAAGAGACAATTAATTTTCTAGACCTAAGCATTTTTATCCAAGAAGGTACAATACACACTAAAACATTTTTTAAAAAAGTATGCACTAACACGGCAATTGACCACACCAGTTGCCACTACAAACCATGGCTGGAGAGTGCACCGAAAAGCCAGTTTTTAAGAATACGCCGAAACTGTTCCCACATTAATGATTTTAACGAACAATCATTGGTTTTAAAAAAACAATTTATAGAAAAAAACTACTCACCAACAAAACTGGACAACACTATATTATCAGTAAAAGAAAAACCTAGAGAGAGCCTCCTCACCTATAAGGATAAAAACAACACAGAAGCCCCCACCCTTCCTATAATTTTTAATTATAATAACAAAAATGGTTTTATCAAAAAAACAATCAAAAAACATTGGCATCTTTTAAGACAGGATGATCTCCTGAAAGAAATTTTACCAATACAACCGAAAATTGTTTTTAGAGGTGCACCAAATTTTAGATCCATTTTAACTGAAAACTACACTAAGGAAATAAAAAATCCACCACACACCTTTTTAGATGGAGCTACAGGATTTTACAAATGCAAAAGATGCATTGTGTGTAAGAGCACTGCTCCCTCCACACACTGTAAAGTTACTAATTTTAAATCCAATATCACCAACAAAAACTATACTATTAAAGATTTTATCGGTTGTAACACCACCAACGTCATCTATCTATTGGAGTGCCCATGTGGCCTCCAATATGTAGGTATGACCACCAGATGTCTAAAAACCAGATTAGCGGAGCATTGCCGGAATATAAAAAATGGATACCCTAATCACTCCGTGTCAAAGCACTTTATTAGACATAATCGGGATCCCAAATTTTTAAAATGTATAGGTATCAAAAAATGTAAATTGCCCTGGAGAGGGGGCAACATAAAAAATATCTTAGGGAGATCAGAAATGGAGTGGGTGTTCAATTTACAAACTCTAACCCCCCAAGGCTTAAACGCTGACTTTGATCTATTTAATTTTTTATAATAATATGATTGGTTTTTTATAATAATATGATTGGTTTTTTAATTAATGTCATTTTATTATGTATGGTTTTATGCAGTCAGTCTGGGGCTATCCAACTCATAGCTGTCACCTACGGCATTATAGTCTGGGATACCCCCAGCCTGACTGCATTATCGCTTATATGTATACCATTAATATACGTGCCAAAATGTGTATATGCACCTTAATGAAAGCCTAAAATGTAGAGCTTCCACTACTAGTTACTCTTTGACAAGTGTCTCATTATATTATTTTATTCTATTTTATTTTATTTTATTTCATCTTAATTATTCTATTTTTTTATCCATCTATTACATATAATGTGTCTTAAAATATCTCTATTGCTTTTTGGTTTTATTAAGTTTATTTAAGTGATGTCTATATACTCATTTTATTTCTCCCAATTTGCACTATTACAAAATGTTATATTTTATATGTTAAATCAGCTAGTACCATTCAAACTTGATTAATTCATCTATTCTTTTATTTAGAACTAGCCAGTATTTACCTTCATTTATTTATTTACCCACTTGTATACATATTTAATATGTATTTTCAGATTATTATTAGTTTATACTGATTTATGATCAAAAGGGCGCGCTAAACTACATTTCCCATGCGCCCTTTCGCCGATCTGCCGATCACGTGACCCACGTGCCCTCCTCCTATTGGCCGCGGGTCACATGATGTTTTACCATCCGCCCCTCTTGTAATGGACGTCAGCATTTCCCACTCTGTAGAAGCCGATCACGTGACCGACGCACTACATTACCCATGGTGCCGTGCGGGTCACGTGACGTGCGATTTTTACAACTTTCATTTTCTAAAGTTCTAAACCTCGTTTTTAAAAAATAACGATCGGATATGACTTAAACAAATGTTTTATAAAAGATACACCCCTTTGGTTTAAAATTTTAAACTCAATTTTAAATCTGTTTCTAAATGTACAGTGTATGATTCTGATTGGCCACCTAACTATGATGTCATCTTGGCGCCATTTTTTAAAGTACTAGTGTACCTATATAAACTATTCTTGTGCCAGGTTATATGTTAAACCATTTTGATAAAACCCCAGCGGTGAAACGCGTTATGGTTATTTTATATTGTGTTTTAAATAATAAATGACTTTTTGGTTAGATATATGCACCATTATCATTTTTTATACACAACTATAATTTTTACTATCTTTCCTGGCATTTTTATACTATATATCCTGAAGTGGGGATTATACCACTAACGCTATCCAAAAAGTGCAGTGAGACCTGCACTCCTTTTGTGAGTATATTTTATCTTATTTTATTCATCACTCAAAATACCATCAGAGAGCACTATCTGCTGTTTTTATCTTCTTCTCCTGCAAGTTGGACCAAACCCCTGAAGGACAAGCATCAACAAATCCTGTAAGCGGGGATTATTCCGCTGTATGCCTACAAACCCAGAGCTGGCTATAGCTCATCTAAATGTGAGTGAAATACTTAAGATTTTATACTACTACGTTTTACTGTAATACACTCCGCACGATTGGTCCTCTTTTCTTGTGTCTTCCATATTACGAGACGGTGTGAACCATAACAACAAGAGAAGCCACCCCCACAGCGGAATTAGAGACTAAAAACCATTTGATCTTCAGACACACATTGGAACTTTTTTATTATTATTATTTTTATTGTTGTATAGTTTTTACTGGTTATATATTCTTAACATTGGCGCAACCTTTCTCTGTTTTCTACCTAACAATCATTGTCTGTATTTGTGCATGTATTTGTCTATGTCCCTTCACATCTGGACTGCCATATTATATCCAGGTCTTCCAAAAAGAGAATTAGTTGCCAACTAATCAGATACGCTCTTAGTCCCCAGAATCCCTAAAATAGCTCCTTTTTCTCATTCAATCCACTGTTTACCAGAATTTGATGCTGCAGTATTCAAACAGGTTTCTCCAGCTCTGTGTAGCTCTCTCATACACACAAAGAATCCCTTTTAGTAGAAACATATAAGACACTCAACATCTATTTATCCCTAAACTTTGAATTAGCACCCAACAGTGTTTGTATTAACTTTAATCTGAATTTCTACTTTGACATAATGTAACGTGCGGTAAATTGGGCTATAAGGGGGAAAAAAAAAAAAAAACTATATAAATTCCTGCTATTACTGCAAATACTAAAAATAAACACAAGAGATCAGATCTAAAGCAGACAATTGCCCTGAGCTTAGGAGCATATCATTTGTTTTTACAAAGATGCACTTATCCCCTAATAGGTAGTTTATCTTCCTACATACATACAGTTTTCATGTGAACACTACATCTGTGGTTACATATGGCAGCTGTCTATCTCATAGTGTACCTTTACTAATGAAAATGGTTTTATAAGTACTGAAAGAAAACACTACATTAAAGTGCACTAGTCATCGAAAAAAAATGCTGTGCCATCACTTTTAACATAACATTTGATCTATATATCGCAATTTTACCTAGACTGCAGCAGCATGCTAGGAATTCTGGGATACCGCATTAAGCATTTGAGGGAGGGCCACTGTGTGTCCATTATGCCAACCATTTCAGAGGAGGTGCCAGACATGAGAGAAGTGCGAAGAGATAAATCTGTTGACAATTTCTTTAGCACAAAGCACGACTTAGTACAAGGCCATACCTGCCTGAAGCCAAACTATCCAATTAAATCTGCAGTGACGGACAAGTCCACTTTGACCCCTTTTCCTTAGTAAATGTAAACACCATTTAATATCATTTGAGAAACATAATTTTAAAGGGGAAACAATTTCCCAGTATTCAATATTATATTATCCCTTATATATAATGCATATGTGTTTAGGAGGTCTGACAAAAGTAGAAATCCACACTGCACTATAAGGTCTATATCCTGAGTACCCCATTTGTTCTCTGTCATCCATTGTTATAAGCATTGCCGTTTGCAACTGTCAGTCAGCATATAGAAAGGAGGAGACTGAAACAATGTATAAAAAGTATTACATTTGTATTTAACGTCTGCAACTACTTTGCATGTTTGCATGTGCCAGTATCCTATGTATAAAACAGTTGCTACAACCTTTACAAGTTGATGCCTAAGACATGTGATAAGTATATACAAGTCCACCATTTTATTTCTTGCCTGCCAAGTTTGTAATTTGTTAATGTTTGGCTCCTCTTTTTCCTAACTTTTTTTTTTAGACTTTTTTGTTTCCCCTAAATAAGAGAGCTTAATAACACACTTGTAAAAAAGTTAAAGAAAATAAAACTGCAAAGAAAATTACACAAGTTTGGTGGTGGATGAAAACCAACAGAAAAGAATCAAAGTGGTTCTCCCAATTTTCTTGTACAAACCGTTTGACAATATTGTGAACTTTAATTGTAGTGAGACAAACTGTACTCCGTTAGAAGTCAAATATGCTCCAAAAACAACCACGACAGAACGAACGTTACTAAAAGAACATAACAAATCTGTTACCAGACCATACATTTTAAGTATTTCATAAAGACAGAATCATGAAGTAATTATGAAGTAATCACATCGACTATGTTGGAATTTCATTACAACTCCAATGCAGTCATAAAATATGACACAACAATACAATGTTACATGATACGGACTACTTTTTCTCATGGTCAAGCATGACAGAAGGTGGAGCTTCTGCCATTAGGTTTTGACAATTCCGACACCTGTTTCTAGAATCCGCAAATGAAGCTCCAGAAGCTAAAGAAAGCATGTGGTACCTTCAGGGGACAGCTATGGGTAAGTACATCTACCTCATGCTGTACCCCTTGGCTACCGAACACCTCATGTGGATGTCACCAAAAAGGGTTTTTTCAAAACCCTGAAAGTTGACAGAACTGTCTTACACAAACAATTGCTAAAAATATCACTCACTGTGCCCAAACAAGCAAATTAATGTTAGATTTTAGATGAGTGAATCTCTCTCATATATTGCAGGCTATGTTTATACAGCAACTGGCAGTGCAAGAGATGTTAAACTTTAAAAAGTAGAAACTTATATGGGTGTCTCAGAGCAGTTTGAAACCTGTTTTGTAATGACAGTCCATGAGGAATTCTGGCTAAATGAGCATTCACAGTGTATCAACGTTTTGCTTCTACCCATTTAACATGGATTCCTTAAGTGCATATAGGCTGCTAACACAGCCTTTCAAGCATCGCCTAGGGGAGAATGCAAAGCAAGACACCATCTCTCTCTCATCTAGCGGTTCTCAAATCATGTGAGACTTGGCCTTAGTACAGAAAGAAAGAAACATGAAAAGACACACCTATGTTTGGCAGTTTAATGAAATACATGTGGTTGTGACATCATAATGTGGAAGACTTTGCACATTTATAAGAAGCGTGTAAGATAAGCAGATAGGAAAATAAAGCTTAATGAGAAACCAAACTATAGCAGAAAACACAATTGTACAGTTTAAATGGAAGTACATGAGTCCAAGTGTTTTCAAATTTGAAATTATAATTTTATTGTTTACCCTGTCATACTTTTATTTTTTGGCCCAATTTGCTTATTTTATTCACAACTTGTATATCCAGTAAGTCATATAAAATTATAAGAATAGTTTCACATGTAAATGAAGGCTGTGCAGCCAGGCTACCCTGTAATAAGAAGGTTATAGCGGGACGTGACCCTTTATTGACTGTACTGTATCCCATGATAACAATCTAACATCAAGTTTACCTCTAAGTGGAGTGGGAAGATCCTGGATACTGCAACACTTTTAGGTTTTTAGTGCATTTTGGTTCACAAATTAAGAATTATCTCTGTGTTTTTATGCTCTGGCTTAACCATAGGGACCATGGGATACCAAATATCTTGGCAGCCAAGACCGTTAATACCTTGATTAATACTGGGAGAATCGTCCCTCCCTAGCAGAGGCCAGATAATTGAGATGGAGAGGTGGGATGCGTATCAGTTATTCAAAGCAATGAATGTGTTTCTTTTCCGTTATATTTAAATATTTTGCAAGACTTTAAAATGAATTTGGAGTGTCTACTGTCACATTTTCAAACACACTATGCCCTTGTATTTCTTGTTCAGGATATTACTCCTGTAATATGTAATTTACTTGTAAACCTGACAAAAGTTTCTGTAATGATGCCTGACATTCCTAATAAAAAATGTATTTTCAAACAAAAGAAAACCCTCACAAACAAGCACAATTATACAACCATCCAGCCTTCAGTACAACTAGCCATTAGCTGTCCAATGTACCGTATACACTCGTCTATAAGTAGAGTGCAGTTTTTTGACCAACAATTGTGAAATATGCTATGACTCGTGGACAAGTCCCTTATTTGTACCTTGTTTCTTTAGTTTACCCCCTGCATTCGAATTAAATTGTTCCCCTTCTGTTCGGTCACCGAACAGACTCTGTGTGGTCCCCCTTCTTAACACCTCGTAATCACCGACCACCCCTGGCTGTTAACCACATCAAGTATTCCCTGGGTGTCCGCCATTCGTATATATAAACGCAGGTGTTCAAACAATTAGTGGTCATCTTGTCTCCCGAACACAGGCAGCAGTACATGGCCGTAGGCGGCATGGATCTCTTAGTCGGCTACGCAAGCCCGTGAACCCCGCTGAAACTTGTACCCCTGCCCGTTCAACTTTCCGACGAGCTAGGACAACGGCGTTCGGGACTCGACATTGCCCTGCATCCAATGTACAAAATTCTATTGAAACTAGCACTGACCCATGGATAAGTCAACTCTGCGTATTAAAATGAAGTTTATGACTAGAATTTCTCGACTTACACACGAGTAAATATACGATACCTCCATTAATTGATGGCAACTGATAATGCATGACCATGATTTAAGGCGTAACCAGATCTGTTACAAAGTGTATAGTATAGATGTGAAAATGAAAAGACAGACTATAGAAAGAATACAACAATACACACATTATTAATCTCTTGCCAGATGCATGATTTTAACAGTTGCTACCCTAATATACCGAGTTGCATTTTCACCATTACATTTACAAAAAAGTAGTTTAGACTGTATGTAAAGTTACAACCCTTCCCATACCAGCTGGATAATGACTCCGCAATGACACTGAGGCGCAGTTACTCCTTCAGCAGCAGATGGGTCAAACTCTGAATGTGCAGTGTTTCATAGCAAAAGGATGTACATACATAGGTCAGGCACCATGACCACTTCAAATTAGTGAAATTGTCAAGGTTAATTAGAGTAAACCTTTACAGAACAAAACTTATATTCCGAGTGTTAATACATTAAGAAAAGCAGAGAACTGTACATGAATGTACCTGTATATGCCAAGTGTTACAAAATTATATTAATGTTTGGAATGTGAAACAGAATTTTCAAAACATAAATAAGACAAAGCTATCCCACTGAGGGACTTAAAGAGGCGCGTGTCACCCACCTTCCATGCAAAATTAGTATTTTATAAAGATAAAATCACAGAAATTCCAACCCAGTCAAAAGATATACTGGGACAAAGTAGGGAGCTACCACCGTCAAGAAGTGTCAATCCCTCCTATGACGGTTGCAGGAAATTGGCTCTGTCTACGGAGTCAGGACCCTCCATGCTGTACTCTTGTGCATGTGCAAGAGGAAAGCAGCAGAGACGTGGGCTTCTAAAGAGTCAGGAGCAGAAGAGGTCAGGCCGTAAAAAGGTGCATGCCCACAACTATGCTATGTACAAATTATTTAATTATTTAGGACAGCTCATTGTGGATTTTTGTCAGAATTTTGATAGTTCTGAAGAGTCCCCATTAAAATCTATGTTTACTTTGTATAACTTGCATAATAAATGCTAGAGAAGATATAACAAGAGTTCCTGTATTTTCTACTTAAAAAAGGGTAAATTGCAGTAAGTGATTTTTTTTTGTCCCAGCACCATTCTGGTTTGCCCACAAGCCAAATTAGAATGATGAGGGAGACATTGTGGTATCAGATGCATTGATTTTTTTTTTTTTTACTTCAATGTTCTCCCTCTTGCAAAGCCGCTCTTTTAATCCCTTATATATACCAGATGTTAGTGAGGTCATTGTGGTGACACTGCTACCATATGTGGTGTTAAGTGGGTGTACATATATTAAGAGTCCAGAGTGCTTTGCAGGCAAGAAAAAAATACAACTATTGTGTTCAGAAGACTTCTATGACCAAGGACACAGGGGTCTTTTCATATAACAAAATATAATTTGACCATCTATGTTGCTTCACAATTACTGTTGACAGCCACCTGCTAAATGCGAGGCTTGCTAAAACCACAGAGAGTGTCAGGAGGAAAAGAAAGCAAGGTATCCTTAATTTTCTATGAGTTTTAACATTAACTAAATAAGCAAAAGCTATAATTTTGCACACTAAGACAAAATACTGAACTTATAGCTGAAAAACCAGACAATCACAAAGATTTGAGGTGATTTTTAATGAAAAGAGGAAAACATACTTACCGTATATAGGTGTTTGTAACCTTTAAATGTATAATGATGTTAAATTTTGTGTTTTCATATTTATTTTGTCTTATATTCATTGCACATTCTGGGAAGGAAATATTTAAACTTTTATTGCTCTGGAACCCATGCATGTTGTAACATATGCACTCTAAATTAGGAGCCGTCTCTTTGCTTCGCCCTTTGGAGTACTCCACAAAAATGCCTCTGGTCAGTACCCAACTGATCTGAGACAAAGAGTGTCTGCATTTGCCTGAGGCCAGTAATTTCAGATGATCTGAGAGAGTATCGGTTTGTTTCAGTCTCCCAGAGTCATTGGCAATGCACAGACATGCAATGAACATGTTTTTTGTATAGATGGTGTAATATTATATAAGAAGTCTATTCATTCTTCTTTGTTAAGGAATTATATTAGCATATCCACCTATAGCTAGATCTCCTGCCATATTCACTTTCAGATGTTCACACTTGGTGATGAGGCATACCATAAAATACAATTTTACGTGGATCAATGCTATGCCTCATGATCTGGCTCCATGAACTCTTTTTACTAAAAAAGTGTATTTTACTAGTTTTTAGTTACAATAACCCTTGTTGGCATGCCCCTCACCCACCCCAAAAATAAATAAATGAAGGAAATACACTAAAAAAAAATTCTCTCCATCCAAAGTGGTGCCACATCTTATTCGTGGCCCATGATCGGAGAAAAAGCCCCTCTCCATGGAAGCATGGAGTGGGCTGAGACTTGGGGAGGACCCGTCTCCTTAGGCACACGCATAGTGGAATAATGCCCTCTTAAAGGGAGACGGGTGGTGTGAGGAGAGTGGGGGAGGGGTGGCGTGCCTCTTCTCCCCTATTTAACAGTAGTTCTCCAATTCCTCTTTGCTCAGTTATAATGTGCTCATAGTGAGTTACCTTCATTTCCTGCTGTACTACTGATTTCTGGTATTTGACCCTTGCCTGTTTTACCGTTTAAGAAACTGTCCTGCCTGACCTGACCTTCTGCATTCCTGATCACACTTTCTCTGACCCTCATCTGTACTGTGATATTGGAATCAGTTTATCCAGCTTCCTGCTATATAGTCTGTCTACAAAACCTAACATTGATCCTCCTGCGGTGACATCCCTCGCTCTCAATGCAGGGGAGAGACGTCTCGAAAAACTGTCTCAAGTGAGGAATTGGGCAGCATGCAGCATTGGTTGTCTGTCACCACCAGCATGCTAAGCACAGACACACAGACAGCAAATATGCACAAGACCTCTCTTTCCAGGCTTCTAATGAAGCTGCTGAAGGTGGGCTATATCTGGCCTACATTGCGGTATGTGCAGAAAACTGAGACGCTGCAAATACAAACTCCTAACACCACCTAACTTACTGAAGTGGTCAGGGTGCTTGGAGTAACCCTTTAAATGGTGGCTATCAGTGAATCTAGTGGAATTCATTGGATTGATAACACTATCAGGGTTATTCACTAAAGTGTGAATTGTCCAAAATTACAAATTAATTTCACATTTTAGGCCAAAATAGCCATATTGGAAAATGTCCACAAGTTGGTTATGTGTAGGTTTGCAAATTTGGCTAAACTCCCTTTCAATTCTCAAAAAACACAAGAAAAATAAAAAAATAAATCAGATTTTAGTTTAGTTATTAATCTTGTGTATTTAAAAAAAATATATATATTCACTGCTATAAAATGGGCAAACAGGCCGAAATATGCTGCAGGCAATAGGTGGCAGCAGGAGCCATGTCTAGCTCTACCCACTGCCACATTTTGCCAAAACCAGCAGAGCATATTCTTATAGTCGAAGAATTGATTTTCACAATCACAATTGATTTCCACTGTAAAACTTAGGTTATTTCTTAACTTCACCATTGTAGAACAATTTAAAAACATGTGCACATATTTTCTAAGTACATTTTTCTTTCCAGGGAGAATAAATCTCAAATTTTTGTGTAACACAAATAATTTTTATCATAATAGTCCCCAGTGGACAAAATAGTGAATATGTGTTGAAGGACACAGAGTCTCCATTTTTTTCTGTTCTCTACATAATTGGCATTTTAAAAGTCACTCACAACTACAAACAAGAAAGCGGAGGGTTCTAGAGGTTTGTTTTTTCCACAATCTGATGACTGAAACATTTTCCATTCAGTTGATAATATCAGACACATTTCATCCTTTCAACTGGGAGCAGGCAGGTCATGAACTGCTTAACTTCCTTCCCTTTAAGAGAGACCTATTCTTAGCAGAAAATCCTAATGTTCATCCACGTTCATAGTCTTCAGACATGATGGCTGTCAGTCTAGTACTTCCTTCGTTATGCACTCATGATGTTAAGTTAAGGATTTCAAAGAAAACCACGGGTCTTGCCACAACATGCCCTCTCACTAGTCAATGAATGATACATCCTTCAATTCAGAGGGTCATCAAGAACAAAAGTCGTATTGCCTAAATCTAAAATAACATCTGCTTTTGGTAAACAAGGTTTCTTTTAAACCCCTACTAGAGGCCTGTGATTAAATGTAGAATTTTCCATTATTAAATGGATATTTCCAAGTAGTGCATAAAACCAAAATGGGACTTTCCTAAGCCTTTATTTAAAAAAAAAAAAAAAAAAAAAGGAAAAATATTGGCCGACAAACCACTGTATATATCCTATAGCTTTTGCAAACTTTGCTCATCTCTCAAACTGATGCGCAACAAAAATAAAAGCAATACACTAAAAATGACAAATTGCAATTTGTATCGAAGGTAGAGTACACAAATAAAATAATTACTATGCATATTTATGAATCCATGAAAACAAAATACTATAAACAACCCATAGACCATTATCATACACCTCTCAATAATTGCCAGGGACACTGGCGTCATATGGCAGCCTAAAATAATAGACACTAGATGCTGTATGCCCTTTATTGATGCATGAAATGGTCAAGTTGTACATAATATAGAGCTTTTAGATTTCACCATACGAAGCTCTCCACTTTATTTTATTTATTTTAAATGATTGACTAGTGTTTTGCTGCATGGATTTCACTATAGATCGATCAAAAAACAAAACAAAAAAAACACATGCAAAAGCTGCAGATTTCCTATCTACAGCCTTTGCAAGCCATCCCCTTTGAGGGAAATGACCAATCAGAACAATCATTAAGAATCCTGACTCACAGCTGCGCATGCACTTTCCAGAGAAGGGGGAGCAGTTGAGGACTAAGGAGCCAGGGACTTAGAGGTACATTGAGTCCTGTGGGCATGCATGCTCACAGGATTACTATGACTGAGGGGGTAGTGCACTGGCAGGCACGGGCAAGGTGGAAAAAAACCTTCCTGGCTGTTTCTAAATGGTGTTTTAGGATTGACCTTGCTTATTAATTGATTTTTTTATAATGTGCAATTAAAATGGGATACTCCTCACAGCAAGCTGAAGTGTGTTATGTGTATGGAGTGGTTCTTTAAGTAAAAAAAAATAAAAAATAAAGACAAGTGGGTATCCAAATCAGTATATAAAATATGTTGGAAATAGATTTTTCTCTCAGAAAGAATAAACAATTACATGGTGCACTGTTGCTAGGGAGGGATGGGTAGATAAGGGGGCTGAATGATATGTATGACTCATAGTTACTTAGGAACTATATTTACATTTTAAAACTGGTCTTTCAGAGATGTCAACACCAAAAAGCAGGAAAGGCTTTGTTCGTACAACGTTAAGAGGATATGCTCAGGAAGTAGCAAAAACTAAATATGCAATGAATAACCATCAGGTTTGGTTTCTACTGAATTGATGGCACTATTCTAAAAAAAGGAATACCCTTCTGTAAAATTACATAAATGGGTTTTGACTGGTCCCCTCCCCCACGTTGCTTGCCCCCCGCCCCAAAAAATCTACTGAAATTGCTTGGAGGCAGTTACATAGCAGGTCTCAGAAAGCATGAATAGTTATTCGTTGCATCGGTACAACTTCAAATCTCACAGATTTGTATGCATCATGTTTATACATGTTATTTGTATAGAGAGAGTAATGGAGCATATGTAAGGCAAGAATCTCTTTTACTTGGACTATTATACTTATACTGCAGCACTGCATTAAAATCAATGCCCTCCTGAAGGATATATGTTTTATAAGTCGCTTATCAAATAAGGCTGGAGTAAATAAAATACTTGAAAGAAGACTGCTCACACTTACGGTGGTTTGTATTTTGGCAGGTATTTAAAAATTGGCTGCACTCTTAAAAGGCATCAATGCCACATAAAATCCTCAAAGTGGACCTCTCTTTGTTAGCCTAACCAGGACTTAAAATTTCAATATTATGCTACTTGATGGGCCTTAAAATGTACTAATTGCTGCAAGCCTAGAGATTTTGTAGCAGTCACCATTTTCTACTCACCAGGGTTCCATTTTTACTTACAAATGACTAGAGGCAAGTGGAAACTTTGAGCCCTGAGACCAATGATTGTTAGTTGTGTGTGGGTATCCACATAGAATGACATGTAGTTTAATAAAAAATAAAATAATAATACTAAAATAAAAAAAACATTATTCTAAAGTAGAGACAGCGAAGTTAAAGGGATACTTCATTGTGCTTGGAGGTGTAATTCCACCTCCGGATTTATCATTGTGGCATCATTAGCCAGCCTTGAGCAAAAGTTCCACATTGGATAAAGTAAATACTGTGCAAATTAGTCGTCTGATGCCAGCATGCACAGCTTTTTTTGGCATCAGAAGCCAATGGTAGTATGACCCATTGCCCTCCATGTCCTCCCCTCAGCCTGCCCATCCTGACATCTATCCACAATCGATGAGAAGAAGTGAAGTCAGCCGAGGAAGATGGATCAAGTTGCAAGAAAAACCTGGCCTTGGAACAGAGATAAGTTTTAGCTGGAGTTTTTTTTTGTGTGGAAGGGTTACAGTATTCTGACTATAAACAGTATTTTCTTAAAGTAACAATCTAGTGTCGGGAATGCAAACATGTATTCCTGACACTATAGCTTGGAAATTGCTATTTAGGTGGCAAGCCCCCTTGGCTCTGGTTAAATAGGTATAAAACATACCTTCTTAGAGTGCCACGTGGGTGCTATCACAGCTCGCAGCGCCTCCAAAGCTGAAATCATAGAAAAGCATTGGAAGGCTATTGCACATGCATGACAAATTGCAATAATGCGCCTATGGCATTCATAGAGATGAATAAAATCAATGCATGTATATGGGGATAATTTAAAGTCTCCTTGCAGAGCATGAAGACTGTGAATGTCAGTGCTGCACACTGTTGAGCACTGACCCAGAAAGCATCTCAAGTGGCCGTCTGATTGACTGACACTAGAAGTGTTTCAAGGAAGTAATGTAAACAATGCCATTTCTCTGAAAAGGCAGTGTTTACATAAAAAGACTGCAGGGACGGGTAGTAGGCACCTGTCCTGGTGACTGTAGTGGCCTTTTAAAACACAGATTTGGTTGATGTAACCCTTTAGGGTTCAGAATCTTTCATAACTGTAAGATGCAAATGTATTTTTTTCCCAAAAACATGCCGATTGCATTTGTTTCCATTTCTTATATGCGGAGCCTTTATCCATGGCACTTGTATAAAGCACATCACATTTCTATATATGTATGGTAAAGGCACCGTAGCACAGAATTGCTGACACTCTGTAAATGAATGACAAAAGGCTTGCGTTACAACATGTTGAGTTAAACCATTACACCTACAATTAGTCAGTTGTGATGCCGTGTCTTTATTTGGATATCTGTCACTTATACAGCCATAACTAATTGTAGTAATACTCATTGATACAATTGTGTATAACTTTTATATAGTGACACAATTCTTTGTAAGATTAATTGAGGTGCATTTTAAACTTTGATCTGAGTAAAAGCAAACTTCTGTCTCTCCAGACTACAAATATAAAAATGGGAGAGCCACTAAGCCCACCAAAAGGTATCTGAATAATCAGGGACTGCAGATGTTGTGCACTACATCTTCCATAACGCTCTTACACCCGTAATGCTGACAGCATCAAAGATTATGTAGTGCAAGACATCTGCCGCACCAAAGGTTGCCTTGCCCCAGTTTCGATACTTATTTATATGATATGCTTTTTCACAGGTCAAAGCGACTGATAAAATAATCCTAAATACCATTAACAAAATTCAAGAAACCACATGTTTAAGGAGATGCACATCAAGGCTGTCGGGTTGAGTCACGATACATTTCTCAGGCATCATAACTACCTACATTCCTTGCACTGGTTATGGTGCATGAGCATCCCTTGCAATTCTCCAAGTACTATTACTTATAGTTGGAAATTTTTCCATAGCTTAGAATTTGTGGGATGTTTGACGTCCCTACAAAGTACCTTCCTAGTCTATGCAGCTATACAAATTCCAGACTGGGTTGGTTGCCCTCCAAACCTGTATGTACTGAGTTTGGGAGAACAGTTTGCTTAGTAATAGCACACACACAAGCTATTATAGCGAACCCTTTCTGATAATGGTGTTTTGTTCCCTCAGTTGCTATGACTATCTGAAGTACCAGAGCCAACAAGAAGAGTGGGAGTTGAACTATTTCTAAATACAAACACCTTTTTCTAAGTCGGCACATGTGCTTTTCTTAGATGGCAGTGTGTGGGAACACTATACACGGTAAAAAAACACACACACACACACACAAAAAACACATTTACAGGCATTCATTCACTAGCGAAAGCCTTGCCATCCTGCGTGACCCTTCTTCAGCAGAACAACACTAATCCACATGAAAAATTAACCCTTTTTTATCTGTAGTTAAATGTATTATACTTTCCGTGTAGAAAATTGTACATGATCTTGATTTATGGGAAGAGCAAGTTAAGTCTCAAGGTTTTAAGAGCATTTTTTCTGCACTACGTTTTAGTCATTCGAGCATTATGTGCTGTTTATTTATTCTGCACTCGGCAATTCGACAAGCGCTTGAGTTCCACTCTTTAAAAAAGTGTACAAGGACAGCTATATATTTTGTCCTTGTAATTGGGCCTTACTACCAAGTCTGTCAAACACAGCACAAACATGAAAATTGCACTGTAGTCTGATGCAGTTTCATTTAAGCTAGAACAAAATATAATGAAACATGCACACTAATGACTGGGGATTGGCCAGAAACGTGAAGACGTGAAGTTAGCCATCATCTATATAGATCACCACATTCACAATCCACATGCTCACTGCATGACATAAAACAATATAAACAAATTAATGTTAAATGTCCACATAGCAGTGGTTGGTGACTAGGATTGTTCATTTAGGTTTGTTTGAGTAGAGTCCTCATCAACCTCCTCCTGTTCCTGTAACATTTTGTAATTGTCCCATCTATTATTAAATGTGTCCCCTTTTATAAAATTGGAAAGCACTGCAGGATAAGTTCTGGCAATATAAATTCCAATAATAATAATAATTAAAAAAAAATTAAAAGATTAAAATATTTGGGAAGTACATTGATCATTTCCAGGTTTCCCCACTGAGTAACCCAGCTCACCAGCCAAACTTGCTGTAAGAACATAGTATTGAATTAATTATGAAGTCTGACAAGAACTTAATGACAATTCAAATGCGTTGACCCTGGCTGTGACCACTGGGTATAAGGATCCAGAAGATATCAGAGCAAAACAAGGATTTTACCACCTATGTATTAATCAACAGATTTTATTTATGCCTATTTCTATCAGTAGCAAAATCCACAAAGCATTGATGCTCAAACTGTCAACTAAAAGAGCTTATTGAGGTCATAAGGCCAAAGACAAAAGGAAGATTGTCACAACACACCCTGATTCTGCCTTGGGCCAGTGATTTAGGATGTTTCGTTTTAGGACCACACCTATAAAAGAGCCTTGTCATCCGTTAAGGGGCCCTTTTACCTAAAATAACTTTGTAGTTATCAGCAGTGTTTGATTATAGCATTAAAATACATGTGTTGCGAAAGTAACCTCGCCACAGGCTCCTGGAGGAGCCTGCTTTCCAGCCTCCTGCCTCAGGACTATGGTCCCTGTAAAAGCCATGTAAAAAGACTTTGTTTGTGGGATTTTCCATTTGGTTCGGGAACCAAACCAGCTCCCAAACAACCGCACAAAGCAGAGACCACCCAGGTGCTTGTTAAACCCAATTGACACCTTGTGACGTGTCCAACCGCAGTGTTCTAATTGTTCGTCTGGGTGGGCGCAATTCGTATGAACGACCACAAAGTGGCGACCCTCTTGTTCGCATGAACGCAGGTAGCGGTGTTTGGTTGTCGAGTTCATGGAACTGAAATCGGACACTGAAACTCCCAAACTCCGTTAGACTTCCATCGTTGCCTGCGTTCGGTTTTATACAACTTAGAAGGGCACTTTTCGGTGGAAACTTTCCCACGAACAAGGTGAACAAGCTCCACGGTATGACTATTGACTACATTTGGTAGTTTGTTCGTTTTAAAACTACCGAACATGACCCTTGGAACTATTTTGGGCAGGACCTCGTGTGTGGTGGTCAAATTATGACTTCCATGGAAAACCTGAACCGATATGGGGGATTTTTGGATCACTCAGATCGGGCTTTTAGAGGATGTGACTTTTGTGGGACTATTTATTTATTTGGGGGTACTTTTGTAGTGTTTTAGAAATGTGTGTTTTCTGTGCCTGGAGATGAGTTTGTACAGTTCCTGACTCAATTATCTCTGGGGAGAAATTACCCTGTTATTTTGTGTAGGAAACCCCTTGCATGGGGTTTGCATAAAAGGCCATGCGTGGCCTCTAATAAACAGATGACTCCAAGCATTAAGCCTTGGCTCATGTGTGGGGGAACAGCTATACAGGTACAGCAAGAAGAACTAAGTCATAAAGATTAAAACATTTTTAAATAAAAATGAACAAAATAAATAGTTTTTGGATGTTTTGATAAATAATGTAAATTCATTTATTTTAATCTTATCATAAAGGATAAAATATTCAGTATGCTATTTGAGCTTCTACCAGTGTCACTCTACAAAAATTACCCCATATGTATCTTATTTCAATAGATTTTTCACCTCTCTAGATAAAACACACACTTGCTAGTGAAAACAAATTACAATTATTCTAACTGTACTATATAATTTCATTTATTTCTTCAAAAATTACACTATGTGCAATGTTTTCTGTATTTACATAGGCAGCTTTAAAGGAATTCTTGTCATGTCCCCTGCAAGTTGACGGTACCTGGCTCACCCCATCCTTTCAAGCTCGCTGTCTTGGTGTAATTTTTGATCCTGGCCTCACCTTTGCGCCTCATGTCCATTCTGTTGCTAAAACCTGTCGATTCCAGCTTAAAAACATTGCGTGCATACGCCCCTTTCTTACACAAGATGCTGCCAAGGAGCTTGTTCATGCACTACTAATCTCTTGCATGAATTACTGTAATTCCCTCCTAACTGGTCTCCCCAGAAGCCGTATTGCCCCCCTACAATCTGTGATAAATGCTGCTGCCAGGCCAATCTTTCTCTCCTGTCGCTCCACTCAGACCTCACCCCTCTGTCAATCCTTATACTGGCTTCCTGTACCCTACAGGTGTCAATTTAAAATACTAACCCTTACCTATAATGCCCTAACCAACTCTAGCCCCTCCTACATTTCTTCACTGATTCATAGGTATGCCCACTCTCTGTCTCTCAGCTCTACTGGTGACCTTCTCCTGTCTGCTGCTCGCACCCTTACTGCAACTTCATTCCTGCAAGACTTCTCACGGGCAGTTCCTTTCCTTTGGTACAACCTGCCTACCCCTGTCAGACTCTCCCCTAGTCTTCCTTGAAGAAGTCCCTGAAAAACTTTTTCAGGATTGCTTATGGCCTCCAAGAGTAACTTCTCTCTCTCAAACCTTCATCTTGCTCTCTCCTAAAGGGCCACACTCCACTCTCACCTCCAATTCCACTTTCTCACCATGTCTATTTGCTGTCTCCCTCAACACCCTTCCTTTTGTGTTTTTATACCCCACCTCCTCTAGATTGTAAGCTTGTTTAAGCAGGGTCCTCAACTACCTATTGTTCCTGTTACATTTTGTTATTGTCTCATTTGGTAAATTCCCCTCTTATTGTAAAACGCGCGGAATAAGCTGGCGCTATATAAATAATAACCAATAATAATAATAACTACAGGCAGCAGGAGAAGGCTGAAGCTCACACTTCTCATTTAGATCACAGTTACAATTAACTTTGGTGGACAATGGAGTGATGACAGCCTTCAAATGTATAAAAGAAGTTAGAAAAAAAAAATGGTTGATGTAAATACAAAAAGAGGTTCCATTTTGCATCAGGCAGGTAAACGGCGTGAAATACTAATCTGTTTAGGTGACAAGTTGTAAACAGTGACAGCAGAGTAATATTCTATCAATTTCAAAGTAATCCTATACCAAAATATACAATTATAAATAGAAATAAGAGGTCTCTGATTGTCGCCTAAAGTTACTTTGGCAATCATGAAATCTGATCATGAAACACTGAGCCATATACTGCCTTCTATTAAAAACAAGCAGCCAGATTGTGTCGTGCTCAGGTTGTCACAGGCTTTACCTTGCAAGTCGCAGTTTTTCACATTTAAAGACTTTATGACAAATACAGAGCTTGGCATCAAGCTGCGCATGGAAAATGACTTGGCTTGGGAAAAATTGCAATAGCTGCCCACATTGTAAAGTAGGAGTCCTGCGATATGAGTCAGTGGACGGGGCTTCACTTATAAGCAAAATGAGCCCTCTGGGGGCAGAATGATAGAAGGCAGCCAGCATTTCACCACATTGCCCAAAAACATCAGCCTATTCTGTTACATCTATAATAAAATATCACCTTCTTGAAAAATTAATAATTAAAAACACAATCTTAATCTACCTTTCTATGCCAGCCAGACTATACATGTATAACTAGATGGTAACGTCAGAGGAGAGTGTCTGCCTAAACAAACAGCTTGTTAGAGACTCCTTTAGCACAGACAGGTTTGCAAGACACCATGTCTGCTTCTGCATTGCTGGAGATGATGCATATTATTCACTAGATAATTTATAGAGGGCACTAAGGCATTAAATAGAATCACTGTGTGTCTGATTAATAGTTCCCGTTTACAACAAAATACACCAATTATAAAATAAAAAGAAGTTCATCCATTAATCACATACATACTCCATATGTAATGCCTTAACTCCCTCTATATATAATATAGTTGCACATTGGTTAGATTTTGGCTACTACTGCAGAGTGCCAACTTTCATCCCATATTGATAAACATTTTGTATTTTTTCTACTAAATACACATACTCACTCCCGATTTATTTTATTATTCGCTACACGAACAACTAAAAAAAAAACCGATGTATATTTTAATTGATGTACCCCTACAGTTCATGGAGTCTGTGTTTCTTTGTAGAAAAGAGAAAGCTGAATTATTTTGTTGTGTTTTCGTTTTTGACAATATAAATCTTTGATTTAAATATTGGTGGCATGTACTGGGAGAAAGTTATATTTAGTGCACAGCCACTAAGCCTGCTTCAGCACATCCGCCGATTTTGGCAGCATACACCACGTAGCTGTGTTTCTGTCCAATCTGTGAGTGAGCCAAGCGGTAGCTGGTTCCAATTCGCCCACAAGAATTGTGATGGTTGTTTCATGTAACAAACTATACACACAGACTGATATATTAGTTACTGCTACAGAGAAACAAGGATCAAGTTGATGCTCTGACTGAAACATGCAGCACGGACTGTATCCATACTGAATGGATTGTATCCATAGCCTTAAAGAAACATACCGCATGGATTGTATCCATAGCCTTAAACGACAATGTGGCCTGGCATCATTACCTGGGATTGCCCGAACCCATATTGAGTTTTCCTGAACAGTCCCGTATTACAGCTTCTGGCTTGAATACAGTAAGATGTTGCTATATTAATGGAGGCATGAGGGGCCCGGGGGGAGAGGGGGAGGGGGTAGATGGTGGTTTTAATACTATAGGGTCAGGAATACATGTTTGTGTTCCTGAACCTATAGTGAACCTTTAAATAGACCGGGAAAATTTAAAATTACTAAGATAACTTACTACATTTGAAAGCCAGATTGTATTCTTGCAATGTCACTTTGCTATTCAATACTCAAAAGATGTAGTTAAATAATACCCTATTATTTTATACAGACAATATGTTCTATCAAAAGCTCTTTTTCATTTCAGTATAGCTCACGGAGTATAATCAGCTGAATTACACAGAGTGCTACGGACACTATTTAGCTACAGATCAGAACCCAGAGGAATTAGTAACAAAAGAAACCCAAGGGTAAAAAATGACTTCACAAGGAACAAGGACATGTAACCGCTAACAACGAGAAGGATATAGCTACTTTGGCACATTGGTGACAATGCTGGATGCCTTTCTAGCTACCATTACTAAAATCATATAGAATAAATGAGGCTAAGTGAGCGCTACAGCATAAAATATAGGACAAAAAGGACAGGCCGTGTGGTGACTCACCAGAAATACTACCCTGTCTCATCTAGGCCATTAGATATGGAATAAAATCATACCTCTCAAGTGTCCCTATTTAGGAGGGATGGCCCCTGTTTTAGGCCCAAATCCATCTGTCCCTCTTTACTGGAAGTTTCAAATTGTTGCTGTGTCTGAGTGTATAACAGAGCTCAACAGTAGAAATGCTCACACTAATGTATTTTTTAACCCCTTAAGGACCAAACTTCTGGAATAAAAGGGAATCATGACATGTCACACATGTCATGTGTCCTTAAGGGGTTAAACTACAATAAATGTGTTTCGAAATCATTCTGTGTAAATAAGATACATTGTTCTTGTTCTAAATGTTATTTTAGTTGGATAATTTGTTATGAATAAGCCAATAAAAAAAAGTATCAGAACATCCTGCCTCTGGCCAAACCTCCATTCACACCCCTAAAATAAAAAAAGTGTCAGTTGAAATGCTGGGAGGTATGTATGTATCATTTGTATAGGGCCCATTCCCCTAGGTATGTTTTTCATTTTGTGTGGACTATTCTGGTGGTGTAATAATAAAATAATGTGCGTTAGATCGTTACCTGCTTCCACAGTGCCTCACTCAATCATTTGTAGAAAGCTCCCAAGCCCATTGATGCCCAATTCATGCAGAAAGTAAGTATGACAGGTATAGCATCTGCCTACCTGACAGGCATGGTTTTATTGCAACAGTATATTAGGCTAAAAAAAATATATAGTTACAAGAAAATAACATTTGCAAGAAAAACAAATGCTCATATTGCCGTGCTTCTAGTGCCTTCTGAATTAATAAGTAATCTCACATGATGGGTAAAAGTATTTTATAGAGAATCACATCAATGACGCTAAATGTAAACGTGTCCATTATTGGTCCCCCAACCTTTTTTAGCAGCATTTTGTAGATGACTGAAATTGTATATTCAGTGCAAAACACAAATAAGAAAGTTTCACCATTTGTAAAGTATATTTTGCTTCTCTGAAGGGACTTTTATACAAGAAGTCTCCCTTTCCACTGGAGATAGTGTTTGACAGTCTGATTTAGGCCAATTTTAACATAAGCTGCAGCTATG
The DNA here is from genome assembly GCF_036172605.1 of Pelobates fuscus. Classification (NCBI taxonomy): domain Eukaryota; kingdom Metazoa; phylum Chordata; class Amphibia; order Anura; family Pelobatidae; genus Pelobates; species Pelobates fuscus. The sequence continues at coordinate 178,736,944 of NC_086322.1, forward strand.
GGAACTCTATCGAAGAGAGCGGAGATTTATAAAGGTGCCAAGCCTAATATTAGCATGGAAGATTAAAATTTTAAAAATAAAATGCTGCTTAGGCACTGTGAAACCAATCAACACGGTCGCTCCTTCCAGCTAATTGGCCGTATTCAAGCAGAGACATTGTGATGATCTGACACCGATGTGGTCATTCCGTACTTCACAGGCAGCCTTAACTTTATGGACACAACATATGCTACTGTATTAAATAAAGAACCAGAATCAGTCTGCATAGTTAACTACTGTTAGAATCTGCAAAATAAAAGGGTTTGGCCAGATGGTCATTACATTCTGCTCATAGCTGCAAATGAAGTGTGTTCAGGCTACCTATATTAAATGTCTAGCTACAGTTGGAACCTACATCTACCAAATCGAAAGCATCATATAAAAGAAACCTTTAAAAAACTCAATCTGTGTCAAACATGTATCCATTTATAACTTATAATATATGGTAAGCACATGTCAATAATCACCTCAATTAACTACATACAGTGTTATTAATTGAGTTCCTACCAAATAGCATATATGATATAAATAATAAGTATATTCTTAATGAGTTGTGGTATTGAGATTATTCCTGATTAGAAAAAAACAAAAGGATTTTGACCTTCTTGAGTTTCCTAATGTGCACTGATGCACTGAATAGGGCAACCAGAAGTCTCAGAAATTATACTACTACTAATAATAATACAAATGTGAAAAGCAGTAAAGGCACATTAAACTTGCTGCCAACGTGGTTAAGTAAATGTTGTTATTTTTGTAACTGTTAATTTAGTCAAGTTTCAGTGGAAATCTAGCTTCCACTGAAGCGCAGTCATGCCTAGCTCTGCTTAGTTCTGTATGGCTAAGCAGGTTCTCCGGCAAGCTGTTGCAGCAGACATCCGGAATGATCCATGTAAATTGTCAGAACATACCAGGACGGTTTGACAGGGAGAGCAGTAGCGCACTTGTGGCACCATAATCACTACAGTGAACAGCAGTGGTTATTGTGCTTGGTATGTTCCTTCAAGTTCAATCACTTACCACATTATTCAAATGTCTCCATGTTCAGACAGAAATTAAATGCTGGAAGTGTTAAAAGAACATGCAATTACACATTTCACTTTGAATAATAATGCTAAAAAAAATCTATCAGGATTATCTACCAAAAGAGAAAACTGATCGGACAGAAAAATGTAAGAAAATCTCTAACTGAGCTCCATTTTGATCTCGACCATTTTATAACAAAACATGAAGTTCTCTGGCCAATTCCCAGTTTAGTGAAAACCCTGAAAGGGTCATACATTGTAAAGTACACCACTGTGAACTTACACCCCATTCCCAGGTCACACACATATATTCCTTACACGACAACTGAAAATTTAAACTCACTTACTACGGAGCCAAAAATGAGCCCTGGAGAATGTGCCTTGGATACTCCAGGCTTGCAGTGGCAAGTAAGTCTGTCTTGGAAAGTAGGACTTTACATTTTGAGCTCTGTCCTTAACCTCTTCACTACCAAGTGGTTTGCAAAGAAAACAACCCCAGAATACGAGTAGTTAAAGTGTCCTGGAGAGTAATGCAATAGTAATGCCATTATAGTGCTTGCTCTGCTGTCTGGGTAACTAATGCAGACACTTTTTTTTTTTTTTTTTTTTTTTTTGCAATAAGCACATTTCAATTGCAATAGTTAAAATACACAATGGCTGTGTGAAGGGGTTAATGATCATAACCTGACTCAGTGCTAGCATGAGTGTACTTATAGTGCATTTGGTGCTCTATACAGTCCTGCAGTTGTTAAATAAGTGGGACTTTACATTTTGACTGTTTGAGAATGACTTAAAGAACCATAATCACTCCACTAATTTGAAGTGGTCATGGCCTGTGAAGTATGCAGCCTTTCACTCGGAAAAGCTGCAAACACAGAGTTCAACCTCTTAGCTGTCAGACGTGTAACTACCATCTCTGGCAGTGAAATTAGCTGACCAGAAAAAAGACCAGGCCGGCCAACGTCAATTCTGGGCAAAATTGGCATTCTGCTAGTGCTAGCCAGCACAGAGGGGGAGCTGAGGGGAGAACTTGGACATGGTGAGGGATCGGGCTGAGGGGAGAACTTGGACACGCCGAGGGATCGGGCTGAGGGGAGAACTTGGACATGGCAATACATTTGAAATTAATGTTAGCATTTTTTATTGATTTAACTTTGGTGCGATTTAACTTTGGTTAGACACTACAGAAAGGGTAACGCTAGTCAAAACCAGTATTTTAGGAAACTATTGTTTTTTGGTTGGTTTATAGTTGGTTTGTTAAAACCTTATTAACCCCTTAAGAGATAATGATGTAATAATATGAGATAACACTATGAAATACAATGAGATTGGGAGAGGGGGAAAATGTTTTTCTTTGATCCCCTTGTAGGATGTATATATCTATCTTTTTTTTCCCCGTATAAAATATGTACATCATGTTTTAAAGGGACAGTTTAAGCTGGTTAAAGCACTATAACAACGTCATCTAAATAAACTTGTTATGGTGCCAGGAGGCCCTCAAGGGCACTCTGACCTTCAGAGATTAAACCATTCTTGAACAGTTTAACCTCAAATCAAGCACTGATCTCCTCTTCCCAGGCGGCATCCGGCTTATAAAATTTTAGTTTCCGTGAAGCTCTCACCAATGTCCCCCCATTCACAAAACTAGCTTGGAAAAGTTATATTTCTTTCCAAGCCAGTTTTGTGAATGGGGAGTCACTGATTGAATGAAAGTGTCAGCTGACCACTCTAATCCAATCAGCGGTGCCCTTGCGTGCTTACTGAAACTTCAGCGCCTGGGGGCCTCCTCGCAATTTAGATGAAGTTGTTTTTGTGCCTGGTTTGCCCCTTTAATCGCCTGTGGCGTTTTGCCAAACGAGCCAAAAAACAGCTAGTTTCAAAAAATAATTTTTTTATTTTTTTTTTTGCTACTTTTTTTGATGGTGGTGACTTTCAAAGTTATGTCATTGAAAGAGCACTGCTCAAGTAAATCTCTTAGTTATATGAGAACTCCCATCAGTCAAAGCTTTGATAACGGAATTTGTAGCTAAAAAAAAAGATGGATGGCTGGGAATCGACCACCAAGAAGTAAAGAATCTGAAGCTTAGTCTCCGTGACCGCGGTAAGTTACATGTTTCCTATCAGACCATGCGTAGGAGCACTCACTAAGTCCTTGATGTTTCTCTACTGAAGTAATGTACCATTCCTGTCAGAGTCCTTCTGATGTAGATATATGATCTGTGTGCTCATTCAATTCTCTGTGGGCAGAAATCATGGCTTTCGTACTATAATTATTTTGACTTCTAGAAAGGAAGTTAATGTCACTTAAAGAGAATATGCATCACAAGACCAATCCACAGAGAATTTTAAATGAGATCAATGCTCATTACGTGACGGATTTATTTTATGGTGTGAACAGAGCACCTCTCGTTTGTAATCACAATACAACACTGCCTCATAACTTATTAAGCACATCCCACAGCCACAAAGCTACACTGTAAGGCCATCATATATTAATGTCTTACACAGGGCTATTCACGGCAACGTGATTTGAGATGAATCTTGATCTCTGACAAGTGTTACGCATATTATATTGAGGTAATTGAAGTCTGCCTGGCTACCTCGTCTCAGCATCTTGATCCTACGCAGAACTGTATCGACAAATAGTGCTATCTGAGCTTACAGATCTCGTGAACCACAAACACTTGTACCATGAGAGTAACGAAAGCAGAATACCTCACTATGAATTAGATTATTAGACAAAACATATCTCTAGTGATTGAGTAACACTTTTACCATACATGTGAATTATTTTATCCCAGGCAGCAGAATTCAGTCCTATGTCAAGAACTATATTGTTTAAATACCCATTTCCAGCAGGATGACAAAACACAGATATTAACCATTCAAGTACAAGATGGCCAGGTAATCATTATGATCTTCATAACTCTTTCATGCTCAAAGGGTTACACTGGAGAAACTAAATTAGCTCATCAAAACAAAGATTATATTTTAACATGGGAATGACGATTAAAGATTTTTGTAACAGTATTTGTAAACTCTAATTAAATAATTAAGAGTCCTGTAACAAGCGTGATAACAGAACCTATTTTCACACCTGTCTTTCATTATTTATTTTCTTTCCCCATATGTAATTCCATTTAAATGGGATAGTAATATCTCTCAGCCATCTTTGCCTGCAGATGTAATAAACAAGTCATTCTGGTATAAAATCGGATTCTGCCCTCTGCTGGTTGCAGGGTGAAATATACTAGGCCTATGAAAAAAGGGAATTGTGCTTACTCACTTCTGATCTGAAATTCTCTAGCTAGCACTTGTTTATCTAGATACAGCATTCCTTGGGGTCCAAATAAGCTGATAACAAGGATATTTACACTTCAGTATTGTTTATACTGAAATGCAGCATGCCTTGCCTCATTACAAGCTAAGCGCTGGAACTATGCTTTTCACAGCATTCGCACAGCAAAGGCCAAGGTTTAACCCTGTGACGTCAGCTTGCTAAACTGTTAACATTCTGTGGAGAAACTCCAGGTATATCAGTTGTTTTCAAACACAGGTTAAGAAGGCCACTTTCTTTGCACCAAGATAGACGTTGCTATGGCAACTGTTGATTTGTGTAAAGCAATGAGAGCATGAAAACAAGCCGAAAAGAAGACTTTTCAAAAGCTGAAATGTCAAAAATGGACTACTGATGTATTAAAAAGCTTGCTACCTGACTGTGCTGCGGTAATTGAAGTGTTGGATATAATCAGGAGTATTTTTATAAGTACATGTATGTTTAAATGGAAACTTGTGTTAAATACAAGGTTTTAATGCATTAAACATATACGCACACATGTATATTTAAACATATAAATCCAGGTATCCAATCATTTTGCAGCTCTACAACATACCTTCAACAGAGAGGAGTCTGCAAGCATGGTAGGCTACATACATATCTCACAGTATAGGTCAAAGCAACATAGGTGGAAGAGATTTGCAGGTATAACAAAGGAAAAACTACATTTCTGAGAGTTCCTCTTGGAAAACCTAAATCTGGTGCACAACTAGCGCCGGGCCAGACAGCCAATTGTAGCATGACCCCCTCCTCTGTGTCTTCCATGCCCTCACCTCAGCCAGGCCCTCCTTCCTACTCTAGCGAGTGGGAATTCACATCTCAGAACGGGCTGAGGGGAGAACTTCTCTCTCTTTTTTTTTTTTTTTTTGGGTGTTTAGGGGCTATTCTTGATAATCATGACCTTGTATATGAGCAAGTTAATGCATATTTGTGTCCCTTTAAATGTACTTAATTTCAGAGACCCCCAAGAACAACTGCTAAATGTATGCACTTCCAAATAATCTCTGCAATCAATTACATTTTAGCAAAAAAAAAAAAAAAAAAATTAACCATATTAAGGCATATTTAAATCGTGTTATATGAAAAATAGTATGGTAATGTATACAATCTACAGATACCTTATAAATCCACAAATATCGTATATCCCAATCTGGTCTGCTTTGCCAGGTTTCAGTTTTGAACAGGTTTAACAGGTTTAAAGAATATATTTATTTATAGGACTATTTACTGTCCACTAGTATAGGCATTGTCTATATTTCACTCCAATCTTAGATCTCTTCCCCAACTCACATAGGTTATTGATTGCTCAGTTTAATTAAGGCTACTCAATATTTATAACATTGCAGATATTTATATGTGTGTGTCTGGCCAGTAAGTCAGTAAAGAAGCTGTGAAACTGAAGACACAGTGATTCCGTGCTGGGGGTCTACCAGAATAAATGGGTTACAGTATTAAATAGATGACTCTGCTTTGGTGATAAGTGTTAACTCAAGGCACTAGTTCAGCATGTAAAACCAGTATAGGTGCCCTAGAATTTTGGTTCCAGGTTCTGAAATTATATTAAAACTACTTCACTGTGGGGCCAGTATAGAATGGACTGCATTACAATAAGTAAAAGGTGATGCGCAAATTGGCGTTTATAGGATAAAGTCAAAACTTTGAAAAGTCCATCAGAAAAGTACCCATCTGTATCCCAACTGGCTGATCAATTCCTTGCCTGGGCAGTGCTAACTAGAACTACACGCACACCCTATGGGGTTTTTCTTTAATTTGGCGTGATTGTTAAGTATTTTAAATGTATTATATATCCACTACATTAAAGCGGCTTTGTCACCTTCCAGAGTCTTTGCATACTTTGCAAAGACTGCCTATAGTGAAACATAGAATGTGACGGCAGATAAGAACCATTCGGCCCATCTACTTTGCCCAATTTTCTAAATACTTTCATTAGGCCTGGCCTTATTTTATGGTAAGGATAGCCTTCTGCCTATCCCATGCATGCTTAAACTCCTTTACGGTGTTAACCTCTACCACTTCAGCTGGAAGGCAATTCTATGCATCCATTACCCTCTCAGTAAAGTAATACTTCCTGGTATTATTTTTAAACCTTTGCCCCTCTAATTTAAGACTATGTACTCTTGTTGTGGTCACCAATGGAATGTGCCTTGCAGTTCGGGGTGAGGAGGTCCAGGGTCTAAATTAAAGTATTAAAATGTGGGACAATCGCCATGGAAACCAATGAGACTAGCAGGCCCATTCCATTGGTGACTTTTGGGTTATGAAAGGGTTATGGTCTACTGTAAAAAGTGGGCAATCACCATGGAATTCAGTGGATTTAGCATGCAGATAAATCTCTATATTGTATCCATTCATGTAATGGTTTACATGACCACACACTTCATGATTAAAGTGGAAAACAGAACTTTTTAAAATTAAAATAAATACATAAACCAGTAACACTCTATTTTTATTTTGCTCTGAATAAAAATCCAGCACAAAAACATGTGTACATGAAAGCCATCATCAATCCATCAAAAAGACTAAATGTGTTTCAGACGCCAGAGGGCACCTACTTATAAGCAGACATACACCCCGAAACGAAGTCAGAGATATCCTATTTACAAGAATATCCGGCCATAGTTGCTTGGGAATTTTCTGAAGTAATATTTGTTGTTTGACTTGTTGTAGTTGTCCATACCTTTTTTCTACAGAATTTGTTTATATTACAAGGTGCTCAGCCTAGCAATGCATTCCTCTTTGTTCCACACTAAAGCTTTGAGGAGACAGGAAAACGACTCCTGAACCTTTAGCTATAGATTGGTGTATTAAGATTTCATATAGGTATTGTAATGCTTGCTTGATGAACTGATCACAGAACCGCGAACATCAGACTAAAACACAACCAAGCAATGACTATAGCTCATTTGGAGAAATTTTCTATCTCAACTACTCTGGCCTTATAATTTCCACTTAATTTCACTGTTTAGGAAATAAACACATAGTTTGAAAAACGTGCACTGGCTAGCACCTTAATTCACTCACTCAAAAAAAAGATCAGCAGGTTGATGGCTTACACCCAACCTCCCCTCAAAGTTCAGGTGGACCCCTTACTCTCACAGTTAGTGAGGCACTGTTCCACGCACAAGGAAATAGAGCAGGCCGTGGCTGTTTACATCTTGTGACATATGTAATGCTGTCAAGTATTTCTTGAATCTGAAGTATCCGCCAGAACTGCAGGAAATGCCATCTCCTTCCAGTAATCTTTGTAAAGCACCTAGTCACTGCCAAAAGACCACACAGGGGGCGGCTTAGGTTATATTTGCAAATTAAATAAACTGTGTGTGCTAGAAAGGTTATATACAACAATCTATCTTATACAGAAATCCACACTTCATTTTATGTCCAATACAAGAGGCAGTCTGCCTTCTGATTCAATTTTCCAAATGCAGTGATTTAACCTCGTTTGATATACAGTTTCCCTTTATGGTCGGAGGATGCATGACTTCCAAAGAAGCAATTAAACATACTGAAATGTAATCCGTGGGTTTTTATGCTTTGAAACCCTATGTGCTGTACTTCTCTTCAACAAAACCAATGAATCTTTTCAAGGTCACATTAAAGGGTTACTCCAAACATTGTAACCACTAAAGCCCAATGCAATGGTTATGATGCCAGGAGTACCCTGTCCCAGTTTCGCGGTAATGGAGAAAACCATTTAACAACGGTATGCCCTCATACCTGGGTACCAGTGTTCTCCGAGGCTACTTTCCTCTCTGGTGACGCGATTCTTCAGAACCACAGAAGCTGGAAGTCAATCCAGTTGCCATTCGCTGGCTGAGAGTGCCAGCTGACCGTTATCAGCCAATAAATGGCACATTGTGCGTGAAAGTTTGCACAGAATTTACATTATCCAGCCCAGAAGTCTTGGAGTTACACCTCTAGCAGCAAATCGGTTTAAGGAGCACAATAGGGTCAGGAAAACAAACGTATTCCTGACCCTACAGGGTTAAAACCACCATCTAGCCACCCTGGTCCCCTCATGCCTCCCTAAAATAGTAAAATCTTACTTGTAGTCAAGTCTGCAGCTGCATGCTTTGTCCCGGTTTCCTTTAGACCTGCCCACTGCCTGCTGACATCAGCAGAAGTGGTATCCTGATCCAATCACAATGCTTTCCATAGGATTGGCTGAGACTGACAAAGAGCCAGCACAAGTCAAACACAGCCCTGCCAATCCGCATCTCCTGATAAAATAAATAAATTGAATCAGTGAATCTCTATGAGGAAAGTTCAGTGTCTGCATGCAGAGGGAGGAGATACTGAATGTTTGAAAGCATTTTAGGCAGCCATGACACAGGAAGGGTCTCTAACAGCCATCTAAGGAGTGGCCAGTGAAGTTATCACTAGGCTGTAATGAAAACACTGCATTTTTCTCTGAAAAGACAGTGTTTACAGCAAAAAGCCTGAAGGTAATAATTCTACTCACCAGAACAAATTCAATAAACTGTAGTTGTTCGGGTGACTATAGTGTCCCTTTAAACTCTGTATGTGCAGCACCTTATAGTATGCAAATAGCCAGCGGCTAAATTCAATAAGACCATTTTTTTAAAAATTTTCTCAACTGAACAATTATGTGAAATGGTTAAAATATTATTGTAGAGCCCTGAACTAAATACCAAAATGTAAGAATAGTTCAGGGAAGGGATAACAGACAAGCAGTTGTCTCCATTAATTCTTTCAAAGCCCATGTCTTTTTTAGACTTGGATTACTCCCAATCGGAACAAAAATGGAGAGATAACACCCTTGAGAAAGTCTTTAAGCCACATGTTCTTAAAGTATTTATATTAACAGGTAACTGCTCCTCCTCACCATTCCACCATTGTCTCATTTATTTTATTTTTCTTATGTGTTTCTTGCCTGATTGTGCTTACTACTATATACAGTTTTTTACATTGTGCCTTTTTAATTTCAGGCCACTGTAATGATTGTGAGTTTCAGATTAAAGGTGGCTTCATGAAGTGTCATTCAATAGCAGTCAAATAACCGGTAATCAATGACAAGCTGCATAAGATTCCATCTCCCATGATGCTGAGCACCGCACCTTACGTTCCAGAGGTTATATGTGCCTAGGATCAACAGAAGGTATAGTGAAGCAGAGACTTCACTATACCTAAACTCCCTCCACAACATTCATACTTTTCTCTGCCATTGATGTGCATACACATCCTCAGTAATTACGAAACATTTTGAGTTGAATTTTCATCTTTCCAGGTGAAGACGGATGTTGGAAACCTTCCCCAAGGACAGAGGTCGGCTCAGACAGCACAGTACCAATAATAACATACGCAATGTGACAGATTTATGATCAGATCTGAGAGACAGTATCTCTGGTAGCGCATACAGATTTCATTATATTCACAACCTGCATGGAACATTTGATTCATTAATGTATCTACTTGAAAGCAACCTGAGATCTGCAAACACAAACAGCTCTTCAGAAACAGTTTGCTATGTGACATTAACAGAATGCAGATGACGCAGGAACACTTGTCTTCACATAGGTAGGTCAATCAGGAGGACTGATGGGGAAAAAAAACATCTACAGGGCAGCACTGCATGGTATAAAATGGAAATGAAACGTTCATCCAAAGAAGAGTATGGAATTCGATTATGAGATATTCTAATCTACACAAAATGCATTCACTTCTATTATTATTCAGTGTATTTTTTTTTTATTATTGATGGTTATTTTAAATAAGCACTTAATCATATGAACTTTACAAATGTTTATCTACTCAGTGCAAGCCTGCGATATCATCCCACCCCACCTCCAATTACATAGAAATGAAGTACAAAGACATTAGTCTGATGCTCGATTGGGTTAAGATACAATCAGCACAAGGTTTTCCGATGTTTGAGTGGCTTATTGTTTGCTTGCTATATTTCCTTTCCAACCCTGTTTCCATGGCAAATTGAAAACGGGCATGTATCACAGTTTCGTGGCAATCAAGTGCCTGTCATGTGTATGAGGGTGTCGCACACTGGCAACCGGCTGGTGTTCGCCAACAACTTTAAAAGGTTAAAAACAAACTCGCCTGCAGCTATTTATGCAAATAAAGAGACAGAATATAAAGAGAAAGCGCTGTGGTTTTAAAGCACCTAATCAATAATTTATCTGCATATTTAGCGTTGACATGTACCGGGGTTTACATTTCACGTCTTAAAGGGACACTTCAAACCCCTAAAGCAGTTTAGCTTGCTGAAAAGATTTATGAGTGAGGAGTGTGTTCTATTATTTTTATTTTACAAAAAGTGCAGAATACAATAGAAATTGGCACTTTTATAAATTAACCTGGTTACACCCCCCTGGCTTTCAAGTAGACAACAGGTCCTCTTACTTCCTGGTTTGCTTAGCTCATTGGAGCTAAGCTCAAGAGGCATCAATTGCTCAGAGCACCTGCCTTGAAAAGACTTCTCATTGAGCTGCATTGTGAAGTCTGCGATTTGACAGCCACAGAAAGTCTAAGCGGTGTTAGAAGGGGAGGGCTTGCAAAGGCTGCAGACAAAAGAACTCCAGGTTTTTCCAAGAGTTTTTAGATATACCTCCAATAAAAATTAAAAACAAAAAAGCATAATTAAATGCATGCAAGTTTTCATTTGCGTCATATCTACTAAACAGTGTTTTTTATTTATATTATATTTTGGCAGTGGGGTGACCTTTTATGCTTTATAGAAACGTTATGTGTGACGAATTTGCCTTGCGCATAAACATGGAGGGAAAATTAGCGCTGCCTGCAAAAAGAAGGCAAAGTATAAGGCTAAAAGAAATTGTTGCTTTAATAGATTAACCCAACAGATAAAACCAGTTATTTAACTCTAAAGTACCAGAGGGTTAATCAGAACACTGCATTGAAATGCATCACCATTAGCTCTGTGCTGCTGTAATGCATCAAACTAACAGAGACTGGGGACCAGTTCGGGCAACTGCATAAAATATTCATCTGTGCACAGTTCAAAGGTGGAGCCAGATGCCACCCTATTGAAATGCAGCCAAAGCATTGTTCTCTCGCTTGCTTGGAGCAACCCTGCAGTCAATATGTGCAAGGTTTTTAAGACTAAAACAAATAGTCTAGGCTTGATTTCACCAGGAGACTGCTAATGTGATGCTATGTGTGAGTACTGCGTAACAAATAAATATACTGGCATTCATTTTTTTCTTCCTAGACATGCATTCACACAGCTCCTCTGTGTCCAGTAAGTCTGCTCTATTGTAAGCGGTCTTGATAATCAGTGACAATTCTCCGTGAAACTCTGCAGAAAATATAAAAAGCTGCAATTTGTTTTATTCATCCCTCTTGCCCCCAAGTGGTGATCTCACTAATCTGGCCTCCTTTTTTTAGCAGCACACACTTGTTTGAAATATCACTGTGACAGATGTGTTGAGCGTGTCTGCACGATATCTTGGCTCCCTTGCAAACCAAAGATTGCTCTACAAAGGGCATGTGATGTAAAGTTGGCTTGTTTGCCGCTCCAGACGGTGATGCCAGCACTTACTTAGTCACTATGGTTTTTAAAGGGAAATTATACACACAATATTTAGCGGTGCTTAATTATCTTTCCAATGTGTGTGGTCTTTTCCACTACAATTCATTTTTACACATGCATATCTCTAGACACAGCTATTGCATGCCAGCTGTTATGGACTACATATACCGTCATGGTAAGCTAGCAGATTTATAACATTCAGATCAAAGGACAGGCTATATTTTTATTTATTTTTTACAGGCGACATGTCCTGATTTCAGAAAATTAAGGGACATTTTAAAAAAGAATTATATTTCTCCAACCTATGTTATTTTTGTGCTGTATAATACTCTTGACAAGAGCAAATCAGCAGTTTATTCACTTAGCATCCTTTAAAGTCATTAATCAACTCTCCACTAGCTCTTCCCTTAAACTAAGGCTTGAAAATCTTTGCGTTATGATGACTACAAAAATGTTACTGCTGGTTGGAAATGGACAAGCGAGGCATAACGATATGCTCCTTGCATAGATTGTGGTGATCGGAATTGTCTGCCCCTGCCCCGCATCATTCTGTTAAAATATAGTAGCAGTGATTTGCAAGCTAAAACTACATCTGCCTCCTTTCCTGGATGTCACAAGGCTGAACAAACAAGTTAATGTACAGTGTGCGCATGAAGCACTTAAATAACTGAAATCTCTGACTGCTTTATATGAAAATAACATGCCATGTGAATGCACAGCTACAAAAAGTGCAATTTATGAAAATTTGTCTATGAAATATTATAGGTTGTGCTGTGATCTCGATCACATTGCTGCCTGGGACAGTAATGCATTATGTCCTAAGAAGTGGCCAAGCCAAGGTTCCAAATAATTACTTCTCTAAATGGAACAGTGAAAAAAAAAGTGTCTAACAACACCTATATATTCAGCATAGCTGCAGGGTTCCCGGCCTCCTACCTATAATGACAAACTCATTTCATGATGGGAGCACGTTATTTTTATAAGGAAACCTATCCAGCAAATGGATGCACACTCAAAGTGGTAAACAAATCAGTGAATGTTTAGTGTGGCCCAGTGCAATAGTTGTATCCGTAATTAGATTTGTGAGCCATGTATTCTGGGAAAGTAAGGTCTTCAATGACCAACAGGCTAACTTTGGCAGGTCCATTATGGGTAGAGGTAAGGGGCTTGGTGGGGAGGAGTCAACAGAAGGGTGTGTCCACAATGCAACGGAAATGTGCCAACCTATAAAGGAGGTGTGTCCTCCCACTGAACATGTGCCAAAATGACTGCCCACACATTGGGAGCTGGACTCAAGCATATGCTTAAATGCCCGGAAACTCATCAAGAGTGTGTTGCCATTAATAATGTGCTTATACTTCACTTTCTCTGAGTCCTCGGAGGTGAGAGAGCAGCAATGTTGATCAGGTGGTGGACTGGGGGTAAATCATGTCTCGCATAATGACATTGTGTGACTTGACAGATCTGTCATAATAAATCATAATAAACTATGAGACTCTAGGTTGAGTTACTTTCCCATAAAACAAGCTTCAGCATTATGTGTTTGATATCACATTTTATATTTTTTATATGTAGCACTATGTCTCTTTTAATCTTACCGTAACATCAAGATGTATAAGGCATGACATGCTTGAATCTGGGTAAAGTTACAACCCCAGGCAGCAGCTGCTATTTGGAGCTACAGCCATTAATGCAGCATCTCTCTTTATGATAACACGCCAGGAGAGCAGCTGGAGAGTCACCTCCATCTCTCACCTCCTCCCCCATAATATTACTAGAGGGAGAGGTCTTAATTAAAAAAGAAGATGCTGTTCAGAAGGGTGACACCCACTAATCTCAGACAGACTGAGATATGTATATTCCAGTGGTATCACTGCACCATGTCAGTTAAACTATGCATTTCAGAGAATAATGCACATAGATCGTTATGGGATATGAAAACTTGGTATGTTAGCTGCCTTAAGAAGGAACACACAGATTAGCAGGCCAAAAACATGGGGTGCATTCTTATTTTTTTTATTCGTATTATTTTGTATGGTATTTTATTTTAAGGTGTAGGGATCCACCTATTATTATGAGCATTGTATTTATGTTGATTTGAAGTGCCAGCACACTTTTATTTAGTTTAAATTAGGAAACAATAGTCAAGCTGGAAAAGAGTTGGATAAATATTCCAGTTTGCCTATTTCAAATTAATAGTTTCTTTTAGATTTTTTTTTTTTTTTTTTTTTTTTTAATCTATCTTCGAGAAATCCCAGTTTATTGAATAAACCCCAGCAATGAAGAAGGGGTTATGGAGGATAATGAATTGCTAATTTTGAAATCCATTAAAAAAGAAATGACTAACATTTTGTTTTGTTTTTTTTGTTTGCTTTTTGGGCAACATAACCACATATTGATGATGCATGTCAGGAAGCTGGAGAAAATAAATTATCAAGCTTCTTTTTGTCCTAGTGTCTGTGGTATGAAGCTGCCAGGTAGTAAAACTCTTTAGATGTTACATTGCTCAGCTTAAGATATTGATAACACTGCAACGCCTGCTGCATATCTTAAGTGTGTAGGAAGACATGACTCTGCGATTGGCTGGTAAGCAGAGTCAAGGAACTCCATTCCTAGCCCTGGCTTCGGGCCCACCTGCTATAGTTGGCACAGCTGCTACTTCACCAACCAGTGCTGGATAGCTCAGTTGGAGAAGTAAAAAAGCATTTGCACGCTAAAGAAGAAACATAATGGTCAGTTATCAGGGCTATATTTAAGGGTCTCCATCAGTAGAGGCAGCAACACATATCAGGTTGCACGATGCCCTTGATTTTACATTGTGGCCCTTTAAAAAGTTAAAAAGTCCTTTATGACATTGTACACTCTTATGTCAGTTTGACAGAAACTCCTGTATCCACTGGCATTCAACAGATTGAATACACTGCTGTGATGTTATTACAAGAAAAAAAACATATTGCTCACATCATGCATGAAAAGAACAATGAAATATCACACATTAATATTAACAGATATCACGTAGCTTTTACTGTGGCCTATTTTTATTTTGTACCATAATGTTACAGCTGCTGAACAGCTGAACGGTAAGGCATACCAAGTCCCTGCATTCTGATCATATGCAGACTATAGGAGTTTCAAGGATGGAGATAAACTTCCAACTGCTCATCTGACTAATTCGACTTAAAGGGTTACCCCAAGTATTATATGCACTATAGCCTGCTGTAATGATTATGATGATAGGAGTACCCTGGCCTGGCTTTAGCAACAGCTAGCCCCCTTACCTGGTCCCTGCCAGGCTCCAATGCTCCCTGGTGGTACAGTGATGCGGCCATCACCATTCATTGGCTGAGAGCATCAACTGTTCACTCTCAGCCAACGACTGACTAGTTCCAGCCTGGCTGATGACAACCATATGACACTGCCACTGTAACTCCACCTCCGGCACCTAAAGGGTTAATATCTGTATGTGCAGTGTTTCAAAGTGAAATGCTGCAAATACAGACTGCAGACACCATAACCACTTTAAATCACTGTAAGTGTTTAATTCTGTCTTAATACAAGGATAGCATATTTATCAACCATTTGATTTGTAACATGTATATGTCCAGGAATTAAGAGTACACACACACAAACAAACAGGGTGGGCCACCTCTGATTTCAAAGCCAGGCAAAAAACATACTCTTACAAACACACACTCACACACAATAAGCAATCAGAGAAAAGCTTACATGCATACACATTCAAACATCAATTGTCTCTGTGGCGGAGAGCACAGGGAGGTGATATGAAAATAGCAGGTAGAAGGGTCCAGTAGTTAATGGGGAAGCATCTGTCTCTGCATAATGTGGCAGCATAGACAGCTTACCTACCAAACTGGAACTCTTGTACAGTATGGTGGGAGGTTGTAACATCATAGTGGTATTCCCTGGGGCTGTGAGTAATATTACCATGCAGGAGCGAGAGATGTGATATTTGCCTCTGTAAACAAATACATGCAATGCATATAGATCTGGTATCAAATTGGACTATAATTTGTTCATTAGTGCTTGTTTTTTTCTTGATAAACGAAGTCAAATATCACCTGCTGACACTATTCTGTGGGTACTGTTTTAACACAGAAACAAGCAGGGATCAGGCTGCCATCTGTACACACTTTCTAAATGGAGAAAAGTCCCGCTGACAGATAAAATGCAAAAAAATAAATAAATAAAAAAGCGAAACAGAATCAGCATGTCAATAAGCCATCAACACGACATAACTTGCGAATCTTCCAACCATGAAGAACACACATGTCTAATGACAGAGCTTACTTATCTTATCCATCAAAGCAAAATAAACAGCTTCGAGTGCTAAATGACTTTCTGGTGCATGTCAGGTGGGAAGAAAACAATACACAATTTGTTTTTATTCCAGATTGGTAGTCATTAACAGGTACGAGATAATCTAGGCGTAGAAAAGAAAATTTTGATAGCAATTGTAATACTTTGGTAGATTAAACTGGTACAACATGAGCTGGAAATATACATCTGTAATATGGTCTGTCTGACATGAGCCAAAAGACTTAACCAGTTATTAAAAAAATCTGGCAAAAATATATCCATATTTTATAACCGTTCGCGTTTAGCAGTAGTTATTTTGCAGTTGCTTGAGCTTTCTTTTGTATGTGTTTGAGAACCTAGATGATTACATTGTCCAAATATAATCATTAGATGTTTCTGCATTCCTTCAATATATAACTATAATACATCCAGTGCACAGCATTTTACTTTTTAACAGTGTCGAATAGCACTGAATGTTCAGGTACCACAATTAAGAGAATGTAAGAGTAAGAAAAGAAGTCATTAGTTTTTTTATATTAAAACCCCATATAACCCCCAACAACACTTCTCAGGTACTCCGAGAGGCTGAAATGGACAAAAATATATATTCCCAATTGATGAATAGGAGGGCAGCCATGCACGTGGTGAGTGTACTGACAATACTAAAAACACATAATTATAGGGAATGTTACTGGAGGAAGAGATTTGAGTCTGGGCATATGAACGCAGAGAAATGCAGTTTAGAGCGACATTGTCACCCTTCCCTGCAAAATGAGTATTGCATAACGATTCTATCTTTATGAAATATTTAGATTGCCTGTGTCAGAATTTCACTGACACTGCTTGACACTAGATGAAACTACCTCTGTCAAGGCTGATCATTTCCCCCAGCCCTCATCGGTGACAGCTGCAGTGGAATTAGCTCTATCTATAGAGAATCCCAAGGTTTCGCAGGATCCTACATAGACCTGTGCGGAACTACAGCAGTGATGTCAGTTCCTGGCAGCTGAAGCCCCAGGAGCAGAAGAGTGCAACAGGAAGACGATGGCGGTGACAGATACGCTTTAAAATAGATTTCCCTGTAGATTATTTTTACATGCATTATCTACATAGAATTTTACAAATGGATAAAAAATATATATATAACCTGGGAAATTCTCTTTAATGAAAAGCCACACTTATCATTACTGAGACAAACAGATGTGACTTGAAGTTCATAAATAGGCGTTTAATTAAACTTTGTAAGAAGATTATACAGCCTCTAAAAGGAGCAAGGGATCTATTTCATAGTGTATGGAAACACCTGCTGTCGCTTTAGTCATACGTCATGAACCATTAACCAACTTACTGAAAGAAAACATATACATGTAGAAAGAACGCACTTAATAGAAATAAATGAAGAAACAAAAATGAATATTTTAACCTGAAAAATTCAACCGGATAGTAACTTTATACTTGTGCAATAGACTACCATAATTTTCATCCTCAATAAAACCGAAAACAAAGTGGAGGTTTATTAAATCCACTAATGGTGGTCACATGTGATGATTTTCCTCTTTATATAATGCATGAAAAATAAATACAAATGTAATACATACAGTGCGTAATGAGTAGTACTCTCTAATGGTATATACATAGGAACTGGAAAAAGACTTGCAGAGGTCTACTGACAAATCTGAGATATTATAGGACCGCTCTTATTGATCAAGACCAATCTGTACCAATTTGAGGGTGGTACAACCGATGCAGACTATATTCCTATAGTCCTCTTAAGGTTTCTGCTCCTTAAAAATGTCCACTATTTCAGTGTTTGCAAATGAGAAAAACATACATGAAGCAATTTGTAATTGAAATTAGAAAAAGTAATTTAAAGTCATTTTTTGTTGTTTTTTTTTTAATTAAGCCAACTGGCAAGTTAACTAAATAGCTATACAACTCACTTTGTCAAACAGCATAAAGAAAGGCTCGATAATGCTGAGTAGTGTGTCTGCTGTAAGGTGCTAAGCATATAACGGTGATCTAGAACACCTTACATATAGGTGTTACCAATATCATACCCATGCAGACAGAATGGGTTTCATGATGTCCTGTTAAAGTCATTCCAGGGTGTGTATAAACAGCAATCCTATTAAAAATAAGCGCCCTTTAGTCCCATTTAATAGTTTCTGATCATAACTTATACGAGTTTGTATTATATACATTCCAATAATAACTAGAAGCAGCTTTTTAGATGGTGACAGCAGATACAACCAGCTGACACATGCAATCTGCTCATTCTAGAATTTCAGACCGAGTATGGAGTATTTTTCTCTAGTCTAGAATACTAGATTCGCCATCTCTTTTACTATGTTAGCAATTTTAACAGTTTTTCTATTCGGCTTCTCAGTTATTCTCAAAATAAATTTTATTGTTCCACACTCCAAAAGCAAAGTATTGCTTGATTACTTTTTACCATTGAAAATGTTTTCGTTATCAACGGTCTATAATCCCAAATGACTAAACTAAAAAGTTTATTTCCTGGTTGCTCTCCTCCAAGTTTGTTATGAAAGACCTTGCACTATTTCAGTATGGTAAGGTAATTCACCATTTTAGAGCCCTTCTTTGAATTCAATATAAAGAATTTATATCCCTTTGGACACATTGTAGATCATAAATAACGATATTTTTTTTATTTTCGCCTTTGCAGTTGTACGTGAAGAAGGAGCATATTGTATTCTGACAATATATTTTCTGTAGCATGCAAATAATTGTAAAATAAAATAATCTGGAGTGTAGTAAAGGAATCCCAAACATGCAAAAAATGTTTTAGATTTGTTGCAATAAATATATATCAATGAAAATATTTATTTTTTCACCCTTTTTTGGCCCTGTTTCCAGGTCAAAAAGGATTTATATCACACAGATAAAAAAAAAAGAAAAGATAAGAATTGAGACTCTAGCAGTCGGCATTAGCAAATACTGATAATGACTACTATTTATCATAAAAAGTTAACATGGGGGTCTCAATTTATATCCAATCAAAACTTCTACGTATTTCTGATTAGACTATTCATCTTTTTGAAGTTGCAATTCAACAGACTCACATGGCAGGCCTAAATTACATCTAAACTTTTTGCCTCTTAATCAAGGACACCTGCTGGGATGCAATTATGGGCAAAAGTAGCATGTTCTCAAATTTGTCACATTGGGATAAGAAAGAAAATTAGTCCCATAATAAAATAAAATAAAACCGCTATGGCTGAACGATTATTAATTGCTACGCTTGATTTATCTTTCACAAAGCCATCAAGTATTATTCACTTAATAATTAGTAGCCAATAAATCCAAACAGAACATTTGAGTTGTGTCCAGTGTCTAAATAGAACCACAGTGTGAGTGAAGGCAGCTGTACTGCCTGCTAAGTCCATTAAATGTGTTCATAGATAGTGATGCTTTTTAATTAAAACTTGCACTTTAGTGATACCGCTCGACAAAAACTTTATTAATGGCTTTACAAGTTTCCAGCATTTGAATCCCAGAGAAAAGTTATTAGCTTCTAATAACCAAAAACAATTCTAAGGTTATTTAAACCTCATGCATGCATGATTCTTCCCATTATAACCATTAATAAAAGAAATAACAAAACTTAGTCTGATGGAAACAAACTTACAATATACAGGATGTTGGAGTAATTTAAAGGGGTAAATTATAAAGTACCCGGTAAATAAAGTAAATTATAGTGGTTATGGTGCATAGAGTGCCCCTTTAAACACCATGGTGAAACAGAAACAGTACCCGGGGAGACGATTTGCCTCTGACATTCAATGGAGATGAAAAGATCTTCTTATAGTGCTGATAGTGGGAATGTAGCACGCAGTCTGAGCATATACGGATATATTCATTCTGCACAGTGCTGGGACATATAATGGACACTAGAGAAGAAGAGGCTCTCTTTGTAGTTACAACACTCCCTTTCCACAATAAAAAACACTGCATCTCCCAATATGCTCTCCTACTTTCACCACTGACATGGGTTAGCAGCAGAAGAAGAGTGGGTTAAATTAACCTGCTAATTATTTGGGTGCCTGAGGAATGCGCAATGCATTGCTTTGCTGGCAATCAAAAAGTTCATGAAACTTTTTCCTGGCTCCTGAATATTATGGAAATTTGTCACTCTCTGTTATACCCTTAGACCTAAATAAAAAGTTTCTCAATATTTAAAAGATCACTATAGTGTCAGGAAAACAAAGCGGTTTTCCTGAAACTATAGTGCCCTCACCCTCAGGGTCCAGTGGCGCTGAAGGGGTTAACACCCTAGTGGAGCGGAATGCGCATGAGCGGCAAGTGCGGCACATGCATTCAAAGAGTCTATAGGAAAGCATTTCTCAATGCTTTCCTATGGACGCTCTGCGCGATGTATGCGAAATTCGCATCCAGCGTCGCAGATGCGCCTCTAGTGCCTATCCGGACGAGACAGTCACTAGAGGCTGGATTAACCCTGCTATGTAAACATAGCAATTTCTCGAAAACTGCTATGTTTTCATCTGAAGGTTTAAAACCTGAGGGACCTGGCACCCAGATCACTTAATTGAGCTGAAGTGGTCTGGGTGACTATAGTGTCCCTTTAACAGTTGCATTGCTGTGGACAGTGAGAAAACCCTCTAAGAGACATTTATTTTGATGTACTGAGCACAATGTACTTACTATGTGTTGGGTAAGAAAAAAAAAAAAAACTGGCCACCTACACAGTTTGGCTCCCTAACTCTAAACATACACATATTCCAGATAAAATGGTATGGCACAGCGGGTAGCCACACTCCCAAAATGACCTACAAAATCCAGATGGGCGTCTATGTGCCCTATGACCATTTTTAGTCAAGGGCTTGATGGAAGCTCAATATAACTAATACAGGAGATGTACGAGAGCTGAACAGACAGATCCCATAACGGAAGTATTTTTACATTGGATCACCACGCCAGGCATTTTCGAAATGTTTGCAAGTAGTTTTTTATATGTGCCCTAATGGAAGTTGCTCACAAAGAAAAACCACAAACCTAATCTTAACCGTGAATGCAAAAGAGAGAAGAAAATGCAGTACTGCTCCCTCTTGGCACTCAAATAGTTAATATTTAAGATACAGCTCACAGCATTCCATCTCATTCACATTTAATATAATAATTTCTCAAATGTGTTTAAGTTTATTCGTTTAAGTTTAATAGTCACCCAGCAAAAATATTCAAGCGCTACTTTTTGGGGAGAGATTCAAAGACAAAAGAACACAAAGGATGAACCAGACTGCACTTGTTCCCAAATGATGAAACGATATGCTTGAAACAGGAACAGCCAGTATATTGATAGAACATTTGTGAAAATGACTTAATATAAGAAAGGCTCCCTTCCTTCCCTCAGTTTGTAGAAAGACAGATATACATATGAAGAGAGAGGAACAGAGAGATAGATTATTATCCCTAAAATGTCTTGCATAAACCACACCAGTGCCAACACAAGAACAATCATTTTCCAGAAATAATGGCCTATATGGTCTGCAAATACTCAAATTATTCCACCCACAGAAAAGCAGCTTTTTAAAAGAAGTGATCCAAAAATACATTAAAATGTATTTATATGCAACCAACAAATTCTGCAGAGCTGGGGATTTTTTTGGAGCTGAATAAGAAAAACTGCAATAATAGGACAGGAGAAACGTAAAGTCTCATGGAATGGTGAAAAATAAACTTTTTATAAACTGTATAGAAAGTAACACTTTTCTGGCAAAAAACAGAGCATTTCTTTAAATGTCATTATTCCAGACCATATCATTGGTCTTTCAATCAATGCCTTGTACATAATGTTTTGTAGAACATGAACACGAAAGAGGGTGCATATTGTCTTGGGCTAGTCAAATGCCACGTGTTTCAAAATGGATGCCGACCTTCAACTGGAGAATATAAAACTCGTGCCTGAGGATGTTCTCGGAGCTTCCTGTTATACTAAAGAGTATATTTCAGACAAGTCTCATTTCCTAAACTTTTTTAACATTTTATTTTGTGTGTGCAAAAAAAAGTCAAACATTAATAAATGCATTATCAGACCTGACAATTGTCTCACGGACCCCGAGGATTAGTGATCTCTTTACATAAAACACTTAATGTAGAATAAATTTTTACTTTTAACCACGGCTTTTCATTAACATTAGCAATACCAAAATATTGAGTTGAAAATGTTTATTTATCCAGCTTCGTTTGTAAGTAGCAAAATCATGAAGTATTTTCAGTACGCAAAGATTTGACCTACACAATTACAAGACAAATGTCTTCTCTTAAAAGTCATTTAACAGAAAAAAATTACCACCAGTCAGTGGAGAACACAGAGGCCATTGCAGTAAAATGAAAATAAACTGGTTTTATATCGAACGGAGAGTGGGAACTTTTGCACATATTTAAAATGGCAGCAAAGCGCAGATGAAGTGGCCATGATTATCTATATTTAAACTAGATTGCAAGCATGGCATAGAGACTTGCTATTTTTATTTACAGGGGCTGTAAAGAGTTTAACAAGAGTGCTCATAATGCATGCATGATAGAAAGGTGAAGTAAAGAGTTTACGGTTTAAGAAGCTACTAAGCGAACACTCAGAAAATATAATCAGAGTTAATATGGAAAGCAACAAACCTAAGACTTCAGTAAAACACATTTCAACCAAATATCCTGTTTTAGAGAGGACAAAATAACCTTCAACGGTTTATTAGTGGGCTTACAGGTGAATTTTTGGCCTACAAGAAAAGCAGTATTTTTTTTAGGTAAATTGTAACGTCAATATATTTAAGTTGTCATATACTAACATATATATTTATTTATATTTTACATATACACACACACACACACACACACACACACACTTCATAGACAAAACGCACATATATTATAGTGAGAGAGAGACCATAAACTGCATGTGCAGCATTAGGCAAAGCCAAAGCACTGTATATATTTGTGATTTCTGAACTAATAAACCTAAACTTGGTACTTACCCGTCTGCGGCAGAAAGGGAGGCCATGGGCAATAATGCTGATACAAAAGGTCTTCATTACGGTTTGGTGTGGCAACGTTTCTTTAGTACTTTTAAGTTCAAGGGGCACCAGTTCATAGTTTGGAGCTGCTTTTTCTGACTTGGACATCCTCGATATACCCCTACCTTTTAACATTCAGGCTAATATAAAGAAATGTTCCTATTCATCATCGGGAAGGTAAGCAGGCAGCTTCTAGCTTGGAGTAACCTAAAGTGGGTCCCAGATTCTCCAGGCCTTCTCTCTCCCCTTGCAGCCCAGAGCTATCTGAGGCTTGCTGAAGTGTATGCTGTCCTAGTATAGCAAGGAATTATAAACTCCAAATGAGAAGGCAGACTGCTCTTGTCACTCAAACAGCTGGGAGCCCCTCCCATTCCAAGAGAAGCAAGTATAGGAAACATATTGGGCATATCTTTGCAATTAATACAAAGAACGTAAAAAAATACATTAAAAAAAAAAAGGCATGGTTTATAAAGCACATGATGTCTAATTACAAATTTAGATATAAAATATTAACATATCCCAAGGCATTCTACAATGGTGTACACAACATACAATTAATTGCTTACATAAAATAGATGGTAAGGGGCCTGCTCATAGCAGCTTACACTCAAATGATATGTACAATGCAATCACTAAACCTTGATGCTATATTCATGGTGGTAATGTAAAGCTGCAATTTTTACTTTATTTATTTTAACGAAAAATACACAAGGCATTGACAATCCAAGTTTTTGGGAAAATATGGGCGTTTTATAATTTATGACATTTATAACATTTAATAGAAAACTGTTCTATTACATCAAATATTTAAATATTCTTAATCATATAATAATGGCATCATATTAAAAAAAATGTGTTTACTAATAAAGCAGATTTAATGACCTTGCGTCTTAATTGCAAAGCTGACATAAATAAATCTAAATAAATCCCAAAATAACTGATTGAAATTGTGACATTAACCGCTACAACATAACCTTATCCTTTGGTGCCCTCGTGTGGTCAAAGTGATGGCATGCAAGCCTAGCTATAATTCAAAGTGATAATATTTCCACTTGGAACCAAGCATTTTGTGAAGGAAAATATGGTATATGCAATTAACACAAGTTAATATTGTGTTATTTCTAAAAGGCTGGGAATCTGTATGAACCCCTTTCATGATCAATGACATATGACTGTAATGGTAATAATAATTCACTAACTGCTTCTAAAGAAGTGGCTGCATGTGACATAGTAGCATGGGTCAATTTCACTGAATTCAATACTGGATTCCATTGGCAACAAGCAGTAACACCACCATCCACAGCCACAATGTAGGGGAAGTTCAATCACAATTCTATTTACATTTAGTCAAATAATGATTACAACTAAGTCTAAGGAGTTAATTTACACAAGTCAATGCGTCAATATTATGATATGATGCTCTCTTGAATTAGACATCTTGCCTACCTTTATTATGTATTAGGTTTATAATAAAGATACAAATAAACAACAACAAAAAGTCCAAAATTAAAACAAAATAAAAAAAACACCTAAAGATCACTAACTAAAAATTATATATATAGAACAAAGATTAAATCAGTTCTCAAACAATCCTCAGAATCCTGGATATATCAATATCACTACTGAAACAGAACATGGTAATCCCTAAATCCGTTGGAACATGCTGTGGGGCCACTTGTATTGACAATTCTCACACACTAATCACAAATTGCCAATTAGAAAAAAAGGTTGCTGCGGTAAGAAATAAAAGTGCATGTATGCAAACAGATACACAGGGGCATCTTAGGATTGTAAGAATTCCAATAATGTAGATTATGGTTAGGTGTCTTGCAATTTGGAACATTTCTGAAATGCTTTACAAAGCTTTCCTGACAGTCCCATGGCTAACTTTGGTGGCTTGGCAGAGCTCACCAGCTGTCCAACTGACGGAGTAAAGGGGAGAAATGAAGAGGGACAACAGTTGCTACCGAAAGAATTTCAATCCTCATTAGTTACTAATGCTGTGGCAGCACCTTTTGACAAAACTATGTTCACAATGACAAAACACAACAGGTAGATTAACCACTCCATGAGATACACATGGCACGAATAGGAATGAGGATCTGAAAGACGCTGGGAAATATGAAGATGTTTACGAGGAATTTATTTGCGTGGCGCTATGAGGCATGCAGTGAAAGTCCTCCATTTACTACTGTTGCTATCGAAGAACACTCACAATTTGTTCAATAGTTGTAGGCTCAAAATATCCCAGGCTGTAGGTTCACTCCTCATCTCTTCTGCTGATCACCTTATTTTTGAGTCACATCAGTTTTCATTTTTATATATTCATTGATGCACTGTATAAATACTACAACTAATACCAATAATAAGCGCCAGTCAGACATGTAAAATAAGAGATTTTTTTTATTTTCTTTCTGTAAAGAGTGCCTAGATTTCTTATGATAATTCCTCACTATGTACAGCATAGGAGTGTAATACTGTTTGTAATTGATTGCACTATATGGTTAAACTGGTTTGTTTTTATTTCAGACCACTCTGGGCACTATTGCAACTTCAACACATTAAAGTTGTTATGGTGTGATAAAGTCCAGAGCACCGTCTTAGAATAGTTTAGCCAAACTCAAGAAGATGGAACCCAATTTCATACCGGGTGCTGCTAATCACTAGTAATACATTCATAAAACATAGTGAAAAGGGGTATGTTATCTTTTTACCATCACTTTCCAAGATGTGAACATTTTATCATGTATCTGCAGTATTCCTTTAGTAGGACTTTTGCATTTCCCTGGTGTCATGTTATAGTGTTATGCAAGTGCCAGACTGGAGAAGGTGAAACAGACAATACAGTACTTTCCGCTTGTCACTAGGAGTAGACACATATTACCATTATAGAGCATTAATACCACAACATGTCATCGTTCCCGCCTGTGAGTGATGATCTACACATGAAACGTGTTCAAGACACACAGCGGTTTTCAAATAAATCAAGGTTATTGGTCTACAATAAATATGTAATGATGGCAAATTTATTCATAGCTTTGAATATTGAATGACATTACCATTAAATAAATGGGATGGGACAAACATTACATTACACCTGTTCAGCAGCTTTTCCAACACCCTCTTTTACAGAATAAACAGACAATTTATTAATAAAGTTCTCATAAAAACAGACAACTCAATCAACAAAGAAAATAAAAGAAAACGATGTTTTAATAATGAACATAATATATTATTATGGTGAATGCAGTAGGTGAAACACAGTAGTACAGGGATGGGTACTCGCTACAGTTTAAAGGGACTCTCTAAACACAAAAACAACTTTTGCTTATTAAAGCGGTTTTGGTACATAGATCATGCCCTTGCAATCTCACTGCTCAATTCGCTGCCATTTAGGAGTTAAAGTGGCTCAGTCACTCCTGATGGCGATATTGTCATTTGCTGTGAGGTGGCCTGGGGGTGGCAGGGCAAGGTAGATACAACACTGATGTCTCAGAAGGATGCTACGAGCCTTTTTCCTCACAGCGTGGAGTCATTAGTAACAGCTGAGAAAAGAAAATAGTTGCTCTGCATTTTGTCAAGTTTTGTCCCGGGCTTATGATATCTTGACTGTTCAGTGAAATTCCAACACAGTCAATATGAGCATTACATAAAGATTTTATCTTTGTGAAACACTTTTATTGCACCAGGTTTGTCAGCAGCAATATTCAATTCCATAATGGAAATCAGTTTCAGTCTAATACTGAATGAACAATGATGTTGGCCATTTAATGAATTCTGTTCACGGGCCCTATAATCACCGGATATAACTACAATATAGTAGAGGCATAACCCATCCCTTGAAAAGGGGGTATGAGTGCCCTGAAACATTACCACTACTGCTCGTTACAAGAGTAAAAACAATTCTAGATCTAAAATCGATTAAATCAACGTACAGTGAAAAGATTCTCCAAAGACTATCAGAGCCTAAGCTTACAATCTATGCATTTCATGTATAGAGAAATTTTATCAAGGATTAATCTCTGTGTTTTGTGATAGATACACTTTACCAAGACTTAATATTAAGATTAAATATAAACTTATTTTATTTCTCTGCAACTAGCAGTGGTGAGAATTGTTCAGAAAAGGCAGGACCTTCAGTCTGCATTTTTCTTGAGTTGTATATGACCCATCAGTACTTCACCCCCAATAGCGTGCATGAACAGACTTTATTTGATTGTCTCTGGATCACTTAGAGACAAGCAAGGATGGTAATTTCTACAGTACGTTTACACAAAAATAGTAGACCTTGCTTATTCTGGCTGTCTGAGACTGGCAATATTCACAGCATTTTACATCCAAGTTTCACTAGCACGACAGCATTTGAAAAGGATACCAGATTTTTTCGGTTTCAACATTAGTAAGATTAACAATGTGAACAGTTTAGAAATTGAAGAAATGTAATACTATACCGTGCATGCAGTAATGGACAGCTTTTTCAAGTTTCACCAAAAATATTGCGATTTCTACCATATATTCATTTATTTAACGGAGTAGTCAAAAAAATACAGATGGTGAATTGAAAATAAAATTGAGAAATCTAGCTCATTTGGGGGTTGGGAGGGAAATCCCCAACTTGCCCATAGCTATACTTTGGTTATTTTCCCCTGAATTTTGCAATTTGGATTACAATTCAATAAAATGTATTGTTTAGTGAATACACCCCTTGAGCTTAGGCATAGGAGAATGTGAATTATTTCACCACTTGTGTTGGTGAAGAATTCGATGTGCAGCATTCCAGGAGTGAATGAATAAATGCCATTTGCTTTGTACCTTGGCCTATAAAGTGAAGGGAGACTGAGCCTAGAGTTTCCCTTTAATCACACCAACATATGTTAGGTGCAATGTGCAGATTAGGTTACACTCACAGAGAATTGTCAGGAATTCAAAGTGAAATTCACATTTGAGGCCAACGTAGCCAAACTGAAAGCTACTGAATTCTTCCAGTTTGGCTAATTTGGCCTTACAATGTAAATTCACTGTGAAGTATCACATGAATTATGCTGGCAGGATTTATTTTCCTTTTCATTAAGCTTAAATTAGTTTTTATTCCAATTTTTGCACCTCCATCTCATTATGCAAGTCTTTCCTTTTTACGCCAATAATACTGCTGCAATTTATGTCATTACGTCCGAGTTTCCTTGAACTCCCTGCTATGCCCATATAGCATTTCTTTGAATTAAAGATTATATGTATTATAGCATACGTGTGTATTATTTTGTAGGAATACATATAAGTAAATACTTTTTAGTGCATTTCTGAAAGTCCTCTTTGGACACAACAATGCTTACTCTTCCAAACACCACACAGGTAACCAATAGCGAATAGTCAAAAATTCTGACATAACATGCGAGCCCTGGGCATCTCACAAATGTGCTGAGTTTGTTTCAGTTTGTTCATTGTATGTAGTTTTTCAGCTGGATAAATATTGCTTTAAATACTTAAACATGGCTGCCCCCAGGGAGTAAAAATAAACAAGGAGAAGCATCAAAACCAGGCATTTACATGTATGTATACAGTACAAAATAATGCACAGAGGATCTATTACATATAATCTGTTATTTGAATTAATAATTGGAAAAGCAATAAGTTTCTTGTAAGTAAGGCAAATCACTACTAATTTTGGATAATTTTTTTTTTAAAAGTATGGTTTGAATTGATTCATGTTTTATAGAAGTTGTTTTACATTCCAATGCAGAATATATATAAAGCATTAAAAAGAATAGGCCCACTGCAGCCTCAAGCGTCTCTGTCTGGAATATGCACTACAGGCAACGATAAAGGAAACAATGTAACAGAAATGGTACTATTCTCCCTCTAGTGGCTGAATGAAATACAGCTTGCTATTCATATGTACAGTACATTCAGATAACATTCTCTGCTAAAACTGCATTCCCATTTAACAGAGAGGTCAAGTTCAACTCAAGTTCAACATGGCCAATCCAAAGAGCAATGCATAAATGTGGAGTAATTACAAGGCTTCACTGTTCTTTTTTCTTCCGTTTTTTGGTAACTGGTATTCCTTCGTCTGAACAGTAGCGAGGTCAGAGTAACGCACCCTAAATCTTTGAACAGCACTTGTCTATGTTATTGCAAGGTAAGCTTCTGAATGTTGGTTTATTTTTATTTTTTAAAGTTAAAGCAGCACTGTCACTTAGCAGATTTTTTTTTTTTTGTCCTATTTACTTTTGTGTTTTCAATTCTAAACTTCATGTTTGCTTGTACTTTAACATGAGAAAAAATGGGGGAAACCTTTTCTTATGTAAAACATCATCGTTGGCAGTAGCCAATGTAATTTACCCATAAACCATCAATCATATGAAACATGCATAAGGGCAAACTGCATTCATCGTGGATTAAGGAGAACAAAATGTAGGTGTCCAGATATTGAGATCTGGTGCAAGAAATAAATAAATATAAAATAAAGGCAAGTGATGGGGGTGTATATCTATTGAAATACAAAGGGCACGAGGAAAGGAAAAGTGAGTGGGGAAAAAATTAGCTACTTTAGCATTTACAAATAAGGGTTACTTGGTAGCAATCTATAAAATTGCAAAAATTTTACTGTTACTCAAACCTACCAAATTATAATTTTATTAAAGACACGGAGGCTCCTATTATGCTTCTCTCTCTTTAATTTTCCCTCAGCAGCGTAGAGAAAAAATGTATGTAAAAGAGAAAACACATAACATTAGCATATTCAACAGTGCTACTAATCAGTCTCCACCCCCTTCAGTATATAAGGTGTAGCACTCTCTTCCTCTTCCTCTTTCTTCGCTGCTCCCTCAGACCAGCTAAGTACTTTTCTCCTACTTGCTTTGTAATATTGTTGCTGTGGGACTGTTTATATTATCCCTATTCACTTAGGGACTTAGATCTTGCTCCCACATGCTTACTTTGCTAGTAGTACCTATTAACTACAGTTTTTCATTGGTGTTTTTGCTTATTCACTTGTTCTGTTTACAGTATTGTGTGCCCCTGGGTCCTGTGGTGTCAACAGGTCTGCCTTGTCAGGCAGACCAAAGCCGTTTCCCCTGTGAGGCGAGTGCTTCGCCCCCTAACCCCTCTCCCGACCGGGTACCTTTAGAGGGCTCTCTCCGAACCCACCCCGCCCTGTTCGCGGTTCCCTTTCCTCCCCACCGTTTCTTTCCCGCGTCGGTCAGCGGTTTCTTCATTTTCGCCACTCGCGAGCGGCGAGCATGTGCACGACGCTCGCGGCGGCCATCTTTTTGGTTTCCCGTCGCCGCCCGATGCCGGCGGCCATTTTAACACTCGTGCTGCAGTTTGAAACGGATCTTAACACTGCACACGACGCCACTCTGCTTGTTCCACCCAGGACCAGGGTATTTACTACTTCTGTTTTGTATTGCTACCTACCTGTGCTTGGATTAAGCAATCCTGCACCCTTTACCTTATTTTCTTGTTTTCTTTCTCACACTCACCTGCTATAATCATGCAGTCATCTGGTGAGGACCTACCTGGCCACCCCAACCCCTTAATAGGGACCCCTGGCCCTGACCCCCTGGCTGATCCTAGCCTCATAGGCTCAGAATATGAGCAATAGAGCTACTGGCCGGACTACGGCGGCCAGAGACTGGGCCCACGATTTAATGTCTGAGTCGGACAATGATGGGAATGAGGAGTCAGATGACCATTACTCAGATCCCTACGGGGACGAGTCCTCAGGAGGTGAAGATCTACCGGGTACACAATTCCCATCTAGACCGACCCATGCCAAGGCACAGTCAGACACGCCTGGGGCGGACACAGCCGGTGAGCAAAGGAGACACTTGCGTTCGACCCTGACAATTTGAGGCACCCTCGCTCCGCTGAATGGGAGCCCCCTGAGCACATCGCTCAATACCTGGCCCTCAGAGTACGTAAATCCCTCTCCCAAGAGGGTCGTAATAAGCTGAGGGCGGAATGCCCCCGACCTATCATGCCTGATGCAGTGGCTAAAACCCCTGAAGTTGACCCCCAGATTGCCCAACCGGCTAAGACCGGTTGGAAGCCCAAGAAGGGCCTAGATTACTCTCTTCGAAACTGTCAGGACAAGTTTCTAGACACTCTGGGTCCGGTCACTAAATTATATGAACTGCTGAAAACAGCTCAGTCGGGCGAGGCACCACTGGATTTTGATGTTGCGTTTGGGTGGCTCCAACGCATAGTTTGCATGATCGGCAACGCCAACACGGCCATGTCTACCGAATGCAGGAAAGCCATCCTGCTCAAAATCGAGCCCAAGCTGGCTAGCATGGCTCCCAACGAGCCTGGTGCCTCCGCGAAAGGCTTGTTGTTCGGGGAGTCCTTCGTAAAGGACTTGGGCTCCTACGTGAAAACCTTCACGGCCTTGGACAAAGCCCAGTCCTCCATCAAGCGTGTCTTCCACCAGAAGGTTTTCGGTGGGGCCGGTAGAGGTAGGAGCCGTCTATCCGGCCGCAACCCCCCGCGTTTTTTCCAGACCGGGCTGAGGCTCCTTCAATCCTCAGAGGCCAAACCAAGAACGCTCCTACACTCCATTCTTCCCTTCTCGCAGAAGGCCTTGGAATGCCCGCGGCGGTCGAGGAGCATCCACTGGAAAACGTTGTTATGGTGAGTACACTGTTTCCCTATTTTTCCCATATAAATGTGGGGGGCAGATTGGCCTTGTTCTATCGGGCCTGGGCTATGATCACATCCGACAGTTGGGTATTACAGACTATAGAGGGTTACCACCTAGAACTTACATCCTTTCCCATTCAGGACACTCCTCCACGAGTGCTTCACATGTCACACACGCATCACGACCTCATCTCTTCGGAGATCAGAGAATTGCAAGCCAAGAAGGCTATAGAGGAAATCCCCCTGGATGCCCCAGGTTTTGTGAGCAACCTGTTCTTAGTGCCGAAAAAGGGAGGAGGCGTTCGCCTGGTTATAAACCTGTGACCCTTAAACGCCTTCATCCAATATCGACACTTCAAGATGGAGGGCATACATTGCCTCCAAGACCTACTACTCCCCGGGGACTGGATGGTCAAACTGGATTTGCAAGACGCCTATCTGACAGTCCCCATAGCGGCGGAGCACAGAGAACTGCTCCAATTCCAATGGGAGACAAAGAAATGGCGTTTCACATGCCTTCCCTTTGGACTGTCCTCCGCTCCCTGGTGCTTCACAAAGGTACTGAAACCAGTGGTTGCCTTCCTCAGATTGCACGGGGTCCGGCTTATTTACCTGGACGATATCCTCCTGCTCTCCGGGACACGGTCCCTACTGTTTGTTCATTTATCATGGACCCTGCATCTCATTCAGAACCTCGGTTTCCTGGTGAACTGGAAGAAATCGGTCCTAAGACCTTCCCAACAAATGGAATTCCTGGGATTCAGAGTCGACTCCGTTCGACAGATGCTATGCCTCCCGGCAGAAAAGATGTCCAACATCTAAAAGGAGATAAGGTGTCTTATGAACTGCCCGGACATCTCCCTGAGACAATTGGCACGGTTCATTGGTCTCTTAGCGGCCTCCATCCAGGCGATTGTTCCGGGACCGCTTCATTATCGGGCGCCACAAAGACTGAAAACGGCCTGCATTTAGAAATGGCCACTCATACGAATCCAACGTCACTCTAGACGTGGAATCCAGGGAAGAACTGAACTGGTGGTTGACCCACATGGAAGCGTGGAACCGACGAGCGATCTTCGGTTCCACCCCGGACCTGGTGATAGAGTCGGACGCCAGCTTACATGGCTGTGGCGCGCGCTGTGGCTCCATATCCACCGGAGGCAGATGGTCAGCAGACGAATCGTTCCTACACATAAACTCTCTGGAACTACTGGCGGCCTCATTTGCCATCCGCAGCCTTTCACCCAAGGGCATCTCATGCTCTATCATACTCAAACTATCTCGGCAGTGCGGTATATAAACCATCTGGGAGGCACCAAGTCACGCATCTTAGCGGTCTTGGCTCAAGACTTTTGGCACTACTGTTTACGGAACAGTGTGTCAGTTACCGCAGAACACATTCCAGGCCTGGACAATTACACTGCGGATTGGAATTCCCGTTACCTGAGGGACTCGGGAGATTGGAGACTTCTACCGAGTGTATTCAGCAAGATCGCCCAATTGTGGTGACCTTTGAATGTAGACCTATTCGCGTCCAGACTGAATACGGAACTACCTCAATTCTTCAGCTGGCGCCCAGACCCGGAAGCCGTGGCAACCGATGTTTTCCTCCAAGATTGGACCAAGGGCCGGGCTTATGCCTTCCCGCCATTCAATCTGATCGCTCGATCCCTGACACACCTCCGGCGCTACAGGAGCACGATGGTCCTGATAACCCCATGTTGGAGGTCGCAACCTTGGTTTCCCCACCTATTGGAAATGGCGATCGATCGCCCGCGATTGCTACCAGATCACCCGTCTCTTCTCACCAATCCGGACGGGGAGAGTCACGCTCTGATAGATCAAGGACTCCTTTGCCTCATGCCGTGGCTCCTTTCCGGGGACCCTGGGAAATCACAGAAGTTTCGAGAATGACTACACAACTCCTGGCAAACGCATGGGCACCGTGAACACGACTTGCCTAAACTGCGGCCTGGAGACAGTGGGCCAATTGGTGCTTGGAACGATCGTTGGATCCCGTATCAGCATCTGTGAAGGTGGTTCTGGATTTCCTGGCGCATCTGTTCGAATCGGGCAAAGCCTTCCGCACCGTCAACCTGTACCGCTCTGCAATCTCGGCGGGACATGATCAGGTAGACTGACTCCCAATCGGACAGAACACCTTGGTCTGTCATCTACTTAAGGGTGTTTGTTTCTCACGCCCACCAAAACCTAGATACGGATCCTTTTGGGATGTCAATGTAGTGTTCAAACTCCTAGACGAATGGCCCCCCAATCTATGCCCGATACTGTGTCTGAAAAAATATGAGTCACGCACTTCTGCTCTACGTCCATCTCATGACGGACCTCTGTTCGTCTCACTGAAGAAGCCACATCTCCCCGGTAGCCACACCTACGCTTGCGCGTTGGGTAAAATGGTTATTGGCTTTGGCCGGAATAGACGTCTCGGTTTTCTCACCCCACTCAGTCAGGGGTGTAATGGCCTCAAAAGCATGACGTTAGGATGTCGGTTGGAAGACATCTTGAAGGCCGCGGATTGGTCTACAGAATCCACTTTCCAGGATTTTTATTTTAAACCTATACAGCACTATACAGTCATGATTTTATTAATGACACGGAGGCGAGTATTATTCCCGCCCACCCTCCCTGGGTGGACCTTATATAAACTCTCTTGCCTGTCAGTATTAGTCTAGGCCTACCTTCTGGTTTTCTTCCCAGTTAGAGTGACTATAAGATTAGCTTTCATACTAGTTTTTCAATTTGTTTTTCATGACTGACGATGTTATGACTATGGTTTTTCTCTCCAACTAGGTAACCATATATTCATTGTGATATGTTACAACCAGGTGTGAGTCAAGATATTACCATATTTCTCCTCTTTTTTAGCCTGAATACTTATGTCGGGATGATAAAGAAGTTCAGAGGACAACTCTACCGTTTTTCCCATAAAGAAGGGATGTATGACTACTGTCCGAAGTTAAAGTTCCGGTTCAAGTTCTTGTTCGGTTATTGGCTGGTCTTCGGATCGCTACTGAAAGAGGAAGAGGAAGAGAGTGCTACACCTTTAAATACTGAAGGGGGTGGAGACTGATTAGTAGCACTGTTGAATATGCTAATGTTATGTGTTTTCTCTTTTACATACATTTTTTCTCTTCGCTGCTGAGGGAAAATTAAAGAAAGAGAAGCATAACAGGAGCCTCCGTGTCATTAATAAAATCATGACTTTATGTCATGTTAATAGTAAAATCTTGGAATTTCACCCTATGGATGCTACAGCCCAGCATTATTTTGTCTACATGTGTGAATTACAGTAAATATATTAATCAGATAGAGAACATAACAAAAAACATGTATACATTATTCTGGAATGCAGTTACTATATTATTTTTATTTTTAAAAATATTCTAATACTACAGTGAACTCAAGGCTGGATCCAACACAATCTTTGATCCGAATACATAAAATAGAGTGCATTAATAAAAACAGCACACTTGCCATCCCTGTATTCCTTTAATATTCCAGGCTATCCATAATTTGCACCAGGCTCTCACCTAACCAGGAGACAGGACTAATGCTTACTATACTTCCCACAGCACTGTTGAG
This sequence comes from Pelobates fuscus, assembly GCF_036172605.1. Lineage (NCBI taxonomy): Eukaryota > Metazoa > Chordata > Amphibia > Anura > Pelobatidae > Pelobates > Pelobates fuscus. The sequence goes on from NC_086322.1 coordinate 178,772,491, forward strand.
CTTCTCCCATAAGCAGTGGTTTACAGGAAAAGCAACAGTTTTTGGGAGTTGTAGTTCAATTGTCAGCTTGTTATTTTCAGGATATTGTGTGCAGCATTACTTCTAGAGCAAAAATAGGAAACATGGCAGGATAGAGTGAAAGGATTTAAATAGGGTAGGAGTATGGAGCTAAACGGAATAGTAGAAATTGTTAAAAGAAATACGAACTGTAACTTAACACATTGCCCCAGATGTCTATTAGTGCCTAGAGTGCCATTTTAAAGAATCTTAGTCCAGTGACGGCTAACCTTGACACCATAAATTGTTTCTGGACTACATCTCCCATAATGCTCAGCTAGCTTTTCGTCTAAAAGCTAGCTGAGCATCATGGGAAATGTAGTCCAGAAACAATTTATGGTGTCAAGTTAGCGATCACTGGCCGAGTCTAAGCCAGTCAGTTCAACAATAACACATCCTACAATGCACTATAGGCACTTTTGTGTTGAGCTCTCTCAGCTCACTGCTCAATTCTCTGCCATTTAGGCGCTAAATCACGTTGTTTATGCCGCCCTGGTCACACCTCCCTGCATGTGACTTACACAGCCTTTCTAAATACTTTCTGTAAAGTGAGATCTAATGTTTAAATTTGCTTTATTGCACTTTCTAATTAAGAATTTCTTATCTCTTGCCCTGTAAATAGCTTTGCACACCCCGCAGGAGCCTCCTGTGTATGGTCAAAGTTAACTTTACAGACCAGGAGATAAAAACTTCTAAGTGAACATCTGATTTAAAATTAAAACTTTTTTTTTCATACATGCTGTGTGGCTGGGGCTGAGTAAACAGAAAAAAAACTAAACGTGATTTAACTCCTAAATTGCAGATAATTGAGCAGTGAGACTTCAGGTGCATGATCTATACACTTAAATTGCTACATTAAGCCAAAGTTGTTTTGATGCCCCTTTAAAGCAACATCCCAAAGCAACGTAACCACTATAGATGCAGTAGTGGTTATGATGCAGAGTGCCTTCCCCCCATATACCGTAAGTAGTCAAATCATTTAGTAATAACTTGACTTCTCACATGGTTAACACTCTCCGACTCAGGAGAGCTAGCTCATAAGAGCTTTTGTTAGCTTTTCATAGCTAAACTCTACAGAGCTGGGTTAGCTTACCGCTGGACTTAACTGAATGAAGAGAGCTTCCAGAGTAAAGGAGACGGACAGTGTCACCTAGAGGAACTAAACGGTTTGACACAATTTTAAGACTCCTGTCATCATAACAATTGCAGTCCACTTTAAATCCAATATCGCCATTTTAACACAGATACACTTTTGACACAGTCTATGAGAAGTACAATTATTTTCTAAAAGACTATTTTCTAAATAGTCACTTTAGTAGTCTGATTCATATAAATCTCACAGTTACCATTAAGTTAAACAGTTCAGACACAGACCAGTACAACTGTCCTAGAGGTCAGGTTCTCGTGTCACTTAAAGAGGAAGATCCCTTCACATCAGTGGCAAAAAATCTTTCCATTACCTCAAAACTTTTGAAATCATTCCAGAGTAAACAAAATGTTATGTTTTGGATTTGACCTTATGGGAAAGACACTGAAGCATTACAGAATATGATAATGTTGTACTAGACGTTTCCTCCAAAAAAGGATTACTGAAAAACTGGAGATAAATGTGATGACCTTTGAAAAACAAATTTCCATATGCAGCAATACAAAACATTGTGTTGTTCCCCGGCCCACTGCTGTTTATGTGCTTTATTGAAACAATTAATAGATAGGTTATAGGTTACACTTCTCACAGTTTATGCCAACTACAGTGTCTACAAAACTATAAGTGCATTTGTTCCTTCAAGTGAGTCCCGGGCAGCAATATGTGTTTTCTATAAGTTCCCTCCATGCTGCTGTCTGCGCCATAGCATTCTATGAAGGGGCCAGAGCTGTAGGTTGTGTCTACAGCCCTATTCAGCATGAATGGAGCTATGATTAAAGGAACACTCCATTTTGGTAGATATACCCCACAAAGAAAACATGCATCTATTTTATACACAAAAACACCAGATCTGATGTCTGCAGTCTTTGCAAGGCCTCCGCTCTTTCCCCGACAAGGACTTTCATTTTATGCCAAGTAGAGACTTTCCAATGCTTTTCAAGGAGTTGCAGTACAGCTCATTGAGGGGGAAGTCGGGCATGATCTAGCCCAACTTGCCCGCTCCACAGAGCGGACGAGAGATATTTCCCCGCCCTGCTATAAAAGTGTAAATTTCTGTTGAAGTGCTTTATGTGTCTGTAGTGTTTCTTTAAAAGCCACGTCTGGGAATAAAATTAAACTGCTGCAAGTGTTGGAATACATATCCGCAGGGCAGGAATTTAAGAGATACAACGAGCTCTCTCTTTGAATATAATGGAACGGCTGACTGGCTGAAGTACTTTAGGCTACTTCTTGGTCTAGGAAGATATCACTACAGTAAGTTGAAAGTTGTGTTTTGTTTAAAGGGACACTATGGTCACCCAGACCACTTCAGCTCAATGAACTGGTCTGGGTTCCAGGTCCTTCATGTTTTAACCCTTCACATGTAAAATAGCAGTTTCAGGGAAACAGCTATGTTTACATTGCAGGGTTAATCCAACCTCTAGTGGCTGTCTTCCTGACAACCGCTAGAGGCGCTTCTGCGACGCTGGATGCAAAATTCGCATACAACGTGCAGAACGTCCATAGGAAAGCATTGAGAAATGCTTTCCTATGGACTGTTTGAACACACACACGGCACTTGCCGCACATGCGCATTCAGCTCCACTCAGGAGCTGACGTCGGCACGGGAGAAGAGGTCACCAGTGCTGAGGGAGCCCTGCGCTGGATTAAGGTAAGCAGCTGAAGGGGTTTTAACCCCTTCAGCGCCACGGGAGGGGGACCCTGAGGGTAAGGGTCCCCCAAGGATGACATTGTGTCAGGATGACATTGTGTATAGTGATCCTTTAAGTAAATGCAGGTATTTAAGAGATATTGCACCTTGTTGCATATATTGTCAACCTTTTAACACACATATCTAAACTATTCACATGTGTGTAATTGTGCAAAAAGCTAAATAACACTTTTTATCCGTTGACAATGGAGCGTTTATATTATCCTACATCTCCAAGACAGGCCAAACTGTCACTGAAGGATTGTGCAATTGTGATTAATTCTCTTTCTAAAATTCACATAATGAAATTATACAAGGAGGAAGCATTCCATCATACTGCCCACAAGCACATTACAATCTATTTGCAGGATGAGTTGCTATAGCTTTACATGGTAAAAAGTGCAGAGGAGACCATTTCAAATTGTTAAAAAGCTTTCATTCAATATTCTAAATTAAGATTCCTAAATGTATATTGCTACCACTGAATCTATATGAAAACAAGACAGCTTCTCAAACTCTATGCAATGCAGCAAAGACACAGTGAATCATATGTTTCACGCCTGCAAACTCAGTGAGCCATCCTCTATGATATCTCTTCAGGCTTTACCAAAGATTTGTGTACGTACATTTCCTTGGGGCTTGCTGTAGAACAGTCAGGCTACATATGAAGAGCTCACTGAGGACGCCATTAAGATGCACCATCTGGATGATCGAATTCCTGAACAGTGTCCAATATAAATTGCCTATCAAAGTCAGATACAGGCAGTCCTCACTTTGCAACATACCGGACTTACAACCAGCTTTCTAATGCAGGGATTCAAGAGATTCCCCACGTTAGAGAGGACTATGTGTGGGGAATTTCTCCCAAACATACATTTGAGGGATTCTTGGCTCTAGAGAAGTGAGAACATCCTGACTTACCAACCAATTTGTTTTACAACGATTTCGTAAGAACGGAACTCGGCCAGTTAGTGAGGATCATCTGTTTACAATATTGGAATATTAAGTAACGATAATGAAGCTGATGCTTGATTCACACAGCATCTGGCAATTCATAGCATGTAGATCCACGCTAGCTGTTGCATTCCCACTGAAAGAAAATGGGTGAACCAGGACTGTAGAGATTCCAGCCATTTCTTGACCTCATTGTAGAAGGCACAGATACATGGAGATTTTCTCTATAGTCAAGATAATAAGAGGTGCCTATTTTTAATAATACATTACTTCCATAATAGTTGCTTGTTTTTTTTTTGTTTGTTTTTTTAAGGAGGTACTGCAACCAACAGCCACAGGTTTCTCATTTTAGGAGTAGGGATATAGTAAAAGAACTAACAGGTTTATTCTCCAAAGTGAGAACTGTAAGGAATTCAAAGTGAAATGAAAGTTAATTTTAAATTTAAGGCCAAATTAGCCAAACTAGGAACATTCTCCAAATCCTCTATGATTCCAGTTTAGCTATCTTGGCCTTAAATTTGAACTTCACCTTGAAATTCTAGACCGTTTTCACTTTAGTGAATAACGGTGTAAGATTCCAGGCTTGCAGTGGAATTTTGTTCTGTTAAACGCCTTGTTGCATTTAGACACAACAAGAAAAGTGCTGCTTTACAGCACAATTGCTCTGAATGCCAATTGGTGGCTACACGGATTATAACAAATGTTTAAAGCCAGTGGATAAACCAGAATTCTAGAAAAGCTATACCAAATCACAATGCGCTGGTTTTCTGGCAGGCAAAGGTTAAAATAATCCTGTTATCTTGGTCAGAAAAAAAAATCAGTTTTAAAGCACTCAGTAAAGCAAGAATAGCAACAATGACTGCTCAGTCTATACACTTCTTCATATACAATGGTATCATAACAAGCCCTGCTTTAAAAAAAAAAAAAAAAAAAGCATGGCTGTCTGTTAAACCACAATCCCTGCATTCCATACTATATTGGACATACACTGAACACAGGAGGTTCTATCCTATGAAATGGAATACAGTGGTAGGGTTTAATGGACAAGTATCGCCATATCTTGTAAGCTTATATAGTTATCCTTGCAAATATAAAGGGAAATTAAAGAAAACTAGACATTTATTCTTCAGAACTACTGCTTAAGATTGGCTAGCAGGGCCGGTGCAAGGATTTTTGCCGCCCTAGGCAAAAAAATTTTTGCCGCCCCCCATATGTCCAGCCCACCATGTGACATCACAATGCCCCGCCCATATGCTCTGCCATATGGGCCAACGCCAGTCTTCACATAGTGTCTTATCTGAAAAGACAGTGTGTTTACATTAAAAAGCCTACAGGCACAGGCTATAGACACCAGAACCACTACATTATGCTGTAGTGCTTCTGGTGACTATAGTATCCATTTAATGTGAGGTAAATTAGAGATTAGTGCCACTAATAATATATTGGATTGCCTACTTACCACCAGATGAGGACAAGAGGCTGATGATGGGCTTAGTCTGGCTCCACAGGTCTGGTGTAGAAGAGGCTCTCTGGAGACTGTTTTTAACAGTGCTCACAACAATTAACGAACAGGAAGCAGCTCCATTTTTTTAGGGCCCCTTACACAGCTCAAGGTCTGGGCCCCCAGGGGGCATACGCCTACAATGCCCACCCATAAATCCACCTACATGGCCCATCCATGAGTTGGGGATGTTTTATGTGTGCAATTTGTGTAAGGGATGTAGTGTGTTTATAGGGGATGTAGTGTGTGTTTGCGTGTAAGGAATGCATTGTATGTTTCTGTGTGTGTGTATGTGTGTGTAAGGGGTGCAAGGTTTGTTTCTGTGTATGTAATTGAATGCAGTGTGTGTCTGTAAGGGGTGCATTAATTATGTAAGAGAACATAAGGGATGAATTGTGTGTTTCGGGTGTGTCTGTGTGTGAGTAGGAATGCATTGTATGTTTCTGTGTGTGTGTGTGGGGGGGATGCATTGTGTATGTGTGTAGTGTAAAAGAGAGGGTTTGTGGGGTAGGATAGGGACTGAGATGGGAACAGCTTTCTTTTTTTTTTTAAAAAAAAAAATCATAGTGCTCTCCCCTCAATTATTGATTTCCCCTTCCCTTCTGTCCCTCCGTGTTCTCCCCTTCTGTCACTTAGTGCTCTCCCTTGGCCCCCTGTCCCTCTGCAGTCCCCCTTGGTGGTCTTCTCACTCCCCCCTCCCCCTTAGTGGTCCTCCCTCTCCCAAACCCCTTAGTAGACCTTCCCCTACTCCCCCCACCCCCTTAGTGGTAATCACCCTCCTCCCCTCTCCTTAGTAGTCCTCCCTCCTTACCCCCCTTTGGTGGTCCTTCCCCCCCTTAGTGGTCCTTATCCCCCCTCCCCTAGTGGTCCTTATCCCCACCAACCTCCCATAGTGGTCCTTACCCCCCCTCCCCTAGTGGTCCTTATCCCCCTCCCCTAGTGGTCCTTATCCCCCCCTCCCCTAGTGGTCCTTATCCCCCCCCCCCAACCTCCCATAGTGGTCCTTACCCCCCCCCCCCTCCCATAGTGGTCTTTACCCCCCCCCCATCCCTCCCCTAGTGGTCCTTATCCCCCCATCCCTCCCCTAGTGGTCCTTATACCCCCCATCCCTCCCCTAGTGGTCCTTATTCCCCCCCTCCCCTAGTGGTCCTTATACCCCCCCCCTTAGTGGTCCTTATAACCCCCCCCCCTACCTTAGTGGTCCTTATACCCCCCCTCTCCCTTAGTGGTCCTTAATCCCCCCCTCCCTTAGTGGTCCTTATACCCCCCCTCCCTTAGTGGTCCTTATACCCCCCCCCCTCCCTTAGTGGTCCTTATACCCCCCCCCCTTAGTGGTCCTTATACCCCCCCCCTCCCTTAGTGGTCCTTATACCCCCCCCCTCCCTTAGTGGTCCTTATACCTCCCCCCTCGCTTAGTGGTCCTTATGCCCCCCCCCTTAGTGGTCCTTATACCCCCCCCCTTAGTGGTCCTTATACCCCCCCTCTCTTAGTGGTCCTTATACCCCCTCCCTCCCTTTAGTGGTCCTTATACCCCCCCCCTCTTTAGTGGTCCTTATACCCCCCTCCTCCCTTAGTGGTCCTTATACCCCCCCCTCTCCCTTAGTGGTCCTTATACCCCCCCTCTCCCTTAGTGGTCCTTAATCCCCCCCTCCCTTAGTGGTCCTTAAACCCCCCCTCCCCCCCTTAGTGGTCCTTAACCCCCCCCTCCCCCCCTTAGTGGTCCTTAACCCCCCCCCTTAGTGGTCCTTAACCCTCCCCCTCCCCCCCTTAGTGGTCCTTAACCCCCCCCCCTTAGTGGTCCTTAACCCCCCCCCCCCCCTTAGTGGTCCTTAACCCCCCTCCCCCTTAGTGGTCCTTAACCCCCCCCTCCCCCCCTTAGTGGTCCTTACCACCCCCTTAGTGGTCCTTAAACCCCCCTCCCCCCACCCTTAGTGGTCCTTAAACCCCCCCCCTGCCCCCCCTTAGTGGTCCTTACCCTCCCCTCCTGCCCATGTAGCGTGGCCGGGCGGCGCGGAACGCGGGACAGGAACCTTTGTTTCCTGTACCCGGCCGCCGGCGGAATGACAGGAAATGCTCACTCAGTGAGCATTTCCTGTCATTCCGCCGGCGGCCGGGTACAGGAAACAAAGGTTCCTGTCCCTGGTTCCGCGCCGCCCGGCCACGCTACATGGAGAGACCGGCAGGAGGGAGCGCTCTGCGCTTCCCTCCTGCCGGTCACAAACCCGGCCGCCCTCCGTGCAGCAGTGCTGCGCCGCCTGGGGCTTGCTAAAGCACTCAGGCGGCGCAGCATGAGGAGGCGCAGCGGGGACAGGGATCAGGCGCCCCCTGGTAAGTTGCGCCCTAGGCGGCTGCCTAGGTCGCCTTACAGGTGGCGCCGGCCCTGTTGGCTAGACTACCATAAATCTTCCTATAAAACATGTAGAACGGGATTCTATAAACATATCTATAAAACAATTAACATACTGTTAACCTACACCTATATAAACTACACAAGAGCTGATCTGTTTAACAAACAGATATTAGCATTATATGTGAAAGTAGGTTCCCAGCCATCAAACCAATAATGAAAAACACATTAAAAATACATATATGAAAAACATGTAAAAATAAGATAAGAGGAAGATTTAGGTACCGCTCCATGAAGCACTGGGCTTCACATAATGTGTTAGTCGGTTAATCAAACCAGAAAGTGTTACCATTTTTAATGTTCCTACAAACTTAAAAACAACATTTAATGCAAACCTAGCTATTTCAAACACAGACTATGGAAAACCCCAACAGTTGAAGAAAAGGCAAATGATAAAACGTATTGGTACTCACAGTTTTCGTGTGGAAAGGAGTAGACTGTTGGATCTCCATGTCCATTATTCTATTGGAATTGGAAAGATCATTGCCATTTCTATGTTCATCCTCCCGGCTACTGTCATCAGACTGTTCAAAGTCATCACTGTCCTGGTCCATCTCCTCTTCGTCCTCATCTTCCACATCACCGGTTTGATCCTCTTCTTCATCTTCTTCTTGGTGCTGCTCATGCTCTTCAGGCTGATTGGCTGACTCATGGTCAGCTATGACACAGCTATTGTTGTTTTCTTCTAAATGTTCCTGCTGGGGGTCATTTCTCTCCACACTTCCAGGACCTTCATCATTGATCTCACCATTCTGCACAATGTCCTCACCCTCTTGTCGCAAATGCTGCTGCTGTTCCTCCTCCTCCACTACTCTGTCCATTTGTTCCTCATCTGCTTGGCTGGACGAAGCATTACCTCTCACAGAGCTGCCAGTTCGCCGTCTCTTGCTGCCCACAGACAGCAGTTCCTGATTCATTTCCAAAAGCCAGCTTGCTACTTCATGGACATTTGCTAGACTGCCTGAAGAAGCAAATGTTTTCACATTCTGCATTAAAAAGAACGAGAAAAAAAGTATTAAACACATGGCCTGGAATCACCTAGTCTCATACAATATCCAAGGGCAAAACTGGGTATAACTCATCTGTTTTTTTTTTCTGAAAGAAGAGCATTCTGTAAAATGTTGCCTTGAGATGTGTTTTATAGAATATGCAATGCTGTGTGGAGTAAAAGACAAATTATACCAACTTTCATTTGCTGCACCTCTCCTTTCCTTTGGTTTTTCCAGTCAATTATTGCTAAGCAATAGATTAATATTTAATTCACATTTCCAGTTAAAAGGATTTCTTACCACCTTCTATTAAAGGTTACTTTAAAAATTCACTTGTAGCCTAAAGTAAATAATATATTTTTGTAATATAAAATCTGTATAGCAAGAAAGAAACCTATATTACAAAGGCAGGCTTTTTATTAAGTGTTAAATTCTACACAGTTACAAAATATTAAAACGAGGAATCATCTTCACAGCAAGGTAGATGCTTGCTTTCACAGGTTAATCAAGAGATAGAATGGCCTAAAACCATTCAGATAGGGTCATGAAGGCCACTAACTGATTAGTATAGATGAAGCAAGCATGTTATGAGTTTTGGGGAGAAATGGCATATATTTTGAAAAGTATGTTATTTTAAATATTATTGTATTATGTTCATAACGCCAAGATCATTAGAACATTTATCTTTTTTGCTTACTTTTGTACCAAACTGAAGTTACAATCTGGTGCAACCAAGATATCCAGCACATCTGAAACTTGCTAACCTGGCCAAGGAAACCTCTTTATTACTGCATAGGAGACCACAAGTTTCTTTAAAAACATTACTCACTGCATCCACAGTCTTGCTGTATTATACTCACTACAATGAGCTGGTAATAGAACTTGGAGTGTCCCTTTGAAAGTAGTATTATAATGCATTAAAATACATTGGCTGGGGACTCAACTTTAGACTTGAGTGTCAATTTAATCAAAACTTTTTTTACAAAAAGAGATGAAGGTTCACTAAAAGCCTTCCAACATGGATGGGGAGTAGAGTAATACAACAGAAGAATTAAAGGAACATTGCTGTCCTGGACACAAAATAAATGGGAAGACCAGATGTCAATATTATTACTTTTATTTACTCTCCCAAATACCAACTTAACGCCAGGGCAGTGTAGGCAAATTAAAGTATTTTCTCTTCTCTCTTTCTCACACATAATTAATCCAGATTTCTGAAATTTTTAAATTTCCAATCTACAAAAAAGTGGTGGAGAAAATGTAAAATCCTAAATTCAGACTTGTCCTTAGTACATATCTAATCCTTCACTCTTACAGTGCAGATGATGAAAAGTTTGAACTCAATTTCCTCTTGCAGACAGCAATAGAAAGAGTAGAGATTTAGAGCCTTGTAGGTATTTTGTATTGCTGCATTTTCACAAAATATCACATTTCAGCTTTTGATTTTGTGTACCCGAGTGGGGTCTCTCAAATTATTTTTTACAAAGGACATAAACATTTCAGACAGGGGCTTTATATTAACATGGTAAATCATTAAACCACCAATTTATCAGGAAATTTTAAATTATAGGAACAAATTCCCTAATATTTCCATGTAAGCTATTTTGACCTTGCAAATCCCTAGTGAATTCCACACAATTCCCATTTTAGTAAATAACCGTGTAAGTGCATACTGCTGCTGCTGTCTTATTTATCCCAGACATGTCAGGCACTCCTCTGGGGAAAGCGGTCAAACATTTTCTTAATCACAGAGATGAAGTTATTTTGAAGGTAGAAATCTCTTTAAGATATAAAATTATCTTCCCTGAATGTCTGTTTCACAGGCTATCCCAGGAAAAATATCAGAAGTATACTACAGTGAATCTGCCAGTTTGTTTTCTGCAAAGTGCATGCATCTCCGAAAGTTAAGTATGACCTTTTGTTGTATTGTTGCCTTGAATGTCCCTTTAACAAATCGTTCTTATTAAGTTGGGGAAGAAACGAAATAGCAAGCAACCAGTGGAACGAAGATCCAATTATGGATACATATGATTTGAGAGTGTGTATTAGTGCTGTATTTAGAACATATTTGTGACCTTCTTTTAGAAATATTTTGTACTTCACTGACTCAACACCTACAATTATGTAAACGAACAGGCAAAAGACATTTTATGAGACGTAAAAGGCTCTTTGCAAGCAGGAAAGGAGGCGACGTGTCGCCAACTCAGTAGTGCTGATTTTGGAGAATGATTATATGATGTCAAAAATTTAATTATATTAATAAAGTATGTAAAGCTAGCTTATAACAGGAATCTGGAAGACACGGCTGACTCGGGTAGGTCTACTAGTTAGAGATGTGGGAGGTCCTAGGTTAGAGGAGTTCAATCATATAATTGTGATTACAAAAAAACAAATGTTAATATGCAGATCTGAGTCAAGGAGTGTACACGTTCACTTTAAAGCAGGATTTTATAAAAGAGTTGAAAATTACATGGTGTTGCTTAACTATAAGACTGAACACATATTGCAACATTGCTAGACAAAATGAAATACATGTAAGGAGAGAAAAGGACACGAATGGAAAACTTATACACTGCACTTTTAACTCCATTTAATGATCACTTCTCATGTTAATTTTTAAACCTTGCTGCTCTTTTCCACCCTCAGATGTACGGTAGTTTTTGGCTGGTAACATGTGATAAGGTTTATGTTGGTGAACTAGTGTGCGTGCGCGAGTGTGCTATATATCACGTATGCCGGTGGGTGCAAATATCTTGGGGTGTGCACTCTAACAAGCAAAAATGTAGAGATCCTTCCTCCATGACCACTGCAAAAGGCAGAAGTGGTCATGGACATTTAAGTAACCCTTTAATCTGGGGTGGTGTAGGTAGGATATGGGGGTTCATTTGGAGATACTTTATGACCTTGTGGAGGTAAAAGGTAGCCAGAGTTTGGATGCTATTAGCCCCTCCATAACCACACTCTTCCCACTGTCACAGTTTGGCAGACAGACTTCCATGTGACAGCTGAGTATGTAGGTGTGCTATTACTATTATGTGCTGCCTTAGGCAGGACGAAGCTCGGACACCTCCCCTAAATTAATTTTTCCCCACCCCTTCTTGTCAAGGTAGCACTTTGACTGACAGGCGCGCACACTTATATACACTAACAAACAATGACATACACACACACTCACTGATTTCAAACACTGATAGACAGACACACACTATTACTATTATATAGTAAACGCTTACTTTTGTTCAAGTCTTCAGCTGCTGGCTCTGCCCTTGATCTACCTGCTTGGCCAACATCATCAGAAAGTGTTGTTCTGTGCCAATCATAATGCTTTCACATAGAATTGGCTGAGACTGTCAAGGAGGCAGGTCAGGGGCAGAGCCAGTACAGTAGTCAAACGCAGCCCTGGCCACTCAGCATCTCCTCATAGAGATGAATTGAATAAATGCATCTCTATGAGGAAAGTTCAGTGTCTCCATGCAGAGGGATGAGGCATTGAATGATGAGTGGTGTGCAGCACTGCTTCAGGAAGAACCTTTGGCAGCCATCTGAGGCATGGCCAGTGAAGACGTCCCTAGGCTGTAATGTAAACACTGCATTTTCTCTGAAAAGACAGTGCTTACAGCAAAAAGCCTTAAACGACCACTATAGGTACCCAGACCACTTCAGCCCAATGAAGTGGTCTGTGTGCCACGTCCCTCTAGTATTAACCCTGCAGATGAAAACATAGCAGTTTTAGAGAAACTACTATGTTTCACTGAGGGTTAATCCAGCCTCTAGTGGCTGTCTCACTGACAGCCGTTAGAGACGCTTCCGCGATTCTCACTGTGAAAATCACAGTGAGAAGACACTGGACGTCCTTAGGAAAGCAATGAGTAATGCTTTCCTATGAGCTGTTTGAATATGTGAGCGGATCGTGCTGCGCATGCGCATTTGGAGCTGACGTCGGCAGGGGGAGGAGAGGTCACCAGCGCAGAGGGAGCCCGGCGCTGGAGAAAGGAAAGTGGCTGAAGGGGTTTTAACCCCTTCAACCCAGCGGGAGGGGGGCCCTAAGGGTGGGGGGGACATAATGACCCTATAGTGCCAGGAAAAAGAGTTTGTTTTCCTGGCACTATAGTGCTCCTTTAAGGGAATGATTCTACTCACCAGAACAAATACATTTTTGCCTTCATGTCTCTGCTATATCCTTCATTCTAAAATACTTCCTTTTTGATTGTTCACAGCTCTCTAATAGTCCCTCCCTCTTATGCTACTGTGTCTAATAACTGATGTACATGTCCTCTGAAAGTACAGCAACAATCTTTCATGGAGCTGTAGTTCTGATAAATGAACTGCAAATCCCATAAATTCCTGCTTCAAGCAGAAGTAAAGATGTACACAGTTAGTCAGTCCCTCCACTCGACACACTCTTACACAAGTAAGCAGTTTGTGTGCAACCGAGTAGGTCACATTTCTAATCTCTGCAAAACCGGTTGCCCCATCTGCTTATTAACTTTCATTGTTATGTGTGAAGTATGTTTAGTAGTACAGACTCCACAGACCTGAATCGGATGTTCCCCAGTGGCCAAGCTACTTCCTAATGTGTGCAATGCTTAAGGAGGATGAAGTAGCTTTGATTTGGCACTGAGATACTGATAATGGTAGAGATATTACTGCACAAACAAGAGCAGACTAAGTGAAATATATATAAAAAAACAAGTCCTGCGCTCACTCCTATCTCTCCTTGGCAGCAGCAACAACCACAGTACACATCAGCCCTAATACATACAGTAAAAAACAAATAAAAACTTACCTGCGCTCTCTCCTAAATCCCTATGTATATTTAAACAAATGGAGGTTATTTAGTTACTCCAATGGCCATCTGTCTCATTAGAGATATCTTTGCCAGAAGCTCAAGGAAGCAAGGTTCCTGGCAGGCGGGCATTCCCTCCAATGCCCATTGGAGTAACTAAATGAAATCCATTTGTTTAAATTTACATAGGGATTTAGGAGAGAGCGCAGGTAACTTTTTCTTTAGTTTTTACAGTAAGTGAAATATATATTGAGCAAGATGGGAATTGCAAACTTGTCCAGGGGAGGTTTTCCAAGAATCAAGCAATAAAAAGACCACCAAATGTTAAACAAACTAGCGCCAACAGAAAAAGTACAACTACATTTTATTTATGTTATATGTAAAAGGATAGAAATAGGTTTGGGAATAAATGGATTTAAGGAAGGCTAAAACAGACCTCTTTAGCTAATGTCAACACTGTCACTGTTGATATTCCATTTCTGAAGCACTCTATAAACAAAATGTTAGTCTTGGGGAAGGGTGCAATTATTTAAGCAAATGGAATGGAATAGGATTTTACTGACTGGATGAGCCCAAGTTCTGCAATTTTAACGTTGCATGTTCCTCTGCTCTCTACTTGGTTCAATGAGCCAATTGCAAGCAGTAATATGGTTTATGCTAACTGCAGGCAGGTTAAAGAACAGCGGCCAACAGCCAATCATTGATTGAGTTAGCTGTCAAAATACCTGCTAGGTGGCAATCCTAGATGGCATTGCATCTATAAGCATTCTTGGAGCAAAACTAAGAACACAAATACTGTGAACCCTAACAAGGTTTTTATAGGCGGTCATACCCAAGTATAATCCATCTCATCACAAAAAGCTAATGAAAGGCATATCACAGTAAATAGGAATAATGTTTTTGACTTCACTATGTGATGCATGGTTCAAGGATAGCTCTGCAAACATATAATTTCATATAGATCAGGTACATCAATACAAAAACATGAGCTACCAATTCAAGATCTGCAGTGCACAAAACCTTCACGGTAGTTTTATGTAACTAAACTTAACCTTAACCAAGTTGCACCTAGCGCTTATATACTTCACCTTAAGGTAAAATGCATAATGAGGTTGTACACAATTGTTACAAAAGCTGTCTCAAGCTTTTAAAAACTGGACATACAACATATCCTTACCCGAACCATAGTCAACTCTTAGACTCCACAATGAAAATCTCAGTTTGGTCTGGATTCACGTTTTGTTGCGGTTTTTTTTCCACAACAAACCAACTTCTTAACTGTTCAGCCCATGATATCTGTCACCAATCTGGCATATGCAACAAACAATTAATGGGGATATTGCAGAACTATGGGGAAACCCACAAGGACACGGCGCGTGTATAGCATGTCCCTGAAGGCATTTACATTATTGCCTAGAAACACTTCTAGTAGCAGTCACTCAGATGGCCACTCTATGAGATGCTGATTGGTGCAGTGCTGAATTTTGGGAAAGCATTGGATTGGCTGAGATCATCAAAATCGATTATCTCAGCCAAGGATGCGGAGCATGGACAGTGCCAACCGCTAGGAGCTGGAAAGGTATGTAAAATAACAAGGGCCACCTAAACAATGCTATCATCCCTTTAGTGTCAGGTATACATGTTAGTATTCCTGACACTATAGTGTTCCTTTTAACTAAAGCAAACCCAAAATTGGTGAATATCGTATTTTCATGAGTTTAGATGCATAATGTCAAAAATGTTTTCAGAGCTCTCTTTCTTTCACTTTGGAAAAAAATTTATTTCACTTCTCATGTGTTGAAACTGTGATAGTGTAGACCATGGGTCGTCAACCTGGTCCCTACCGCCCACTAGTGGGCGTTTTAGGATTTCAGGTGGGCGGTAGGGATTTCCAGGTTTTGACGACCTGACGGACGGGCGGGCGGGTGCGAGCCGGCGGTACTACTGTGACTGGGTACCGCCGTGACAATTTGCGGCCCCGGCCCGCGCGGCAAACCGCCGGGGCTGCATATGGAGGGGTCCATCGGGTGGCCCATGCTGTCAGGGCCACCCGATGGATGTGGATTGTGAGGGGGCCCGGTCAGCGCTGGGCGCTTTAACTGCGCGACTGGGCCCCCTGTGATGACATCGCAGAGCTGGGAGGAAGTGATTCCCGGTCACTCCTCCCAGCTAACACTGAGAGCCGCGCGGGAGGAAGACCAGGGAGTCAGAGTGGGAACTCTGACTCCCATCCACCTGAGCCACCACTGGACCCCAGGGAAAGTCACCCTCCTGAATCTAAAAGGTAGGAAACAGGAGGGTGACTTAAATATAATGTGTGTGTGTGTGTGTGTGTGTGTGTGTGTGTTTGTATGTATGTCTTGTGTGTGTGTGTGTGTGTGTGTGTCTGTATATTTGTGTGTGTGTGTATGTATGTGTGACTGTCTGTTGGTATGTGTGTCTTGTGTGTGTCTGTATGTATGTGTCTTGTGTGTATGTGTCTGTCTGTGTTCCTGTATGTGTCGTGTGTGTGTGTATGTATGTATGTGTGTATGTATGTGTGTGTTGTGTGTGTGTCTGTATGTGTCGTGTGTGTCTGTATGTGTCGTGTGTCTGTATGTGTCGTGTGTGTGTGTATATATGTGTCGTGTGTGTGTGTATATATGTGTCGTGTGTGTGTATCTATGTGTCTGTATTTGTGTATGTGTGTCTGTATGTGTGTCTGTATGTGTGTCTGTATGTGTGTCTGTATGTGTGTCTGTATGTGTGTCTGTATGTGTGTCTGTATGTGTTGTGTGTGTCGTGTGTATGTATGTGTCGTGTGTGTGTGTGTGTGTCTGTATGTGTGTCTGTATGTGTGTCTTGTACGTGTGTCTTGTACGTGTGTCTGTCTGTTATAGTGGACTATATAGTAAGTGGGCTACCTAGCTCAGCCTTCCTACTGGGCATTGCTACAAGGAAGGTTAAAAAATAGAAAAAAGGGAAAAAAAAGGTGGGGAGGGGAATTGAGGAGGGAGAGGAGATGAGCTGACGCACAGATGAGAAATCATATTATGCGCAAACAGAGAAGTCGTCTGAATATCACTGAAAGAGACCTTCGTTTGTTCCTTACGAAAATCGAACCAGATTTCAAATATTTAGTCTCGCAGCATCAACCTCAAGGATCTCATTAATCACTAGTAAAGGTAATTTAAATTTACTTTATTGTTTTCTCATTAAACTTTATAAAGTTAAAAACCTTATAAACCTGCATTAAGTAGAAATAAAAAGATAAATGTACGTACATTTATTTTTTGTAAAACACCCTCCTTTCTAAAAATTATTCAGCATTTGCGCGAAAACTGGTGGGCGGTAAGGAAATTTTTTTCAACCAAAAAGATGCATTAGTGGGCGGTAGGTAAAAAAAGGTTGACTACCACTGGTGTAGACAACATATGTAGACAAAATATATCAAATGGGCATTGAAAAATGCATTTATAAGTTAAAATCTGAGATAAATAACATAATATGACACAAACCTCAACTTGATAACAAAACAATATTATGAGTTAATTAAGAGCACTCTATCCTCGGATGCATGCCTGAGTTGCTACTCTAAGGAAATATGAGTATCCAAGGGCAAGGTAAGTCACATATGCACATTATTTATGCACAGATGTAGAGAAGCCACTTCTAAAATAATATCCAGGCAGACCAACAATCTATTACTGCTCAAAATAGACAAACCACTAATCAATCCACCAGCAGGCTACAGGCTCTATCTTCTGTTAGACAGTCTCTCAACTGGTTTTCAGTATATACATTAATCACAGTATAGCATCAAATAAATAATATTATAAATATCATTATTTAATTGTAAAGTAATATATATATATATGTATGTGTTTGTGTGTGTGTTTTTTTGTTTTTTTTAAATGTCAGCAGACATATCTCATGATTTCTGTGATAGTTGTTTAATGTCTAGAACTTTGCCCAAGATTTTTTGTTTATATTGAACCATTAATGAGGAGTGTGATGCAGTGAACAATTAAGAGCACGACTTAATGAGTAGTAACTGAGACAAGACTGCTTCCATTAGGTAAAATTTTAAATGTGAGTTAGACAAGCTTATCCAATTTAAGTCAAAAATGGTACACCTCTTATACTCTGTGTAAGGATTCCATGACGATACATTGTATTGGTACATAATACTAACCCAGACTGACGTGAAGTGGTCTGGGTGCAATGATCCTTAGGTTTAACCCTGCAATGGAACATATTTTTACATTACAGGGTTAAATTCACCTCTAGTGGCAGTCTTCATGAGAAGCAATGGATTGGACGAGATAATGAATGACATAAGAATGCTTGCTGATATCACTAGAGGCGGAGCTGGAGGCTGCAGCAGAGAAAAGATGTGCAGGAAAAGATGCATGTAATATTTATTGTACTCTTTTTTTTTTACAGACCAAAGGGGAGGTAGACAGAAGGGAACCTTTACTCTCGAAATAACAATTGGTGTATTTAGGACTACAGGTTCCCTTTAAGTGGAAATTCATAAAATAAATTGGTACTGCTATATTTTTAAAATGTTATTATGGGAAAACAGAAAAGCACACATAATTCTCAAATGGCATGCTATATTTATACATTTAATTCTATGAAAGAAAAAAGTGAAATAAACTGCACAATGTCAGAAATAGGACAATGCTTGCTCGAATTACCAAAAATGTGCTAAACTGTGGATATAGGATATAGAAATAAAATGCTTGCAACATATAATGAAACATTTTAATGCCCAATATCCTTTGTTGTACAATAGCATTTCTGCATTTATTCATTTTGAATTCTTAACAGAACCTGTATCAATTGTTCATTAACATAAAATGGCATAAACAGGCTGAGGTTTTTAAAAGTCTGCAACAGACACTTCTTCTAATAATGAAAATTACCGTGAAGGATGATGGCAGGGGAGACTGCATCATACTTATGGTGTCAGACTGACGTAGCACATTACGCAGGTAAACCATATGAATACCTTTATCGAGGGGTTATTTCCCTAAGCTCCACTGATCAGCAACACGTCTCCCCTGTGTCTTTAATCTTAAATCTAAGAGAAATCAGAAGGGTTCTAAACGGACATGGTTGCACCCTGCCAGGAGGAGGGTGGTCTTTTTGATTGCTTTGTGGCTCCCCAGCACAAAGTGAAAGGCTGTGCCTCTCACAGAGAAGCACTGCATACAATCTTAACTCTCCAACAGTATCATAGGGAAACTATGCTGAGCTCTGCAATTATACCTGCTTGCACAATAAACTTCCAACTACTTGGTACACGTTCTCTCAGGCTTTTGCTGGACACATAGAAATCTAGATTTTGTAGTCGTGAAACTAGAGTACAATTTGTGAAAATATGGATCAAGGAACACAACTATTTCTTCAAATTTTCAGAGGATAGAGTGTTTCTTTCCTTCATTCTGATTTCTGCCTTTTTAGGGAGATTTTCTATAGTTGTTATTTTTCATCAGTCTAGAATATAAAACAACTGTTAGCATTTAAAGAGCAAAGATTATTATACAAAATAATATTCTAAATTAGCGTGGAGATGCTGTATGTCAGCATATTGTGCCACTACAGGTGTTCATAAGCAGTAATGTAAACACTGCCTTTTCTCTGAAAAGACAATGTTAACATTTACTAGCCTGCAGGGACATACTATACACACCAGAACAACTACATTAAGCAGTAGTTGTTCTGGTGACTTTGGTGTCCCTTTAAGAGCTGTCTTGATAAACAAATGTGTGTAATCTTTCACTTTCAATTACCTTGTAAAATGATGTAACTCCCAGTTCAATACAGGAATTCTTTCATGTTGAAAGCAGTCAAGATCATGACAGTTTCTAAATTCCAAGCAACTGTCCTTGGAGGATTAGACATTCTATACCAAATGGCTTAGGGCAAGTTTGCTGTTTACAAATTATGGTTTTACACAGTTTTATATAAAATCTAAATAATGTGATAACAATCCTATTTGATCTCTTATAGATCTTTCATTATAGACATAATTACAATGTATCCTTTTTTTTATTTCAAAGTAAAAGTTGAGTTTTTTTCTAAGTAAACTTAACCCCTTAAGGACTGGACTTTTTTTGCGATGTTGTACATTTGCGACCAGGCATCTTTTTGACACTTTTGTGGTGTTTGTGTTTAGCTGTAATTTTCCGCTCTCTCATTTACTGTTCCCATACAAATTATATATTGTTTTTTTCAGGACAAAAGGGGCTTTCTTTACATACCATTATTTATATAATCTCATCTAATTTAATTTTAAAAAAATGAAAAAATATGATGAAAAATTGAAAAAAATACACGTTTTTTTAATTTTATGTGAAAAATCTTTTACTCATCTACAAAAGCGAATGAAAAAAACTGCTAAATAGATTCAAAATGTTGTCCTGAGTTCAAAAATACCCAGTGTTTACATGCTTTTTGCTTTTTTTTTGCATGTTATAGGGCTATAAGTACAAGTAGGATATTGCGGTTTCAAAACATACATTTTTAAAATGTATCAATAGTGACATTGTAACACTGTTATCTGTCATAAATTGCTAAATAACACCCCACATGTACATATTTTTTTAAAAGTAGACAACCCAGGGTATTCAATATGGGGTATGTCCAGACTTTTTTAGTAGCCACTTAGTCGCAAACACTGGCCAAAGTTAGCGTTCATATTTGTTTGTGTGTGAAAAAAGTAAAAAACTAAATTGAACGCTAATTTTGGCCAGTGTTTGTGACTAAGTGGTTACTAATAAAGACTGGACATACCCCATTTGCAATACCTTGGGTTGTCTTCTTTTGCAAATGGTATGCCATCATGGGGGTAATTCTCATTCCTGGGCTACCATACGCTCTCAAAGGCAACCTAACCAACCTGGCCATTTTCAATGTAAAATATTTGACCGATATATTTGACCCTGTAACTTTCAAAAACGCTATAAAACCTGTACATGGGGGGTCCTGTTCTACTCAGGAGACTTTGCTGAACACAAATATTAGTGTTTCTAAACTGGAAAATGTATCACAACAATTATATCATCAATAAAAGTGCTGTTTGTGTGTGAAAAATGCAAAAAAAATCACTTTCACTGACAATATCATCGCTGTGATATGTTTTACTGTTTTGAATCACTAATATTTGTGTTCAGCGAAGTCTCCCGAGTAAAACAGTACCCCCCATGTACATGTTTTAGGGTGTCGTAGAACGTTACAGGGTAAAATACAGTGATAGCAAATTAAATTCTCTGGTCTTTCGGCCTGGGTTGGCAGGCAGGTCCCTTAAATTGCAATCAATAAAATAACTTAATTATGTAAAAATATTACCTAAATACGCACGTAGAATTTAAATATATATGCATATTTATATATTTGAAGTCTACGTGTATATTTATATAATTATTTATGTAATTTTGTATATCGACATATGAATAGTTCGTATTCTTTTTATTTATTTAAATATACATAGATATATATACAATTTCATTCTAAGTGTATTTTGATATAAATATATATATATTAATATCAAAATACAGTTAGAATAAAATTTCGTATAGATATATAATTTTTTTTAAATTTTTTATTATTATTTTTAATTTTTTTAATTTAATTTAAATTATTTATTATTCGTATTTTATAATAATATATATATACAATATATATAGTTATTATATATATACGTGTGCATATTAATTATAAGTGTATTTTTATATTAATATATGTACACATTATTATAAAAATACACTTAGCATGACATTATATATATGATATATAGACATATATTATATAGGTATAATATATGTCTATATATCATATATATACACATATATAATAATATATTTTTTTTTTATTAACTATAACTTTACATTTTTTTATGATTTTACAGCAGCAGGGAGACTGCCTGTCAGCACAGACAGTCCCCCTGCAGGCAGAGACTAGGACACCTATTGTGACCATGTGGTCGCCCTGTTGGGCGATCACATGGCCCCAGGGGTCCTAAACCGCCATGGGGAGACTGTCTGGGCTGCAGGCAGTCTCCCCACACCGGGAGCACCGCCGATCGCCGCCGGGGGAACGACGGCGATCGGGTAAGTACATTTTAAATTTAGGACGGTTCAGGACCGTCGTCGGTCGGCAACGCAAAAATGCCGATGACGGTCCTGAACCGTCCTGCGTCCTCAAGGGGTTAAAGGACCACTATAGTCACCCAAACTACTTCAGCTCAATGAAGTGGCCTGGGTGCCAGGCCCCCCAGGTTTTAACACTTCAGATGTAAACATAGCAGTTTCAGAGAAACTGCTATGTTTGCATTGCAGGGTTAATCCAGCCTCTAGTGGCTGTCTTCCTGACAGCTGCTAGAGGCGCTTCCTCAACGCTCAATGCGCAAAATCGCATTGAGCATGCAGAATGTCCATAGGAAAGTTTTGAGAGATGCTTTCCTATGTGCGTTTTTAATGCGCGCACGGCTCTGGCAACGCATGCGCATTCGGCACCACTCGGGAGCTGACGTCGGAGGGGGAGGAGAGGTCACCAGCACCGAGGGAGCCTGCCGCTGGATAAAGGTAAGTGGCTGAAGGGATTTTAACCCCTTCAGCCCAGCTGGAGGGGAGCCCTGAGAGAGGGAGGGGTGGGGGAACCAAAGAATTATATAGTGCCAGGAAAACAAGTTTGCTTTCCTGACACTATAGTGGTTCTTTAAGAACAGCAACCAGGCACAGTTCAATGATAACTTAATTTCAATAGCCACCAGCACTACTAGGCTACTGCTTTCTGAGCTCAGTTAATAACAAAGCACATTTTACAAATCGTCACTTGTTAAATTAAGTTAATGAAAGCTGGCAAGATGACAGATAAAAAGCTGGAGCCCAGTAGAGGCACATGTTGCTTGAAGCTAAGCATTACTGTGAATTGTTACTCTGCAGTTTACAAACATGGGTCTCCTTTAGGACTAAATATAAAAAAGTAGATCTCAGGCATATATGTTTGTATTCTCTCTGTAACTGCATATGTGAGCAAAAACTTGCTTTTGTCCATTCTCAAAGTTCTCATATTCTCTATTTTTTGTTGCAATGCATTAACTTGTGCTCACTGTGCCTAGAGGGATATTAGCTCGTCCGGGGTTGCTGTATCTCTCGTGCAGAAAGAACATGCCGGCATCTGATATGCTTCAGAATTTGTTCTCTCTGTAATGGCACAAGTGAGCAAAAACTATTTTGAGACCTGAGCAGGTCCGTTTTTAGAGTTCTCATATTCTTTGTTTTTGTTGCAAATATTTTTTTCTTTTCTATTATTTGCAAAAGTGTATTGGCAACTCAATTTCCTAAGTGTATTATTAAAATCAGGGAATACTTTAAAAGCATGCACGGAGATACTCAGCCTCTCGCTGCTGTCCAAATATGGACAAAACACCACCAGAAAACACGCAGAAACAATAGACATACAAAATGTAACCCCTTTTCTGCTGAAGGGAATAACAGCATCATTGGAGTGTCATTAGTCATCTCGTAAGTAGAGTTGCGGGCTCTCTGTCAATTCTGTACATATTAATTTGCTGAGGGCAGTCAGCAGGCTGCAGTGTTTATGACGCTTGGTGTAACCCTCTAATGATGCTGCTGGAGGTGTATCTCCAACCCTGGCAGAGTCATTATTACATCATTTACCAGCACTGAACAAGAGTTCCAGGCTGGCTAATGTCAATTCTGTGCATATTATGAGCACATAATGTTATTCATTAGCTGAGAGCACCCAGCTGACACTCACAGCAAATGAATGAGTTGTGGGATCAGTATCTGGCTTCTTCTGAAGAAAACCGTTGCAAAATACTTTGCCCCATTCTCAGGGAAGAGCCAGGGTACTCCTGGCATCATAACCACTACAGGCAGCATCTATGCTAGATTTTACTATTTTCAGAAGAAAAGAAAAAAAAAGAACATCCCAAGCACCATTAAAATATCTGCTCATTGCTTTTGTTTTGGGCCAAAAAACAAAAACGAAAAAAACATGTTCCTATGTCCCTGTACATAATTGATTATGAAGTTATTTTGAACAGCAATATTTTAAAGGAAAACTATAGGCCTGGTCTGGGTTCAGTGTCCCTGCCCCCCTTAATCAATCAATGTAAATCAATGCAGTTCTAGAAAAAAAAAATCAAAAATGACATTGCATTACATTACATAGAGGCTACGTCTGCCTCTAGTGGCTGTCAGAAAGCCACAAGAGACATTTGCTGCTTGCTAGGCTCTGCATGAGGACATCCAGTTGGTTAAATACCCATAGGAAACCATTGCAGCAATGCTTTCCAATGGGGAGGACCTAATGCAATTCAGGCGCTTGTCGCACATGTCAGGTGACGTTGGAGGAGGCAAAGTGCAGGCCCAGCACCCAAGGTGGTGGAATCATGTGAGTACAGAAAGGGTTTATTAACCCTCTCTGAGCTCGGGGTAGGCAAGGAAGCTATACTTTTTCTCTGCATGTCCACATATTTATATAGCCAAAGTGCCATAAAACAAAAGAATGAACACTGAGCAAAGGGCCAACCCACAAAAAATTGTGACACTTGCATATCACCCATTGTAGAGTGCTACATAAATGAATAAATAATAATAATAAGATACAAGTTGTTGTTTCCCTCCCCCACCCTTCCCCCCCTCCCCCCCCCCCTGTAAAATTGCTCCTTAACATAAGACCGTATATAGTGGGCAATATTGTCTTTGGGGGGTTTCAGCAGCAGTTTAGTCATTGCATCCATTTATTATAATGAATGCATTGTTGTGGAGTCCTTAGCTATATATCACATAAACCTCTATTCTGAATCCTTTCAACAGAATACGAGTCTGCTGACTAGCTGAGTGACATCCTGGTCTGAACCAGTTCATTGCAAAATCTGGAAACCAAGCAAAGGAGGGACAATGCAAAGCTTTTATTTGTTTTTCTATTCTGTTTTTAATGAACTATCTATAAGATTAATTAACAAATAACGGTCACACCCAGACTTTTAAAGGAATACTCCAAGCCACTACTCGACAAAACCCCAGACATCAGGTAAACATGGCAACTAGGAGATTTGTCCTGTTGCCTGGTTGTTTGTCAACCCGCTCAGAGGCTGTGAAGCCAGCCCCCTTCACACCCCCATGGTGGATCTGTGATCTTCCTGCTCTGCTCCCTCTGCTTCCTTGCACACAGTGCTGTGATGTAATATCCCCGCATCACTGCACGGGAGCAGATAAAGAAGAGCTTGAAGAGTGCAGCAGCCACACTGGACCCCATGGAAAAGATCCACCTTTAAAAAAAAAAAAAAAAAAAAGTAAAACCAATAAAAAGTGAGTGTGTGAGAGAATGTGCGTGTGTGTGTTTATGTATGTCTGTCAGTCTATAAGAGAGTCTGTGTGTATCTGTGTTTGTGTGCGTGTCTATATATCTGCTAGTGTTTTAAATCAGTGATATGATATGATATGAAATCTATTAGACAGCCACTAGAGGGAACTTCCTGCTCTATAGCACAGGTTTTCTGTGCTAGAGCGTCGCTGGACGTCCTCACGCTGTGTGAGGACCTCCAGCGTCGCTCTATTCCCCATAGGGAAGCATTGAAATTAATTTTCAATGCTTTCCTATGGGTGCACTAATGCGCATGCGCGGCATTGCCTCGGCCACATCTCGGCCACATCTTCTACAGCACCCCGTACTTTTTATGGTACTTTGAAAATCCCTTCACCCACCAGAGTTCCTGCAATGGTTTAGTCACTATTTGGGTAACGCAGAGCACATTTTTTTCTCTCTCTCTTTTCAGATTTCAATGTAGCTCTTTTTTTTTTTTTTTTTTTTTTTTTTTTTAATCCTGACGATATTTAAATAATATATTTTAGAAACCATACACGTTTTTTTATTTAAATATGCTGGTTAATTTCTATATCATGTATCACATACCAACTAACTTTTATATAAAATAACGAGCTTTTGGAGAGGGGGAAAAAAACAGAAAAAAAAAAAAAAACACAGATGAACTGCTAAATGGAGCTAGGCTGTTTTAACATATATTGTGGGTTGTTCTTCAATTTCCTCGGAATCAGTCATGGCAGCTAAGTGAAAGAAAATCTCCCAGGCATGCTGCTGTGCTCTCTGCAATCTCATAATTACAGCATGTCACAGATGCACTTTTCTGTAGATAGGTAAACAATTACACACTCTGGTGCAAATAGTTTGCTGAATAAGAGCCGTGATTGCTGAGAGTTCTAAGCACAGCCACATTTGGTATAACTAGATCTTGATAACTGTGGAGTGATTGTCTAAAACCAATGTGAGAAAGGCTACAAAACTGGTAAACAAGTATACTTACAATAAGGGCTAAAAATATAATAAATCTTAAAAAAAAATAAAAAAAATTCCAAGCTCAAACAGTATAAAAATCAGTATCAAGAGAACACTCTAGGTCTAGGATGTATAACTTTTTCTGTGATTAAGAAATATTTGTAATAAAATCGCTGCATTAGATCAGAAGAATTTTGAAAATAACTTTGAAAATTTGCATTACCATGTTAATTAATGAAGGCATGGTAAGCTTCCTAGAATAGACTGCTTAAAGAAGGTAACTGTGGGCGCAGTGAGTATTTGTTTTGTGCATAAATAACCACTTGCCAGCGGATACTACACTTCCATTATGGACATGTATTTCAAGATTATCTACACAACTACGGTCTTTTATGTTGTAGATCACACAAAATGCAATAACATATATATATATTTTTTAAACAGTAGAATCACATATTTTGTGAAACTTGGAATTTGTACAGATGTATTTTGGATTAAACTGAAGAAAGCTGTTTTTTTTGGGGGGGGGGGTTAATCAGAAATGCAATACTATCACATAATGTATGTTACATAAAAATAAATCACATAAAATCAAATAAAACTGCAGCATATTTACCTTGTATGAAAAACAACAAAGTAAAACTACTACAATGCTGGTATATGCTTGTTTTTTTCCTATTTCTCTTTGGTAAGAACAGGAGTAGGTTAGTTGCTTGAGAAGTGCACTCAAAGTTTCATCTATAAATTACAAAGTACAGGTAATATTCCATTGTTGGACCTCTGCTATTCCCATTTATACGTTTTCAATACTTCAACTGTTCACATTAATAAATTGGTTCTACAGTAATCTAAGAGAATGCAACCTATCACAATTTAAGAATGTATTAATAAAGGGTGTGTTTGTCTGAGGCCGAGAGTACAGAGCTCTAAAATCAAAGTATTCCTAAAGACAGGCAATCACCTGGTTTCAATTGTGTTTAGAACAAAGCAACAGTTACTCAAACTATACACTAATCATCAAAACATGAACACTAAATTAAAACCTGCCTCCAGTGGACTAAGATTTGAAGCATATACAAACATCTAAACGTTATCATGAAATGTGTTCGCTCTTCAAAAACAGATCCTGCTTAAATAATTGTGTAATGAAACTGTACAACTAAAATGTATGCCACTTATCTATTAGGAGAATGATAAATGGCACTCTACAGACATACATCTCAGCAGTCTTTATAATTCATTAGACTGCTTTGTCATGTCACGTGACAACAATGTCCATCGTTGTGATATGGTAGAAAACTAGAATTAGCACTGAATTCCTCAAAAAGCTAGGTGCCCGCAGGAAATTGTTGGTACCCTGCTTGTAATAAGCTTATCTTTTTAACAATATTCAAGGGAGCAATAATAAATATTTCCCTAGTTGAGGCATTCTTTATGTTATAGTTTCAATAAATGAGCCCACTCAATGAAAAGGAGCAGGGTTGCATGCATAAAGTCAATGTAGAAAACTTAGTAGACTATCGGACAATACTGGGCACCTACTGCTTGTAAGAAAAGATACACAGTATAACTGGAAGAATGACAAAGCTGTAAGCTTTCAGTGTGAAAAATACATTTAAAAAATGATAGTTTCAAAGAAAATCAAAACAGATGGGTTTTTTTTTTTGTATTGTTACATATTCTTTCAAAAGAAAAAAATGTCAATAATTGAACTGAGCATATGTGATTTTGAGCACACATGATGCTTCTGCACGATTGAGAGAGACATCTTGCCCTGCTCACCTTACTTCCTGAAAAGGGGACAGTAACTTTTAATAATACACAGAGCAGGAAGGGGACAAAGCAAGAAAAAAAGTAAAGCTATTTTAATTCACGTCTCTGAAGGCATGGAAAGTTGATACAAAAAAAATCAAACATCTGCTTTTAGGTACAAATACAAATGTTTTAGCAATTGTTATTTGTTTTATTAGTTTTATATATATATATATACACGTAATATTAATATGCTGGTGATCCTTTACATAGCATTTGAAGAGGTTATGTTATGTATTCCAGGAAGTGAAGCTACTAGGTTTTCTCTTGAACTGAAAAAAGTTTTGAGAACACTTTCAGTTTCCACTTTAGGAGAAAGAATAACTTGCAGGGCAATATTTTATAACCGGTTTTGCTTTAACACAGAAATTCATCAGGTCTACCACAGGTATGTTTTGTGTTTATAGAGAAAATGTTCACAGAAGTACTTTCCCAGACTATAACGCAGCAGTCCTACAGTAATAAAATCCATTAGAGTTCTCCTGGATTCAAGCAAGCTACTGCATCTTTGGGCTGCCAGTAAATCAACTGATCCTATTACAGAATCAATTACTGCAGCACACTTCCACTGCAACACAGGCAGATGACAGCCAAATGATATTGGGCATGTCCTACAAGGTCAAGGGTGCTGCCACTACATTGCACCTCCCTTTAGTATAGAGTTAAGCCTTAGGTTTAAACCCTGCATGCCCCTCCAGAGTGAACCTCTGTATGAAAGAAATCTTTATGGTTTACCTTTGGCTGGCTGAGGCATTCGATGGACAGCCTCTGCAAAGGGTCTGATGTATAGCTGCAAGAAAGCAAATCGAAGCAGCAGGTCGAGCGGCCCAGCCTCTTCATTAAAGAAGAAACGATGCTGCAGCCACAGCCACACATTGACTTGCTCAGGAGATGAGTTCTTTGCTTAGAAACTAAGCACTGATATTGTCCCACATGTACTCAAGACTAGCTGGCTGCCTCATTACGCAGATCCCTGGATGAAATTAACACTGATCAATAGCACAGGGGGATGTATTTAACAAGAAATAAATTGTAAAAAAAAAAAAAATCTTGTTGTAGTCTAAGCCAGTGACTTTACTGCTTCTCTGAACAAAATGCAGCTTTTGAATCCTCAGCTCACGGATTGAGATTCGCAAAGCACCAGTGCATGAATGAGGTAAGTCTGTTTGCAGATATTTCATCTGAGCTATGTCAATGTCATTAGATGCACTGTACATACTGAGCATTGCAAACACATTCAGATGTACTTTCTCTGTCCTGCCCAGTCACGCTATGTCTGTTTGGACGTTATTGCTCTACGACCTACCCAACCTGTTTCCTCCTTGATAGTGAAGCTCTCTGTTCCAAGTGGCCAACAGGAATCAACCACTCCCCTTCTCTCTGTCCTAAGGTACCCTGTTCAAGAAATAGTCAATACCTGAAAGGAACTGCCTTCTTTAGTCAGGAAAATGGGGCAGTGGTTCACTACATGTGTTCATCCACTTGCCAATCACAGCAACTGACCTTTCCTGACTCCACTGTTCACAGGAGATCTGCCAATTACACACGGAGAGCACAATCCTACTCTATCCACCAAGCTCTACAGTAATTATGTGACAAGTACAATCCGGCATCAATAGCATGGATCCAAACATCCACACCATGCACGCAGGAACCTAGAGAATGAACTGCCAAACAAAGTCACATGATTAACCCCTTAAGGACCAAACTTCTGGAATAAAATGGAATCATGACGTGTCACACACGTCATGTGTCCTTAAGGGGTTAAACAGGAGGCATTTCAAATGTCACTTACAGATACAGCCATTACAAAAGGTTATTTTAGCAGTCTACAGCCAGGAACTCTTTATAAAACCAAGCTACACCATTTAATTTTTCAGCTACCAACAATTTGCAGTAATATCACCAATTCTATTTCGGTGGGATCCCTTTAACTAAGCTTTAGAGACAATATCAGAAAGAAAGGAAAGAAGACATCACTATGGCTGAAAACTAAAAGTGACACACAGCTATTATATCTAAATAAAAACATGGGACAGAGATAAAACCCACCCACCTAATCAAATAGCTGTACCATTTGGCATAAACAGATCAGTTAACCATTGCAGTGTGTAACACCTTGAAAGGGTTAAATGTGCTTGAGGACACAGAGGCAGGGCATGCAGAGGGTAAGAATGCTCTCTGGCTATGGAGACTGTGGTTGCAAATAAGCAAAATAATTCAGTAACCTTTTACTCGCCTGCTGGATATACTGTCTGCTGCATAGAATTTTAAATCCTCATTCATCTGCAGATGCAATTCAGTCGCTTTTTGCCAAGGCTTTTTTTTTTTCTCCCCTCCTTTTGCTGCCTCTACAGGGGCCTTTCAGCAAAAAGTGCCGATTGTGTGGAAAATTTAAAGTAATACCAAGTGAATTAACTTCACCGAGCTGAAACGAGAAGAAGGCTAACCAACTTAAGCTGGGTCCTATGACTGGAATGACTAGATCAGGATGCTGAAGGGTGTCCAGTGTTTACATTGCTTCTACTGTGCTGTTATAGACAGCTCTGGGTTTTATATGCAAATACTGTGTATCAAAATAAAAATAAAAAAATTAAAATTATATACAAATTTCCACTAGCCAATGGCAAGTGAAAATGTTGAGCCCTGAAATAGATAGACAGTCATGGAAATACTCATACACACACAGCTTCTGCTTACCTTAATGCTTTTGACTGCTACTTAGTTTGAGAGCATGGCTGTGAATTTAAAGCAACACTCAAGTCATCCAGACCAATTCATCTCAATAATGTGGTCTAAATGCAGGGGTCTTGTTATGTGTACTTTGTCCACCAATGCTTCTCATATTGGATTGGACAAAACTGCAGGCAAGCGGACGTATTGGGAGGTGCAGCAGGCGGCTGCAGCAGAGGAGTCTTGAAGCTGCAATCTAGGTGAGTAATCGTTATTTGAAGTGGCTCTGTTACCCACCATCAAAAATAAGCATTTCACAAGGATCTAATTTTTATGAAATACTCAGAGTGACTGTGTTGGAAGTTTCACTAAAAATTCCAACCCGTAAAAGTATAAACTGAGACAAACATATATTATAATATGTTACAATACTGTATATACAATACATGCATTCTAAGCAGTCATATGAGTCAAAAGAACAGTGTTAGATAATCAGAGGATGCATTCTCAAAATGGTAAAAGGTGACCATGGCAACATTTCAAACCAGACTGGATTTTATAGAAAGGACAAGGAGGCTCCTATTAGGCATATCGCTTTCTTTTATTCCTCAGCAGCAAAGATAAGATATTCATAGCAGAAAAATAAACAAATACCCTCAGAGGGTTAACCATTACATCACAACATCCTAGCCTATGAGAGCAGTCCACATAGCATATACTCCCATGTGACCTCAATCTACTCCTCTTTCTTTGTGCTGCTGCCTCAGCTAAGTATTACAAAAATATTGCTCTGCCATATTTTGCTTTATTGTGTTTTCATTGACTTTAAGTTTTATATTTTATTATTTTTCTTGGTGTTTATAGTGTTGTCAGTTGTCATTTTGGCACCTCGCAGGAACTGTTCGTTCCAACACGGCCTATTCTGCGACCGGGGCCACTCACGCATGCGCAGTCGCGGCTGCGGATCGTGGCAGCCATATTGTGTGTGGCAAAGCGTTTTGTCGAGCTTTCCTCGGCTCGCGCTGCTAGTTTAGGGGGCGGGCGCGAGCTGATTGGATACTTAGTAGTTAGACCGTAGTTTGGCATGCAAACCGGCCATAGGCACTAAAGAAGTTGCGAATGCTTCCGCCATTCTAGACCCACAGGGTGAACCCCTGTTTGACCCAGATTCCTTACAGAACCCAAGGTCAGTCGAATGGTACCCGACTGAGCACGTGGCACAATATATAGCTGCTAGAATCAGGAAACACCTGGATAAGGCCACAAGAAAAAAAGGTTAGGGCGGAATGCCCGCACCCTACGGTCCCCAACATGGCCTGCGCCACAACGGACAGACCCGAAATTCGCCCAACCCAGGTAAGCGATAGATATTGATTTTAAATGTCTGGATTGTTGTCTCGGTTGGTTATTATTATGGTCCTAGGAAAAAGTTACCTGCAATGTGCTTTATTTAAACATAACTGATTAGATGGTCTAATTTCAATCACTACTGTCTTGTCATCGACTATGGGCTTCGGCATCAACAGGAAAGAGGAGTAGATTGGGGTCACATGGGAGTATATGCTATGTGGACTGCTCTCATAGGCTAGGATGTTGTGATGTAATGGTTAACCCTCTGAGGGTATTCGTTTATTTTTCTGCTATGAATATCTCATCTTTCTTTGCTGCTGAGGAATAAAATAAAGAGATTCGCCTCTGTGTCCTTAATAAAATCATGACTTTACGTCATGTAATTAGTAAAATCTGGTAATTCTTCGTCAACCTATATGTGCTGGTCATCCAAAAGGTTTTCTAGTAAACAGAGCATTAATATTATTTGTACGGAGGTCAGAAATATTTTATGTACAAGAGCGATTTATTAAAAAAAATAAACAATAAATTACCAATTTCAAGTCTTCTGGAATAAAAGGGAACCAGCAGATAATTAGCATTTTATATAAGCAAGCATTTCCATAAAGGGCACTAACTGGGAGATAAAGATAAAAAGGACTGGTAAACCATAGCAGTCAAAACATTTTGTAAAAAAGTATTTCAATATTAATTTCCTTTGGCAGTTAGCAAGACAGTTTTATTTTTTTTAAATTAGTTCATAATATTCTGGACATTGGATATTCAAATTATTATTATTTTATTATTTACATAAAAAGTATGACCCTCAAAACATATGTACATGACAAAATCCATATTATTATAATATGCCATGTGAGGCAGTTTCGCCATAGCCTCTGAAATTACTTTACCCAGATATTAAAAGTACCGTCTGCAATCAATTATTTACAGCTTGGTTTCTGTGTGTCAGCTTCTTTATTGTAATATTGATTTGGAGGATGCACATCCACAGAACAAATGATATATTCACCGGAGGTATGTGCAAACTGATATCGAAGGGGCAAAAAATGAGATTATATTCCCTAATACAATCTGGGCGAAAGCAAGAAGACGGCTAACCCATTGAGCGCCAGCATCATTAAGGGTGCACATAGAAACCTAACATTGTGCCCAAGAAACACTCTGGCTGTGTTATTACCATATTGCAACAAGCTGTAATCCAAATTACAAGACTTAAAGGGACACCTATCACCAGAACAACTACAGCTTAATGTAGTTGTTCTGGTGAGTATAATCATTGCCTTCAGGCATTTTCATGTAAACACTGCCTTCTCATAGGGAAACCTCCAAGTGGCCACTCCTTAGATGGCCACTGGAGGGGCTTCACAGTAAGCAGCCCTGCCGTTCAGCGTCCCCACGCTCTGCATGGGGACACTGAATTTTCCTCAAAGAGATGCTTTGATTCAATGCATCTCTATGAGGAGGTCCTGAGTGGCCAAAATGGCATTTGGCGCCGCCCATGCCGATTTTAGCCAATCCAATGCTTTCCCTATGGGAGAGCATTGGATTGGAAACAAAATCTGTAATTTTGATGATGTCACAAATGGGGAGGAGCCAGCGCCGGCAATAAGGTGAGTTTTAAATTTTGATAGGGGGGCAGCCACCGAAATGGTGGTTTTAGCACTACAGGATCAGGAATACATGTTTGTGTTCCTGACCCTATAGTGATCCTTTAAGACAAACAAAGTCGATTTCGATAAATTCTTCATCTGAGCTATGTCACAGTTTGGCAATTCTAGCCTTATTTTTGCTATTCTGATCTCAATAAGCTACAATTGAGAGATTGAGGAATATGCCACTAAATGATTGGTAATCTTGGACTCTACAGCTAAAGTGGACTCTACTTCCCATGGTGCACAGTCTTAAAGCTAAAGGCTGTTAATGGTAAGCAACCGTAGGCCTTCAGTTACAATCACAAGAACAATCACACAAACCCTGGGATATTTGTTCTCATTCAATGAGCATAACAGGAAATTCCATCACCAAACTTGAGTCACAAAATGAGATTCCTTTAAAAAAAAAAAAAAAAAAAAAATTTTTTTTTCTTTTTAAACCGATGTTATCCTTAATGCTATATTTCTGGTCTGTGAAACCGCCAGATAAAATTAGCTTGCTGCTTCAGAGCTGTGAGACAGAGCATTGCTCCCCTTAAGGGAAATAAGCACAGCAGATCTGACATGCTTTGCAATGATCACAATATATTATCTAGCTTCTTAAATGGTTTAAATGAATGATATATTTTGCAGGTTGAGATATTGAGATATGTACTTCTGAATCAAAGTGGAATTTCTACAGACTTTGTATTTGGATGGATGCAGAACTGAAAGTATGATCCCTGGATAGGAATATATATATATATAGCAAAACTCTAGAAAGTAAAACATCTCTATAAAGGTTACTCACCTTAAGAGTAAACTGCAATGGCAAAAATAAATTATATATATATATACATATATTATTGTAAACAAACACACACTCTAAACAAACACACAATATACTATTTCTAATCAAACCTCAATTTTTCACACATTTTTTAAATGATGGGAATGTTTAATTGAGGGTTTTTGGTGTAGATAAAAATAACAAAAGGCTGAGAAATGGCATAATGGCATCATGGATCTTGGTGTAATAGCCAGCTTATCATCCGGCTCAGGGATAGAGAAAAGAGAAAAACTAAATTGCTTTTAACCCTCAGAACCCAATGCAGGACCAAAATGCAGATTCTCGAAGTGTTTATTGAAAATTGAACAAAAATGAGTTTATTCTTCTACTACAGATGATGCTGATGTGAAATCTTTACAGCTTACGTACCTCATTTTAGAAGCATTTCAACAAAACAATGCTAGTTTGCTTGTTCAGTAGCATCCATACACCGGGGCTATTTCCTCTTCTCTGCACACATTGCCTTGATAATTGAGTCATACACGCAGACTACATTAAAATGATGTAGATACACAGTACTGGAACTCTATAAACCATATAGTTCAGAGACCTACTGGCAGTCTTTTGATAACGGGTTAAATCCCTTATATTGTAGAGATAATAAGACTGCTGGGATAACTAGGAGGCTAATAAAACAGGCAGCCAGTCTTGCTCAGGCAAGACCTATGGCTTTTCTACACACACAGAAAACCAACAGCTACAAGCATTACTGGCTCTGACCTGGCTAAAGCAGCATTGCTGGACTTATGGTGGGTGTTCATGAGGAAGTGGCATGCTTTTGAAAGGGTTGTTAGCTTTCCATTAGAGATACGCAGATGAGGTTAAGACTGGTTAATTTTATTCATGAAAATACAATGAATGGATGAATGCAGGAATATAATGGAAGCTGCAGCATGACTATCATTACTATGAACAACGATTTATTTATTTGTTCTCAGTAAAATTGCTCCCTGAAAAAAAAAAACATAAAAGAAAAAGATGATAAAGGTTTGCTGAAATGTTTTAGCCACTTCCAGTTTGGGGAAATTTCACTGTGTAAGTTAAATCATTGAGATTGCTGTAAAATTGCATTTTTTTAAATGAAATATATACCGATTTAATTTATTTGGTTTATATAGTAATGAATTTAATGCATGCATAG
The DNA here is from genome assembly GCF_036172605.1 of Pelobates fuscus. NCBI lineage: Eukaryota > Metazoa > Chordata > Amphibia > Anura > Pelobatidae > Pelobates > Pelobates fuscus. Next base: position 178,807,794 of record NC_086322.1, read on the forward strand.
AATGTTTGAAAATAGGAGTCTACCCTAGCCCAGAGTGTAACTTTTGCACAACATACTGAACAACTCCATGTTCTGTTGTTAAAGGACCACTCTAGTGCCAGGAAAACATACTCGTTTTCCTGGCACTAGAGTGCCCTGAGGGTGCCCCCACCCTCAGGGACCCCCTCCCGCCCGGCTCTAGAAAGGGGAAAAGGGTTAAAACTTACCTTTTTCCAGTGCTGGGCGGGGAGCTCTCCTCCTCCTCTCCGCCTCCGTTCTGCCCCGTCCCGTCGGCTGAATGCGCACGCGCGGCAAGAGCTGCGCGCGCATTCAGCCGGTCGCATAGGAAAGCATTTACAATGCTTTCCTATGGACGCTTGCGTGCTCTCACTGTGATTTTCACAGTGAGAAACACGCAAGCGCCTCTAGCGGCTGTCAATGAGACAGCCACTAGAGGATTAGGGGGAAGGCTTAACCCATTAATAAACATAGCAGTTTCTCTGAAACTGCTATGTTTATAAAAAAAATGGGTTAAGCCTAGATGGACCTGGCACCCAGACCACTTCATTAAGCTGAAGTGGTCTGGGTGCCTAGAGTGGTCCTTTAAAGGAACACTATAGCATTAGCAATATAAACCTATAGTTATAACACCATAATGTTGCTTTCCCTAGTAATATCCAGGCCTTCCCTCACCCCGATTGCTCTATAAAAAATAACAAAAAGGTTTTAGGGGTCTACCCCTTCAGCACTGCTCCTGTGACATTATCGATCATCGTTTTTACATCACAAGGTTATAACTACAGGGCTTGCATTATTTGTGTATTTGAATGAGGAACTGGTTGGGAAGACTGCACAAAGTTTGTGCAGAAAATGTTGGACTGAACAGTAGGATGGATTCCAGTTTGTTTTATATCTTATTCATCATAAAAGGAAAGGATAAAATAAACTATTTTAACAAAAAACTACTGACAGCCTTGTTTTCAAATCATAGGAAGACTGATCAGATAAAGAAAAAAATGTGTTCTTTAATATAGAATGAAATCCCAGTCAGGTAATAAAATTGGGATTTAGCAGTGGGCTTAGAAAAAATGGCAGCTACCATGCATGGAACCAAGTAAATGTGGGGGCAAACGAATCCAGGTCATGGAAGAATCGCCACTGCAATTTCTTTTGAATTATCAAGAACCATAAGTTACTCTACTAATTTATTAGGGATCAAAGATAAAACGAGGCACACATGGAGAACATGCATGACTACAATTTGATGGAGAGATGTGTGCTTTTAAACTAAATGTAAAGAATAAGAACCATGCACAGATTACCCACTACATTGAGCATCACATGGAGTGTTATCTGAATGTAGTTTATAAAAATTTAAAAAAATAACAATGTGCCTGCAATATCAAACCAGTGTTTTAATGTATATAGGATTTTATATTAATGTTGATGTGTAAATGTACGCAGATATACATCCAAGTACAGAATGCTTGTTGTCCAATATTTCCAGTGATACCAGACTGGAAAAAAAAGACAATATAAATGTTATATCAATCTTATATTCCACAAACCCACACTGTTAAATACTTTTTCAATTAAAAGAGAATTCATCATGAACATTGAGTTGTGAATAGATGTACTGAGTTTATGTCTTTTAAAAGGCAGAAAGCAGTGTATTTTTTAATATAGTGCTTGGTTTTTTTTAACAGTTTCTCTGCAGAAACAGTCACCAAAGAGAGAGCACTATTACCCACTTGTAAATACCACTGATCTCAGGGCTTTTTGGTTACCGCTATCTACCCTAACCTGCACTTCTAATGTTGAACATTATGCTACAGGTATTAACCTTTCTCCCCTACTGGATTCTTTTACCATCACCCGCTTCCCTTTATAGACTTCTGTTGAATGGCTATGATCACGTATTCTCCACTATTATAAACGTGTTGATCCCAGCAGCCATTGCTGAAGCATACATAACAGTTTACTGCATTGTGTGTGTATTGGCAGATTCCTCTTGTATACCCTTCATTGCCTCCTGCCTGGAGTCTGGTTTCCATGGCATCGGCCTTTAACTTCAAGCAATATGAGGTTGGATGATTCCCTAAACAGCATATTGCATATATGCCAGTGTCTGGTTCCAACCTCAAATATAACACCCCTTGTTCCATCATCCCAGCTGCTTCTGCTCTAGATGTTTTATCTTTATCAGAGTCTGTACTTGTTACTCATACTGTTTTTCTTCATACTTTCATATACCCAAACAGTATACTTACTAATTTTTCTAGTTTAATAGGTCCACATATCTACACATTATTTCCATTCATATGCATAGCCCTAAACTGTTGTTTTGCCTAAAGGGACACTATAGGCACCCAGACCACTTCATCTCATTGAAGTCGTCTGGGTGCAGTGTCCCAGTCCCCTAGTCTAGTGTCTGTGAAATTACGCTGAATGTCCTCACACTTTGCTTGAGGACATCCAGCATCATGCAAAACCACATTGGAAAGCATTGAGTCAATGCTTTACTGTGGGGAAGGTCTAATGCGTTTGCATGGGGCTCATCGTGCATGTGAATTAGGTTCACAGATTGCACTGTAGTTGGAGGAGAAGACTGATCCTTCGCAACTAGAGTCAGGTAATTATTTAAATGGGTTTTCCATGGATGATGGAGGGACAGAGGGGTAGTGCATCAGGTGGAGGGATACTATAGTGTTAAGAATACGGTTTTGTATTCCTAACACAATAGTGTTCCTTTAATTTTACTCACAACCACCTACTCTTTGTTCACCGACATGCTACAGGGGTATAAAAAGTGTCTTATCCCAATGTCTAAGAGAGGTGCAATAGTTTTTCCAACAAATTCTTACACCACTGTCAGTGAGGTGGCTTTGTGTGATGGGTAAGCTGTTTTCACCTTCTTCCTTTTTGTTAGGTATATGAAAAATTGTACTCAGTACTGGAGACCATATCTCTAGAAGGATATTGAACCTTTGTCGTGAGTTCAGAGAAGGGCTACTAAACTGGTTCATGGATTGCAGGATAAAACTTACAAGGAAAGGTTAAAGGAACTTGCATAGCTTGGAGGAAAGACGAGACGGGGGGGATTTGATAGAAACATTTAAATACATAAAAGGGAATAAACACAGTAAAGGATGAGACTATATTTAAAAAAAAAAAAAAAAAAAGGGAAAAACAACCACAACAAGGGTACATAGTCTTAAATTAGAGGGGCAAAGGTTTAAAAACAATATCAGGAAGTATTACTTTACTAAGAGGATAGTGGATGCATGGAATAGCCTTCCAGTTGAAGTGGTAGAGGTTAACACAGTGAGGGAGTTTAAGCATGCGTGGGGGAGGCCAATACGCATGTGCGGCCAAACTCCATGCTGGCCAGTCAGCATCTCCTCACAGAGGTTCATTGAATCAATGCATATGTATGAGGAACTTCAGTGCATCCATGCAGAGCGTGGAGACGCTCATTGGCAGTGCTGCACATAGTGCAGCAGTGATCCAGGAAGTGCCTCCTGTTTCTGCATCAAAGAAATTAATTACCAGCAAGACATAGAGGGAGGAGTCTCGTAAAACCATACATTTTTAATTACACTTTACTCTTTTTGTTTTTTTTAACAAGATAAAAGCCTTATATAGATATATTTAATAAAAGAAGTTAGAGAACGGAGCTACAGGATATCCATGGCTACAGCAAGTATCGCTTTGGTGGAATGTTCACACGATGATCAATTATATGGTATTTCAGGAGCAGGCAAATATCAAGCATTCCCTAGAAATGAATAGAGGAGGAGGCTATGGTTTATATACAAAAGTATCAGCGGTATTAATTGACAATACTGTCTAGGTTTGTATTCATATTGATAAATTGAGGGATACAAGCACAGAAATGCTTAAATGGAGTTTTGGGCTGGAATTGATATTTTTTTTAATGGATTGTGTGTTAATAAGCAAATTAATTAATTGAAAATAACAAAAAATAAATTTAAAGGATCCACACTGTTGGGATGCTATAGTATTCAAGCAAACCCCAGATTCTGAACAGGTCTCACACACCATCCTTTTTCAGCTATGTCTATAACTATGTAACAATAGCTTGCAATGATTACATTTTTAAATTTATGTAGCTAGTCACAGTCATGCACTGCACAGGCTCTTCCATCTATAGGAGTCATGTGATATAGATAGCAGCATTCAACACCATAAGAATGAATACCTAAATACTTATTTGTTCCTGAATTTGCAAACTGGGTGAAAAATCCCAACTTGTCTATTCACTTAATTTAGAACTGCGCTATTTTAACCGTGGTGGTGATATGCACATTTAGACCACTACTAAAGCAATGCTCAAGTACACACAAGTACTGTGGAGGTAGGTGCATTTTACACTTATCTATGCTTAATTTCTTACTCCAGGAAGCACGTTGATGGCTTTTACTAGAGTGAGAGTATGAGAGTAAGAGAGTAAGGTACACTTTAGTGGAACGTCTTCTTTAAAGCATACAGGGTATTTGGCTTTTTACACAAAATTTGTAATTGCAATTCAGGAGCAATTTACACAAGAACTTAGATAATACTACATAACATATCTGTATGGGAACTCATTCAACCTCATTAATGTTGACCAAGATCACGTTGACAGTATAGACCGAGCTGCATCAAAATAGTGTACATGTTCACAAAATAACAACCTTCTACTTAAAACAGGGAAACTATTGAGGCTAAAAAGGTAAGTGAGTGGTGCTCATCTGCATGCCTACACACTTTTCCTAGGTGCCACAAATAAAAAGGGACATGCCCCTGTAGGCTTTTTCATGTTAATACTACCTTGTCAGAGAAAATGCAGTATTTACATTGCTCCCTAGGAACACCTCCAGCGGTAGTCACTGAGACAGCTACTAGAAGTGATCCTGGGTCTATGCTGCACAACGTGCAGTATGGACTTCAGCATCTCCACGCTCTGCATGGAGGCGCTGAACTTTACCTTTTCCCATAGAGATTCATTGAAGGCAGAAGGGCAGCTTATCAAATGTGGGTAACATCTGTATCAAAACATATTTTTGTTCCAAATAGATTTCTGGTGCAGGTTAAAGACACACTAAGCACCATAACCATTGCAGTCCATTTTAATGGTTATGGTGCTAGCAGACTACTGGCACTACTGGCAAAGTTAGGCAACATTAACACAGGTAATGTGAAAGTGTAAAGTCGACCTTAATAATTCAATAAGCAAGATGCTGGGCTGAAGGTGCCCTGGGGGGATCCTTTGTGTCAAATCACTACAAATCGGTTTTGACACCGAACCAGATGATGGTACCTGTATTCTAGCAGTAAATTCCTTTTAAGTAAAGTAACGGTCTTACCTTTCTTCCTAAGACCCAAACCATCCATCCCTGCAACATGAAGGCCATTTAATATTGCTTGGCTCTACCCACCCGCGTTCCTTCTAACTATATGGCATGCACCTCCAGCTGTTTGGAACCACAGGCAATCACCTCCCTATTACTTGCACATGTTATTAGCTGCTGCAGTTATACCATTAACTCTCTCTGCCATCACATACAAATTCCTCTGCTACCGCTTGTCTCATCTCCCCATTTTAACCTTTAGATTGTAAGCTCACGGGCAGGGCGCTTTACCTGTTATATCGGTCTGTTCTTATTGTGTTTGTCTTTTTCCCAATGGTACAGCGCTGTGGAATTTGTTGGCGCTTTATAAATGCCAGTAATAAATAAATAAATTATAACCCTTACAATGGGCTGTGATTGGTTAACCCCTTAAGGACACATGACGTGTGTGACACGTCATGATTCCCTTTTATTCCAGAAGTTTGGTCCTTAAGGGGTTAAGGTGCTTATAGTGTTGCTGAGGTGTGAAAATCTAGCAATTATTATATGATACATATCATATTCTTCTTATTTACTGATCTCCCCCCACCCACCCTGTCCATGTTATCCACATCCTGTCCCTCAATTTGTCAACATCTCTCAGACAGTGCCTTATGGGTCATCTCAGCATAATGAGTAATGATTTTCAATGTAATCTGGAAGGACATTGATAAACCTAGGACTGAATGCAGACTCTGGCAGTTAACAGATCATCACCTTTGTCCAATATGATACATTTTCATTAACTACTCCCTTCGGCGCTGTAAGTTTTATAAAAGTATTTTATAGCAATTTTTGTTAGATTGGAAGTAAAACCTATTTAAAAATATGTTCCTCCCCCACCTTTCAATCAACTCTCCTGATAGGACTTACCGGCAAGGAGAGCAAATGCTGTGCATGCGCTGTGGTTAGTCCTCTAGTAAGCACTTCTTGCCCTCAGCAGAATGAGAACAGATTGACTGATGTTACTCCTTACAAACCCTGATGCACTGAAGCATGTCAACAACATGAGGAAGATTCTATCAGAGGGCAGGGAACTCAGGCAGTTACAATGGTGTAACACTGTAGAGCTTCAGTCATGGCTGTGCTGGATGCAAGGGAAACAGTCTAAATCTCCCAAAAACTAAAACTTTTAAAAAACATGTTGAGTTTAAGCCACCTTTCACTCCAAGTACAAGAATTTTGTTCTATTCATATCTCCTTTAATTTATAAAGTAACTGTTTTTTAATTGAACAGGAAGATACAGATTGGCTTAGATCAAGCATGTCAAACTTGCGGCCCACAATTAATATATTTGCGGCCCACCTGCCCCGGAGCCACTTTGTGTGGCTGCGACCTACCACAAGACAGGAATTGAACGCTCCACATGGAGATGCTGATTGGCCAAAAAATAGCCTTCTGACGCTTTCCTATGGGTAAGCACTGAATTGGTTGAGATCATCAAGTTTGATGATCTCAGCCAAAGTGAAGAACACACTCATAGGACTTCAAAATCAGCAAGATAATGTACCGTATTTATCGGCGTATAACACGCACTTTTTCTCCCTGAAAATAGGGAGAAAATCATGGGTGCGTGTTATACGCCGATATCCCACATTTACTTACCTGTCTTGAAGTGTGGGCCGGCTTCACAGCGCGCACCGCGGTACTGGAACTTAAATTTCAGGTTCCGGTTTCCGGCGGGACTGAAAGGAAGTGTGCACACTATTGTGTGCACACTTCCTTTCAGTCCCGCCGGAAACCGGAACCTGAAATTTAAGTTCCACAACCGGCGGGACTGAAAGGAAGTGTGCACACAATAGTGTGCACACTTCCTTTCAGTCCCGCCGGAAACCGGAACCTGAAATTTAAGTTCCAGTACCGCGGTGCGCGCTGTGAAGCCGGCCCACGCTTCAAGACAGGTAAGTAAATATGGGACAGAGGGAAAGTGCACTAGGGGACACTATGGGAGGGGCACTATGGGGGGTGGAGAATACTATGGGAGGGGGGAAGAATACTATGGAAGGGGGGAACACTATGGGATGAGGGGGGAACACTATGGGATGAGGGGGGAACACTATGGAAGGGGGGGAGAATACTATGGGGGGAGAATACTATGGGAGGGGGTGAAGAATACTATGGAAGGGGGGGGAACCCTATGGGATGAGGGGGGGGGGGAGAATACTATGGGGGGAGAATACTATGGGAGGGGGGGAGAATACTATGGGAGGGGGGGAAGAATACTATGGAAAGGGGGGGGAACACTATGGGATGAGGGGGGGGAATACTATGGGAGGGGTGGAAATTTCCTGGAATTTCCTTCTGAAAAAGAGGTGCGTGTTATACGCCGGCGCGTGTTATACGCCGATAAATACGGTAATTAGTTTTTTACAGCTGTGGAACAGCATACATTCACCATTTCAGTCCCATTACCAAACGTTTCTTAATTGGTCAACGCAGGGACGTTTTAGCCGCGAGGCAAACAAGGCATTTGCCTTGGGTGGCATTTTCCAAGGGGCGGCAGAAAAAGCCGCCCCCAAATGCCCAGGGCAAATGCCTTGTTTGCCTTGCGGCTAACTGACAAGCCGGTCAGGCGGGCGGTGCTGGCGGGCGAGGGAGCCCTTCCTCTGAGCTGTCTGCTCAGCTCCCTCGCGCGCCGCAGAGTGAGGCTGGGAGCCGTAATATGTCTGATAGTGTCTGATAGTGTGTGTGTCTGAGTGTGAGTGTGTGTGTCTGTTAGTGAGTGTGTGTTTTCCGGCTCCCGGCATCACTCTGCGGCGCACGAGGGAGCTGAGCAGAGTGCTAAGGGGAAAGTGCTCCCTCGACAGCCGTCCGCCCGCCCAGCAGCCACTATATGTGTTAAAGGGACACTATAGTCACCTGAACAACTTTAGCTTAATGAAGCAGTTTTGGTGTATAGAAGATGCCCCTGCAGCCTCACTGCTCAATCCTCTGCCGTTTAGGAGTTAAATCCCTTTGTTTATGAACCCTAGTCACACCTCCCTGCATATGTGTGTGTGTGTGTGTGTGTCTGATAGTGTGCGTGTCTGACAGTGTGCGTGTCTGACAGTGTGCGTGTCTGACAGTGTGCGTGTCTGACAGTGTGCGTCTGTTAGTGTGAGTGTGTGCGTCTGTTAGTGTGAGTGTGTTTGCCTGTTAGTGTGTCTGTTAGTGAGTGTGTTTCTGTTAGCTAGTGTATGCGTATCTGTCAGTGAATGTGTGTGTGTGTATATTTAGAAGGCGGGATGGGGGGGGGGAGGGTTGGGTGGGAGGGCGCCTGAGTTTTGTCATGCCTAGGGCAGCACAAAACCAGGATACACCACTGGGTCAAGGTAGTTGGACTGATGCATTGGTTACATGCAAATACATTAGCTCTTTTGTTAACTCTGAATCCCTACGAGCAGGAGGAAATCCAGTGTCAGTTAGGCAACTTTATTTACACTGTACTTTCCTAAATAAACATATGTTTCTATGAAGACTGAAGTTTTGGGTTTTTTGCGGCCCACATGAACTTAAACCTTGTTTATTAGGCCAGTGTTAGACTTAGAGTTTGACAACCACTCCAATCAGCACTCCGCTCTTCCTGAAATTCAATTGAATAAGCCAGAAATCAAGAGGGAGATCTGGATTCAGGTCTCACACTCCATCCTGGTCCTCAGAATGTTCTCTATGTTAGTAATTAGAACCTTCCATAAATCACCTGTCGAAAATGCACTTTACCATTTTGCAATAATTTCATTCATGAACAACATAATTTAGCCCACTGTGTAGGCCAATAAAAATCACAGCTGAAAGTCAAATGAACAAGCCAGTTGCCGCTGAGGAAAGGAAGATCCAGCTCTGGAGAGCAACTTTTGAGTTTAAACCATTTGAGAACGGTTTACCCCATCAGGTAAGAAAGTGCTAGGAACCTCAGGGCTCCATAACAATTTAATTTACTTTAAGTTAGTTTGCTCTGACCTGTGTTTCATAAATTGATGTTGACTCCTACTGGTGTTTGGTACAAATCTTCAAAATCTATTATTAAATAAAAATAAAAGTATTATACCATTTTCTAAATGGTATTCATTTTAAATTATAAGGAATTAATGAAAAACTAGTCTAGTCTTTAAGTACCCTTTTCCAAAATGGCATGTACTATTACTCCTGTTACATGCACTCGAATGCCATTTCAAGCCCTTAGGAGATGGTGTAAATTAATATCTTGCTATATAAAATTATTTTGAATGACCTTAATATTCACAGTACACAGAAACTCTGACTTTGAATTACCCTGTATTCCTATAATGTAACCAGAAGGTGTCAGGCTGGAGGAAAATGATCAGACACCAGCACAGTGCTACTAAAGTGCAGAAATGTAAATTCCCTCATAGACTCACGTCACCAAGTCTAACAGTTTACTCCGGAAATTGTAGGAAATGGGAGGAGAGGTGCACTGGTAGACTTACCACATGAATAAGTTCTAACACTCATAGACATATTGTCATTTCCTTTAAATAAAAAATTCTCTGACTGAGATTCAAACTACTACAGAATTTTATTATACAGTCCTTTAAACAGCATCAAAGGAAACTACAGAATGTAAGAATTAATTTAAAAATAAACACTGTTCACTTAAAAGCGACTATTGTTTCCTAGGAAGCTCCCTACAAAGAACATGTGTAGGTTGCATACATGCAGCAAGTAAGCACACATTCTGGGCTTCCCCCTACCACTCATAGCTGCTACGTAGAAAGCACCTGCTTATATAAATAGCACACGGAGACCTATATTATTTAATTGTTGGCAATCTCTGCTTACAGAGAATAATGACCGAGGATTTACGGTTTAATCAGTGGCAGCTGATGATGTTTAAAGATGGTTGGACTCTAGATTTTAACCCTGAAATTTTATTCTGCCCCAATGACTTAAAGGGACACTATAGTCACCAGAACAACTACAGCTTATTGCATTTGTTCTGGTGAGTAGAATCATTACCTTCAGGCTTTTTGCTGTAAACACTGTCTTTTCAGAGAAAATGCAGTGTTTACATTACAGCCTAGTGATAACTTCACTGGCCACTCCTCAGATGGCTGTTAGAGATCCTTCCTGGGTCATGGCTGCCTAAAATGTATCCACACATTCAGTGTCTCCACCCTCTGCATGCAGACACTGAACTTTCTTCATAGAGATTAATTGATTCAATTCATCTCTATGAGGATTGCTGATTGGCCAGGGCTGTGTTTGAATCATGCTGGCTCTGCCCCTGATCTGCCTCCTTGTCAGTCTCAGCCAATCCTATGGGAAAGCACTGTGATTGGATCAGGCAACCACTTCTGATGATGTCAGCAGACTGCTTGTTTTTTGTTTTTTTTTAGACAAACAGCATGCAGATCTACAGCTTCAGGCTTGAATACAGTAAGATTTTGCTATATTTATGGAGGCATGAGGGGCCCAGGGGGCTAGCTGGTGGTTTTAACCCTATAAGGTCAGGAATACATGTTTGTGTTCCTGACCCTATAGTGATCCTTTAAAGGACCATCCAACTCCCAAAACAACTTCAGCTCACTGAAGGTGTTATAAAGGCAAGAGTGATTATCTTACATTGGGGGAAATAACTGTAACTACTGTTGCAAAACTCAGAGCCCTTGTAATTTTTTTTGTCAGTACGTTTTGTCATATTTCTTTCTGTGTTTATCACAGAGAATAGGTAATGTTTGTTTTACTCACAACATTGGCTACTGCTCATTTATACAATATTCAGTGAATGGATTCATCATAATTGCTGTCGACATCTACTCATTAACAAAGCAAAGGATGAAATGAAATGTGCACATCCATGGAACAAAGTAGGAGAAAGAATTAATATTTTCTGAAAAATAGTCAAGATTTGCGTTTTAGCAATGAATCTGATAGGTTGCCCTTTGAATAAAAGTATGATGGTTTTCTAAATCTAAAGAATAAAAAAATTCCATCTTAAAATGTATTTGTTACTTATAGCAATCCATGTAAACAAGCAGTCCCAAAAGTCCAATTAAACATTGTCCGTGATAGAATTAATTGGTTAACATATTAAAAATAACATTTCAACATTCAGGAGAAACTGAGACCAATGTTGTCTTCAAGACAATGCCTAAAATAACAAAGAAGAAATGTGGTATCCACCATTACAAGTGAAGAACAGCAATGATTGTTTTTATTAGAAGGTTATGGTGTATTTAATTTTAAATACTATGTGTTTATTTTGAGTCAGATTATTAGACATGCCAAGGCGTTACTAAAATTCTCTATCACTATTTCATGCTGAGTTTATGTCAGGTCAAGAAAATGGAACGCAGGAGTTCCAGAAGCATGGAACACAAGTTGCGGACACCAATTGCGTTCCAATTCAGTCTGGAACATGGCATGGAACACAAGTGTCACTTACGGTATATTGCGCCGGAAAAGACTTTGCGCAGCGGATGGGACTTGACACAGACATGGATTCAAGACGAAAATCAATGGAACAAAGCTGACACAGCCAACGGACCGACCACCAATGGGACAGGGATCTTGCACTATTTTAAGATGCACTCTGGAGGTGTAGGCAAGCTGCTTGCTCCCCTGTGGGGAGTTTTTATGTTCTGTTATTTTTTGTTTTGTATTTGGATTCATCTTTTTTTTCATTTTGTATCCTGAGGTACAAAGAAAGAGAGCTGTTGTATCCTGTGGGACTTAGCATCTATGGCTACTAAGCGCATTTGCACAACTAACATGCTCTTAATTGTCCATTTGCTTTGTGTTTCCTTTTTCTGTTATTCCTGTGTTTATTGTATTAAATTGCTACACTGTGATTCTTTCTTTTATTTTTCATGTGAAAAGATCCTTACATAAAATGGTTAATATACCAATATACCCAAGATTGTGGCACCATGTACTGTATGTTAAAAACAGTTTCTACACAGATTGTGTGTTTTTGGGGGGGGGGGTCCCTGAAGAAATTAACATTTTGGATGAAACATATCTGTGCAGTATATCGATTTATTTTGCTGTATTAGCCTAACAGCTGTACCAGCAAACAAACATTTGCTTTAAAGGAACACGTTAAGCACAATAACCACTACAATGAGCTGGGTGCCATGTGTATCGGAGGTGCAGGATTTCAGCTGAGGTTCTCACCCAATGAGCACAGTGAGGGCTAGCATATTGGCAATCAGCAAATCTCTCTCATCCAATTAGCTAAGCCTTGCACCGCCAACCTATCACTGTAGGGGAGGCAGAGTATGGAGCCCAACAGACCCCAGGTTAAAAGTCAAATCTTCTGAAATAGTTGGCAGGGGAAGTGACACCAAAATACTCATGCCACCACAACCACTATAGAGCACTGTAGTGGTTATGGTAACTGAAGTGTTCCTATTAACAAGAGCTTGTAGCTTGAAGCTGCTACAAATTTACCACAGGCTTTAAACCTTTTTTCAAATATGTTTTTGGCCTATCACTAATAACGGCTGCCACTATGGCTTCCATTCACTCACTCATAAAATAGTGCATTGCTGGTAACGCAAAGAAACGCACTGTGCTTGCCTAATCATACACATTACTGTGATCAACAAAGAACTAAAATTTCTTTAGAAATTTAATTGAAAAGGTAGTACGGTATGCAGTTTCAGGAAATGCATATGGCTATCAGCTAATTATGGCTGCTGACAGAGAAATGTGACTTGCAATCACAGGCTAAACCTTAATAGTTTTATAAGCCATTCTGTATTTATAACAGGTAAGAAGTCCATTCCCAATAAAAGTATGATTCTTAAAACCTTGATATCTGTAACAAAATTAAAATGGTCATATTTCAGGAATCTTTCTTCATTACTACTTAAAATTCCTGGCATGCATCTCCTATGACAGAGAGGTTGCAGCCACTTCAAGATAATCACTATTCTTGTCATTCACTGCATAATAACTTCACACATTTAGAAGTACACACAGCTCAAAACCTGCTATGTAAATGAGCAACATATCTGATGACATATCAAAAGGGTTTTATGCATATGGTATGTAGATATGGGTGGTGACGGGTTGCAAAGGCTTATTACCCTTCTATGGAGGTTACTTCAATATACATACAATTTTATATTATATAGATATATTTGTGGTTGGGACACAAAAGGTAATAAGCTGTAAGAAATAAACATAATAAAGGTAACATAGGGAATAGGGAATATACATAAGTCGCTTGCTATGTACCGAAACCAACAAACCGGAATTAGCTCAGAAAAGTGTTCTGAAAATTGGGAGTGGATGGTGAGATAAGTTTTGTGCCAATCAAGATACAGTTACTGGCTAGAGGAGGTGAGAACTTTAAATAGCCGAAAGAAGTACCTCCCACAACTCCAGGCTTCCACAGATATACTATATTTGGCTCACAAAGCATCCTTCAATCCAATAAGGCAAGTGGAAGGCAACCTTTCGTACTCCAGATGTTGTGGACTACAGCTCACATATTGCAAAGCATCAGGAGAAATGTAGTCCATAATATTTAGAGAGCCGAAGCTTACCGACCCCTGCTCTCCTGATCCAATCCCTCTCTCTGCCTGGTAGAGCCCGCTGCAGCTCTTGTGTGTGATTAAAGTTCAATTACCAGTACAGGAGATGAAAACTTCTAAGGAAAACAAGCTGTGTTAGGTGCGCTAACCATATACCAACATCCTCCACCAACGTTCTATCAACCCTTAACCTAACTCTAAACATATAACTGCCCTAACGTTAACCCTATACTGTCCCTTACTCTAAAACAGCAGTAGCCCTAACCCTACAACTAACCCACGGATAACTAATGCTGAAACCATAACACTCTGATTATACTCTAATTAGTATTGGGAAGCTGGCAAAGCCCAGCACCAGTCACAATCAACATGGGGCCCTGCTGGGAGACGCAGTCAGGATTTGTTCAAACCTTGGGGGTCTCCCTTAGGCAACCGCTAACTTAAAAACACTTTGGCTGAGCATGATTGCTCAGCTGCAGAGATTTCAATTCATTTTAGTTTTTTTTTTTTGCAACTAATAAGTCAACTGACCATGGGGAAGCCCCAGGTATCAATTGATAACTGTGACTCACTGGTGTGAGCAATTATTTAAACACGTTCCAACAGTGTTTAAATTCACATTGGAAACTAGATATCTTCAATAATTGTGCCTGGTTGTATCAAAACACAGTGACGGAGGGAAAGGGGACAGAATAAGCATATGTATGCTGCAGCAGTCTAGTCCCTATTGCAAATCGAAGCACACAGGCAATGCCAGTGACGTGTTATCTGTAGCAGACATACAGACTGCAGTAATAACACATTGTTTAGAGGCACAAGCTTTCTTCCTCTGAGCACAAAAGCACAGATGCTCAATATAAACACAAGCCTATCAAAGCAGCACAGCCAAAATATGAAAAATGATATTATATTCCTCACACCTCAAAATGCTTTCCATTTTCCTTTTTTAACCCCATCCAAGTCAATATACCGGTAATATTTATCTGCATAACAGCGGGCTCTTTAAATAGAAGATAAACTCACCATGGCTTTTGTATCTACTATAGGCTATTTGACTTTTATTTGTTTTTGACTATTGATTACAGACACCTACTCCATGTTATCATATACAGGTAGGGGCAAAACTCAGAGAAGGATTTGACAGGTAAAGGAGGTTTTTTTTGTTAGTAGTTCTATTTTTTTGTTGTAGGTACATATAACGGAGTTTTAAGAAAGTCATCAGGGGGGGCGGAGCCAGCTCTCGGCATGAACGGTCGCATACTCACTGCTCTCCGACGACCGCAGCCCAAAACGGCCCAAAATCAACCGCAAGTGTTACTCCACCAGACAGCAGACAGCCTGCTCACACTCCCCCTTCAATGGGGAGGAAAACAAAAAAACCACGGCCGGATCGCCCGCGGTTCACGGCCGATATCGGCGACTTACTGAGGAGGCCTCATGGTGCGGCGGCACCCAACATGGCGGCCGACTACGAAGATTTTTCAGAGAGCTCGGATGACACATCCCTTCATTGCCCTGAGACACTGGGTTACAAGGGACCTCCCAAACCTCAGCAACAGCCGATGGGCGCTCCAGTTACCATGGAGATACTTACCTCTCTCCTGACAGACCTACGCCAGTCACTCTCCACGGAGATCTCCCAGGTAAGGGAGGATGTTAAGGGGTTCACTGACCGCCTCTCAGCAGTGGAGCAATCCACTCAGGCACAGACAGCACAAATCACAGAGCTGCAGAATCAGGTCAAAGACCTCTCTTCAGCCCACTTTACACTCACCCACCAACTGGCAGCTATGGAAGACAAAAGGAGGTGGAAGCATGTCAAGATCAGAGGCCTTTCAGACGCAATATCCCCGGCCGAGCTTCCCCATCTTCTAAGACGGCTTTTCACGGCCCTCCTGTCCCCCAAACTAGCTAAAGGGGTACAGCTGGATGGCATGTTCCGCCTCCCCAAGCCACCACAACTCGCAAGTTCAGCGACAAGTGACCTCCTGGTCAAATTTCAAAACGGGCAAGACAAAGCTGCTCTAATGGGCGCCATCAAAGGGAAGAATCCGTACCGCTTTGAAGACATGGACTTAACGTTCTATTCTGATCTCTCGCGCACAACCCTGCAATGGCGCAAATCTCTCTGACCACTTACAGCGGCATTGACGGCTAATGGAGTGAAGTACCGTTGGGGACCATCACACACACTCCTCTTCCAATACCAAGGCAAGGAATATAAAGCGACGGACGCCGCGGAGATGGACACTGTCCTGACAGATATGGGACTCATGCCTTCTTCGACCACACTACTACTACTACTAGTTGGCTCCATTTACCACCACACACCCCCAGTTCCGCCTTTACTACTTCACAACGAGGTCACTAACTAGGAGCTGCACAACTACATCATCAGGTTGCGCGTCAGCATTCTCTATTAATCCCCCACACATACGACACTCTAGGCCATGCACAGCCCTCACATTTCACGATACACTACGACCACCCACATGGTCTATGAATGGAATTTCCATATGCCCCACAACAAAGGCGTATCGACATGCTCCCTTCAAGTGCAGAGTCTCACTCTAACCCTGGGGCATGAGACACGTAAGCGCACACCTTGCCTTTAACTATAGGCTTACTCCAGGCCATACGCACATACGCCGACACTAATCATACGGCCAGGATGGAATTTGCTTTATTATATATTACCTTTTGTTGTTAACTTTCGTAACTGCTCTTTTATACCTTTTAAAAATTGTGCCGATACTCAAAATGCCATACTATTGTTATACTCTATGGTCAAATAAGCTTGCTTTAGCTGTTGTGGCTATACAAGCATTATGTTCATGCGTGCACAACAAAAAGAAAGAATTAAAAAAAAAAGAAAGAAAGTCATCAGGGGTAATTTCAAGAAAAATAGTAAAAAAAAAAAAATTATTTTCGAAACTCAGGCAACTATTCGTTGGATAATTTCAAGACACATTCAATCACAGAAACTCATTCTCTATCTCAATGAAGTGGTCCGAGTGCAGTGTCCTTGTCCTGCAATGTAAAACATTGCAGATTTTAGGAAACTGCAGTTTACATTACAAGATTAAAGGATTACTCCAAACTTTTGGGGGGTACCCTTACTGTAAAATGTCCTAATGGGTACTATGGAGAAGCCGTCCCCCAGATTTCCAATAAAACCTGCAAAAAAAAAAAAAAGAAGAAGGCTTACTTACCCTGAATCAAGTGCCAGAAAATACAAGCGATAACTTCCATGCCACTTCCGATGTCACAGGGTCGCAGTGCAATCACAAGCACCACATAGATCCAATTTGTTGTATCAGAGCACATACCTGCTCACTGGGCCGGCATGGGGAGGGCGGATTTATCCCATTTTTAGAACAGAGGGAAAGACGTAGGGAGCATCCTTTGCAGGCACTTTGCCTGCAAGGAAAAGATAATCACATCTGTCGGCAGCGTGCAGTGGGCACTCTGAATAGCCTTATTTTAATGCACCGATGTGACATAGGCAGCCTGGAACAACACACAATTAACAATAACTCAAGCTGAAACACTTCACATACATACTACGACCACTACGACCACTTTAAATCACTGAAGTGGGCATTGTGGGTGGAGTAACCCTCTAAGGTCTTCTCTGGTGGCAGTCTGTATGGTACACTAAAGATCTGCATTCCTAACGCTAGTGTAGTGTTCCTGTAAATAACAAAAATTCTTCTTGCACATAAAATATCTTCATGAATCTCTATTGAGAATGCTTAATTTCTACAGCAATACCAAATGAAAATAAGGCAAGCATTTCGTTAAGTGTAAGATTATAAAATGTCTGTCAAGTATTTCATGCAGGTATGCTGGCTGAAGCAAGAAAATCTCAGTTTGGAGATTTTTTTTTCAGAAGACAAGAGGAAAATAGACTACATATCTGATTTAAGCAATGTTGTGCATAAGATTAAAGCAGAACTGCATGTGAGCAGCTAGTTAATCGAAGTCTGGCACAATATGTGTCATATTAATTAGACATGTGTGGCTTCCGCTTTGCATGTCACCTTAAAGGACTGTCCCTGAAGCCTCTGCATATAAGGCTTTTTCTAAAATGTATTTACATTGTTGGCTAGGGACACATATGGTGGCAGTAACTCAGACAGCCCCTAGAGTCCCTTCCTGATGTGGTCTTGTTTATATTACTAATTTTAGAGTGTTCCTTTAACTGGCTGGTATGACAGTACCATTAAATATTCAATGTGCACCAAATTTTATATATGCAAATACTTTATTTACACAAATTAATACTACATTATATGTAATAGGCATTGTATAAAAACACAGCATTTGTGTCCTTTTGAATTACTAACACATAGTTATGGAATCAAGGCTCTGCTAGACAGATTGCAAGTGTGGTCTATTAGAGAGTTAGTCCAACCACCATGTGGTTGCTTTTAGTGATTTTATGCAGGAGTGTTGTTACATTCCAAGCACACGTGAGTTAGTCGGTCCAGAACTCTGTTCCTGACTGACTAATGTGAGTCCTGTGCAAAAATATGTCCATCATCTGCACACATGAGCGGGCAGTCATAATGGGCTTCTTCTCTTGCAGACAGTGCTGTGATCATGCCTGCAAGGGGAAGCCAACTTGCTCATTATTAAATCCCCTCCTCTCTACAGTACTTTTTGCAGCAGATTTTTTCCTTCTCCTACTCTTTGTATGTCCCTTCCTCCAACTTCTCTGCTCTTGGATTGGGAGGTTGGTGGACTGAAGCGCTAGATGAGTTACAACATATGTCTTCTTGCCACTAGTGACCACTCACACTACATACATGCACAATGTGGCATTCACTGATTCTGATAGAGAAGCATTGAATCCATTGCTTCTCTATCAGGAGAAGCGGACTGGCAGGTCACAAGGCTAGCTGTGCATGCATCTGAGGTCCAACAATGACAAGCATTTGAATGGATCTTGGAGAAGGAGAAACGATACAGTGGGACGACCGAAAGAACATGAAAAAGATCGGGGAGAACGTAGCCCAACACTGGATTCAAAGTAGGTTTTACCTTTATTACACAGGGTTTTCACAAAAATTAAGGGGGAACCAAGTGACAAGTGGACAATAGGTTATTTGTAAGAATGTATAGAAATAGATGGAAAAAGGATTGGATTAACACTTGAACTATTTCTAGATCCATGGTATGGTGTAAACTTGCTTACAGATGAAATGCCAGACAGACAGGCAGTCAGATACAGACAGGCAGACAGACCATTCAAGCGATAGTTTTCAACCTGTAACCCTGTAAGCCTTCCAAGTTCAGTGACTAAATCAATTCAAAAGAAAAGACTGCTCAGATTTCATACATAAATGGTCTGAATGATTGTTGCATTTTCACAACAAAGCCTTTTTACAGCATGTGCAAACTGAGATCTGCAAACTCTTTGCCAAAGTGTTACCTTTATGATTGAAGTATTCTCTTTTTATAACGTGTCATAGACAATAACTATGACAATAGACAATAACTGTGGGGAAGGGTGTGGTGGGTGTATAGGGGTTACCAAAGAATTGCATATTGCATATTGCAAACCATAGTCTGTCCCTTTAAATTGTGGCAGCCATTAATAAAATGTAACAAAGTCAGCTTCAAGTATGTAAGAAACCTCTAGGCAAAATATCTTGAAAATGTACAGATTACCTGAAATACCAACCTGAAGTTTGTTTATATATACTGTATAAGTATTGCTTAAAATCTTTATGCAACTCCCCTTCTCCTAATTTCAGCTAAAAAGGTTCAAATCCACTAAACTCGCCTTTATTCCAGCTCCAGGAGAGTCTTCTCACATAAACTGTAACCAATTAACTTCTTCGCATAAAGAAGCTCTAACTTCCACTTTGAACTCCAGTTCAAAACAAGTGAGACACAAACCTATTTGGCAGTTGGGACATGTTAATAAGGGAATGTATTAAAGTGTCTATTTTTCTTCTCTTGAATTCAACATGTATTAAAAGAGACTTTTGTCATTTTGACCTCTATGCCAATGGCACGGCACAGACAGCATAATAGTTAAATTAAAGGCATATAGCAGAGTCTACAAAAAAAAAATCCATTCAATTTGCAGCCATTTGACCTGTACAATATAGAGATAAAATGTAATCTTCTATGAAGTAGCAGAAAAACAAGACAACTTTAATTATTAAAGAGCTACGGTGTAAGGAACTCTTTGTTTCCCCTTCACAATACACTACTTATCGTTCAGCTATTTGACAGGTTTTATTTATACAAATGCGCTTCCCCAATCAGCAACAACAATGAAATGTAATTTCCAAATCTACTGTACAAAATCTCAATCACTATTATTTCACAGGTCTCAATACCAAAGAGTTGAATAACATGATCTATATTAGAATTATGGATTTCTTAATAATACAAGTGGACTTCATTACTAATAAATATGCAAATGAAGCAGGTAGCAATCTGGGGTTAAAGGGACACCCCAAGCAACATAGTTGGGTGTCACGAAGCAGTCGCTACAAAATTTCATTTTAATTCCCATGCAGTTTATTTTCATTATTACACAACAATGTTAACGTTATAGCTATTAAAATACCCTCTACCACTAACTTAAAGGACCACTATAGTGACAGGAAAACATACTCGTTTTCCTGGCACTATAGTGATCTGAGGGTGCCCCCACCCTCAGGGCCCCCCTCCCGCTGTGCTCTAGGGAGTGGAAAGGGTTACATTTACCTATTTCTCCAGTGCCGGGCGGGGGACTCTTCTCCTCCTCAGCTGAATGCGCATGCGCGGCACGAACCGCGCGCGCATTCAGCCAGTCCATAGGAAAACATTTACAATGCTTTCCTATGGACGCTGGCGTCTTCTCACTGTGAAAATCACAGTGAGAAGCTGGATTAACCCTATTATAAACATAGTTTCTATGAAACTGCTATGTTTATAGAAAAAAGGGTTAAACCTAGCTGAACCTGGCACCCAGACCACTTCATTAAAGGACCACTCTAGGCACCCAGACCACTTCAGCTTAATGAGGTGGTCTGGGTGCCAGGTCCCTCTAGGATTAACCCTTTTTTTTTTTTATAAACATAGCAGTTTCAGAGAAACTGCTATGTTTATACTGAGGGTTAATCCAGCATCCAAAACCTCTAGTGGCGGTCTCATTGACAGCCGCTAGAGGCGCTTGCGTGCTTCTCACTGTGAAAATCACAGTGAGAAGCACGCAAGCGTCCATAGGAAAGCATTGTAAATGCTTTCCTATGCGACCGGCTGAATGCGAGCGCGGCTCCTGCCGCGCATGCGCATTCAGCCGATGACGTCGCAAGGAAGAAGGAGAGGAGAAGGAAAGCTCCCCGCCCGGCGCTGGAGAAAGAGGTAAGTTTAACCCCTTCCTCCCCCCAGAGCCCGGCGGGAGTGGGTCCCTGAGGGTGGGAGCACCCTCAGGGCACTCTAGTGCCAGGAAAACGAGTATGTTTTCCTGGCACTAGAGTGGTCCTTTAAGCTGAAGTGGTCTGGGTGCCTATAGTGGTCCTTTAACTTTTTGGTAGTACTCTGACTGCTTGCATTAAAACTTTTTTTTTTTTTTTTTACAATTTCTCCTTTCTTTTAACATTGCACCAATAATATCTAACTCAGTTCAACACTCTAAATGTATTTTATCCTCTTCCCGTAGACTATGGCCACAAAAACCATGTGCATGTTTGTGCCTTTAAAAGGAATAATCAGTGCATAATAGTTAAAGGGACACTATAGGCACCAGTACTATTATAACGGTGTTTGGCCCCCGTCCCCTTGGCTAAAGCATTGGAAAGCATTGGATTGGCTAAAAATCAGCAGTTTTGATGATGTCACCAAGGGGGCGAGGCCAGCACCGGCAGACCTGTGGAGAGCTGAAAATAAGGTGAGTTTTAGCCCATTCTGAGGGAGCTATGGGGGGTCACCTAAATAGTGGGTTTTCACTACAGGGTCAGGAATACATGTTTGTGTTCCTGATCCTATAGTGATCCTTTAATGTAGTATTTCTGGAGCAAAGAGCCTGCCATTGTAGGCTGAGCAGTGTAAACACTGCCTTTTTCCAAAACAACGCAGTGACAGTGCTGCCTAATGCCACCTTTAGTGGCGGTCACTCCAACAGTCACAAGAGGGACTTCCTGGGTTCAGTATCTCCACAGTCTGCAAGGAGACGATAGACATTCCTCATAGACATGCACTCACTCAGTGTTTTTCTATGAGGAGATGCAGACTGGTACAGCACAACAATGTTTGTCCCTATGAAGAAGTATTGCATTGCCAAAGATAATAAGGACTGATTATCTTAGCTTTGGGAGGCAGGGCAGCCATCGCAAGACCAGCATGCCTGTGGAAGAAATGTAATTAAAACTGCTTTGTTTAATGCACACAGGAAGACTCGGATATCTAAATAGTTGCTAGACACTACAGCCTTAGGAACACGTTTGTATTAATAACGCTGTAGTATTCCTTTAAATAAGAATACTTTGTACGATGAGAAACATGATTAGCTTGCTAATGAATGTATACTTGTTTATGTGGATGATCCCAATTAACCACTGGTTTGATTTATTACATACATGTATACACACACACACACACACACATTTTAGCTCAATAGTCTGAATAATACTAGATTAGTCTAGTGTGCTGGACTGACATAGTATATGGTGTTCAGTATAGTAAAATTTTCACGTTAGCTACCTTTGGGATTTTCCCTTGGATGGGAATATCAACTCTGCCTATCGAACAGACTTTACTGCATGTATACTAGCAGGCCTGCTCAATGATTTCTACATGCTAATAATCTTGTACTATTCATTTACGAGGTTCCTAATGGAATTAGTTGCGTAAAGAATTCCTTACAAGGCATTCCAAACTTTGGAATCCATTTAGAAACTCCTCAATGAACTGCTACTAATTTAAAAAAAGAATTCCAAAAACATGGGATTCTGTCCAGCAACAACAGATCACAGTTAGTGTACATTCTTTACACACATGCAGGGTTTGGAGCCAGCTGGGCTGGAATTTCTAAGACATCTGTCTCAATATACTCTGTGGAATCAATCCAAATAGACAAGTGATTACCATCCCTGGCAGAAAAAAAAAATAGCAGCAATCAGCTTAGCTCATGGAATGAAAGATATGGATGAAAATACATGTCATACAAGCAACCAGTATACCTTAATCTGGATTTATGGGTCTTAACAGCCTGTCAGCTCTTCAGGAAATAAACGTTTATTGATGAAAATATGGAAAGAAAACCAACAAAACATCTTTTAACTGGGCTCCACAAGCATGTATATTGGTTCCGAAAATATGTCCCCTGACGGTTATGGGAGATCACGAGATCTCCCCTGAAAGCCCCCATGGTCTGCAAGGCAGCCAGTTGTCACTGCATACCACAAAAATAGAGAGAGCTTTTCTTATCCCTTTGCTTTCCCGAATACTGACATACTGAAAGCAGTGTGAGGATGTGACATACCATCAGGCCCAGAAACTGTCCCTGCTATTGCAGAGTGCAGAGGCAGCTCACATCTTATCACTGGGGCAGAAACCTGCACCTCACAAGTAGAACTAAAGATGGAGAATCAATTTTCAATTGCATGTGTGTGAGTAACGGTGTATAAAGGAACACTAGCATTATGAATTCAAATGGAGTACAAAAGTTAACTTCAAGACCTCACTTTTGCCTGTAAAAAAAAAAAAAAAAAAAAGATTGTGAATAAAGGCTTTACTTCATTTTTTGCGAGTGTCAAGACTCACTCAGTAATGCTGCCTCCACCCCACCAACATCATCATTGTGGAGGCGTCGCTTGCCTCATATAATAGAATGGGGGATGAGATGTGAGTGCGCAGCGAGCACATCTAATCAAATGCTTCTCATAGGGAAGCACTGAATGTAATACTTCTCTATGAGCTGCACTCTATGGCATTCGGCATCCTCAAGGACCAGAACATGACCAAGATAAACTCAGCGCAAGCATCTCTAGCATTTCTCCAGTTTTCCAAACTGATTTCAAGCAGATGGAAGACCAAGACCAGAAAAAAAAAATATCCCAGCACCCAAACATCATGCACCTTTTGCCACAAACCTGATAATGAGGATATTTTACATAATTATCTGTCCAAAATATGAACAAAGGTTTGCAGGATTTATCATTGACCCTTTTGGCACTGCCAAACTGACACAGGGTGTTAAGGGCACCTTTCTAAAACTATCTGTTGATTGATGGGGTTTTGCCTGGCTTTTAAATTCCAGTAAGGTTGTTGTAAGCCCTACCTTTCAACTTCATTTTCTGATTATGTCATAAGCATTTTTTTACACAGTCCAATCAAAGGCTTCTCAGATAAGCCCTTGATTGGACAATTTCACTAGCTCAGATATCATACACACACTCTGAGCCAACAAGGGTAGGGAGTGGGGATGGAGCGAGTAAGAGAGGGAGGGGATTTTAAGTAAAAATAAACTATGAGCACTCCTAGTATTATAGAGATATAGGGAGGGTTGACAAATTACATTTTTGCACAGAATTGAAATATGGCAGTCCAGAACAAAGTCACGTGTGCTAGCCCCCGGCACTAAACTGCAGAATCTCAATATGTGCATCGTTTTAACACTGCATTCACAGACTGCTAACAACATGGCCACTTTTAAAAGCAGACGTGGTCATGGTAGTGTGATTAACCCTTTAACAACAAGTGGCTTGATGGTGAACATATTCTTCAGGAGAAAGAAAAGAAGAATGCCTTGGAATTATTGAACGATTCAATATAGTGGTACTATGAATGCATATTACATTAGCTTTTTAAAACAAACATCCACAGCTATTATGAATCTGCAGCAAAAAGACTACACTGATAGAAACATATTTTATAGTCATGCTGGTGTCTGAGGAAATCTCCTGAGGAAAGATATTTTATTTAGAGAAATTTGCTGTTGCATATTCATTTTGTCCTCAAAAGAAGCAGAGAAACTAAAAGGTAGAACTGGTCTTTAGGAATACAGTCACTCTAGCAGCATGGTTTCTTTCCATGACCAGAATAAATGCATATCGATGAGGCATGCATTATTTCCCCAAGATGGCTGGTGTCAAAGCAGTGCAATGCAAGCGAACCCTTTATTACATTACTAGGCTGGCCTTGCTTAAACTAATGCACAAAATAACCTACTATATACTAAACTAAACAAATCCCTATGAATCACATTTTTTTTGGGGGGGGGGGGGGGGAGGAGATAGGTCTTAGTTGTAATACATTTTGTTTGCATTAAAAAAAAAAAAAAAGACTGTATTCCTTTCATCATAAATGTGGTGTTTATCCTGCTAGAATTAGCCTGGAAATTGAATTTGCTTCATATTCACTTTAAGTTTCTGACAATTCATACAATGGCAAATAACAATGTAACACTGGGTACTACTTGAAATATGCAGGGCTCTACTTATTTAACCAACAGATGTACAAGAGAATTGTACATTTGAGGCAAAGATAGCAGAAGCTGAAACAAGCTCCAACTTTCTCACACAGTCCGTTCTCAGCAATTCCACATTAATGAAAACATTCTTGTGTGCGTGAAGTCCCAAAAGACTTTTGAAATTTGACAATATATTACATACCTTTCTACATAAGCTATCAAACGCTCTTCTTTGTATACTGTGACTTATTTGTATTTGCTTTAACAGGATTTAGTGCCATTTTCTCATATGCAGATTTTAATTCCTCCTTAACAATAAACAAGTAGTTTCTCGTCTGTTAATATATTTCTGCTTCCGAAAGGGCTGGTAGAGGAACTTGGAAAGAAATCAGATGATGAGTAGTACATGTCTGGATAAATATGTTCGCAATGGTTCTTGTTAGAAGCAGAAACATACCAATACAGGGTGCAACCCATTATAGCTGTGTAATAAACTGCTCCATCTATTTATATCACATGAGAAAGTGTTGCAGAGATAACGTTCTTGGAATCAGAGGAACAGTATAATTTAGGATATCAAAAATGAAGACTCCATTAAATTGCTAATGGAAACTTTAATACCTTAAAGAAGACTCTCAACTTTTCATTAAGTCACCATTAGTATTTGGTATTCTTTTGGGTATCATTGTAACCAAGTAGCAATACAGGGTGAGAATCCTTACACTAAATTGGTCTCAAACAGATGTCAAAAATAGACATATTCCGTGATGCAATGACTTTATGCAACATCACAGGCATGTTACATGCAATAGTTAAAGGGTTCCTCTAATCATCAGAACCACTACAGCACATTGTAGCAATGGTTTGTCCTCTTGCCTTGGTATCTGCCAGGTTTCAATGCTACCTGATGGTCCAATGACGCGCTTCTGCCTTCTGCAGCCATTCTTTGGCTGAGAGCCTCAGCTGACCACTTTCAGACAACTGACCTTCTGTGCAGTGAAATTAGCACAGAATTGACAATAATCAATAAACAGACCAGCTCTCAGGTTTCAGGCTGGCTGATGACACTCCAATGACGTTGGAATTACACCACCGGCAGCAGAGAGGTAAACTCTGTACGTGCAGCGTGTCATAGTGAAACATCACACATACAGATTCCAGGCACCATGACCACTTCAAAACACTGAAGTGGTCATGGTGCTTGGAGCAACCCTTTAAGGAGGCCCATCACTTATGCTGCAGAGCTCCCACATTTCTTTAGGATATGTTTGTCCAATATATGACCACAGTCAGATTTAATTAAACAATAATATTTATATTAGGCTTGTATGATTTCTCTCATGCATTAAAAAAAATCTGAACCCTTAGGTGCTGTGATGCAAATGTAGAAGTCAAGTAGATACAATTTAAAAAAAAAAAAAAAAATACCTACATTATCACAAGACCACCTTGGAAAAGGTTTGTCTTGAGAGCATCCGTTCTGAGCAATTAGGTTTCCACCATTCTTAAAATGCCTTACTTTATAACCAAAACGAGCAGAGACAGGCAATATATTTCAGAGTTAATGCATTACGGCAGGCCCTCAAAGCAAAGAAGCACAGCTTTAAAGGCACACTCCAAATACTGTAGTGGTTATGGTGACAAGAGTGCACTGGCTCTATCCCACAGTAAGCAGACAAATTGTTTAAGTACACAGCCACAGCCTATGCTTTCGGTCTTTTCCTGCAGGGAAACACTGTCAGCTTCCAAAGAAAGAAGGGCCATACGGGACAGCAACCACTGGCTGAGAGCGTCAGCTGAGTGTTCTCAGACAATAAGTGAAATCTTTGATTATCTGTGCTTTATTCTACAAAGACATCCAACTTCTCATGCAAAGGAAGACTAGATGCAAGAGGAAGCCCAAGGGACCCAGCATGCAAAAGGACCACATATTGCACAATTGTGACTGTTAATATCTCTTTAGCACGGTGTTAGTTCTGGTCCAAGAGTTAAAGCATTCCTAGCAGAATAAAGCCAAGTATTAAAGTTGCGATGAGAGGAAGACATAACAATATGCCCCATTAATTTATGCAAATGTAAAAATTTACTTTTATTTAATATCAAGCTTATGGATGACATCCGTGCAGCTTGACGGGGCCTTGCCCCGGCCCTGGCCCCGGCTCCAAACACTGTACAATGAAATCTACACCAGCAACAAATGTTTTTGGCCCAGAGAGGTCATCCCGGCCTCTGTAAATAAGTTATGTTTAGCTGGTCCCACCTACTCACCCTCGCACCTGTTAGTCGGTGAGGTAGCTCAGTTGGTAAATTCCCTGACTACAAAGCCTGGCCACAGGTTCAAATCCCAGCAGGGTCAACTCAACCCTTCAACCTTCCGAGGTCGATAAAATGAGTACCACCAATTGGGTAATAATAACAACATGTATTACTATTCAGCTGCTGATTTGGTTAATTCCGAGAGCGTGCGCTGAAAAGTGCTTTCTCCCACTGGGAGAAAGATGCTATATAAATACTAGTTGTTATTAATCTCTACAGACTGCATCACAATTTCCAGACTGCCTGATCTACATTCTACTAGAAGCGATGGCCATCCTAACGCAGGCTGGATTCCATACTGACTGAGTCCTGGGAGCCATGGCCCGTAGATGGTGGGATCATTCCCCTGTTAAGGGGCGCAGCGTTGCCTCTGTATCTGACTACCCACTTATCCGTGAGCACCATTATGCAGGCGAAGTTGAGGCCCCTGGCAAACCGGTGGCCTGGGTGCCAAGTGGAACCCGTGGCGGTGAAGAGGCCAGAGTGGAGAGAGAGGCAGTGGAGGCTCTGGTGTTCTCCCTTTATAATCTACATATCCTAAAAACTAGCAGATACCCAACGAGAGTGTAATTTCTCACTTTTAAAATGTTGTCAACACAGTGTAGCAAATGGTGCATCCCTTTCTAGAGCAGCACAAATATCCCTGCTCATGTATTAGTACAGGGTTCCCATGTAATGTCTCAGAAGTGTGGCAATCAGATAATATTGATGTTGTATTTGTATACACGTAGATGGTCATTTTCTGAATCCTATACAACTTGTATGTTATGTACTGAAAATGGCACAGACCAATAAAACCATATTGAAAACAATATCAAGCTTACATTATAATAAGACTTGTTTGCATGACTCGTTTTCCAAGGGTATATCTGTAAGTTTACCTAGATATACACATTGATGAATATCTGACTCATAAATACTGCTTTAAAATTACTCATATGCAGCATGTGATGTAACAAAAGAAAAACTGCTCTTCCTATCCTTATTAAATATGGCAGCAAATAAATAAATACAATAGATCATATATATATTTGGTCAAAGTATAACTTCACTGCACTCTATTACACACTATTATAGTATTCATTTCCTCTCACCTATTTTTTTATGCAGCAAACACAAAGCAGACTGCATCCAGCTTAAAGTTACAATGGCGGCATATTCAAATCAAAGTTTGAGATTACTTTAATAAGAACAATTAAACAAATAGAAAGGCAATGCTAATCTAAACTGCAACATTTTTAAACATAACATTTAAATGGCAAAGTCAGCAACTCTGTGTTAAATGAAGAATGACACCGAAACATATATTTCCTTGGGATCTTTGTGCTTCATCTAGAATGTAAAAAAAAATATCAAAAACCTATTTACTGTGCATTACGTGAAGGTCAATGGCTATCACTTCCCTTCTGCAACACAATACTTAATTGAAACAAGAATTCTTTGCTGTTCAGACCTACAAAGCTACCAGTATGTCTTCGCCAATAAAGTGATTTGTTCATTAAAGCTACTAATAATGCAACCTTTTGTTAGATTGCGAAACATCAGAAACCCCTTATGAGGGTTCTTACTTGGTATGTTTCTGGCCACTGTATAAAAGAGAGACTTCTCTTCTTCAAAGAAAGGCTGGATTGTAAAAGAAATAAGAACTGTATTACTATGGTTAAGTCAAAAAGCGTCGAAATTTCCTTACAGAGAGAGAGGTGAGGTATCAGCGTGGCCATGTATGGTTTACTTAGGTAGCCTTGCTTGCGTTGCCAAATTAAATATTTTAGTAAAATAATCTGTGTCGTAATGTCCTAATACATTAAATAATCAAACCTTCAAGGAGGGGATAGGCACACAACTAAAGTCGTATCTTCTTACCACAATAATTTTAACATGGTTTCAGATGGGCATCAGAGAAAGTGCAGAAAATCATGGCAACTGTTGTAAAGAGAAAATATTTGTGTGTGTTTATTTCGCAGTAATAAACTGCTACTGTGTTTTACTTTTGTCACTGGTGCTTTTTCACAACAAATCGCAGCGTTCAGCTGCTTAGAGCAGCACAAATATCCCTGCTCATGTATTAGTACAGAGTTCCCATGTAATGTCTCAGAAGTGTGGCAATCAGATAATATTGATGTTGTATTTGTATGTGCACCCGGTAACACTCACAGAAGTAAATTCTTGTATGATGCTGCAATTAGACAAATTATCTGGATAAAACATTTCAAACAGTCCATATCCCGAAATGAATACAGTTATTCACTAAAGTGAAAATTGCAGGAAATTTAAAGGGAATTTCAAATTTAAGGTCAAAATAGCTGAGCCGGGACATTTGCGTTACTTTCAGTTCGGCTACTTTGGCCTTCAATTTGAAATTCCCTTTGAATTCAATGACATTCTCACTTTAGTGAATATCCATGTAGAACTGATTAAAAACAGATTTAAAAAATATATACATTCCATTGTTTTTAAGCATTTTAAACCGCATATGTGCTTTAAAAAAAAAAAAAAAAACAGTTTGAAACACGTGCACAGAGCTCGGTAGTGATTCCTGAATAAACGGCCACTTTAATACAATACAAGGGCCGTTCAATATTATTATTTCAAATATGTTTGTTTAACCCCTTAAGGACCAAACGTCTGGAATAAAAGGGAATCATGACATGTCACACATGTCATGTGTCCTTAAGGGGTTAAATACTATTTATAATCCACACAACATTGTTTACACTGTAAAAAGTTGCCAGCAAATACGCTCATCGTCTTCAATAAAAGCAGGGCCATAAGGGACAGGGTGCCATTCTGTAAGAAAAGAGACAACATACCTGCTTGAAGTGACACCTTAATGGAGACAGTTTGACGTTGGATTGCAGGATTCCCTTTACACAGAAGAAAGACTTCCCTTCTTTTAGTCTCAAAGCCAAACAGCTTCAAGAGCAGCTGCCATCATGAACGGAATTGATAAGTTCACAGCAACAACACAAGACGAAGAAATTGAGATATATGTTGAAACCAGTCTGTTCCTTTCTCCGGTTTTCTCCGCTTTTGACCAAGACACAAGAAGACCTTTTGGTCCAAATTCTTCTGAAGTCAATTGCCCATTAGTTCAGTTTTATTCAATCTCCGGGAATTTTTGGCAATGTCCAAAGTAATATCCACTGAGCATTATATATCTGCAGCCACAAATGCATAGGAGCAGGCAGTGGAATAGTCAAATTGATACAAAACAGCCAGGGCCCTTATTTCTTTAGCCAGAAGAACATCAGCTTGCCCACGTAATAATTACAAGCATGCCTGGTACCAAGAAGGCAGTATCTGCAGAGAGAAGTAATGATGTTAAAAGCATAGCATGTACAAGTAAAACAATGTGTAGATTCATATACAGAAAATGTTAGGCTGTGCAGTTGCAAATTATGAAGTGCCAGGGTTAAGTGCAGTTAATGGAATGCACAGTAAGAAAATAATCTTGACTTCATGAAGATAGAATGTTAATATTGGAGGATAGTGTGGAGGATGTAACCTGGAAACATACTGCAATCTATGGAATTTCTATTTTATTTTTATTTTTTTAAACATCATCATACGGTATCAAAATTACATTCTAATATTTAAAAGGCTAATTTGGTTAACAATGGTTCCAAATATAATTCCAGGGGTTATTTGTTAAACTGTGAATTGTCAGGAATTAACCAGGTGATATCAGATTTAGACCTTTCTCCATTACACCTTTGTTCCTAGCTCAGTTATTCTGCACTTAAATGTGTCATTTCTCATGAATGCCTGACTTAATGCAGTGTATTCATAATAAGCTATATCAGGGCTCAAAATAGTCCTATGCTGCCAGTGCCAGACAAACTAAAATGTTACTGCAAGCCTGGAGAGTCCATGGCTCGCTCACCATGGTTTTCATAGAGGGGGGCTATGCTGCCATTGGCAGTCTGGTGCAAGCATGCTGGAGGCAGGCGCCAATTGTGCTCAGAACTGAGTGTGCAATGTTTCTGACGGAGGGGTTAATCTCTATGTGTGCAAATTACAGAAGTGGTCATTGTGCTTTGAGTAATCTTCTAAAGAAAATCATAGTCTTACTAATGCAAACATAATATATAATAAATATACGGTGTCATACAAATATAAGAGATGTAACCACTTGGTTGCAGTAAACCTTCTGTGTGACATTATAGTGTATCACTGTTTATGCATTGGTTAATTGAAAATTCCACATAAACTATTCCAAGTTCAATAATGTTTGCATTTACATCTATTGTTCTAACAGCTTACTTATCCTTCCAAGCCTGTAACAATACCACTTTAAAGGGTGCAGCAGATGGTGATATGCTTGATTTAATTTGCTGTTTTCAGAAGGTGGAAGAAAGGGAGTATGGGTGTGTAATATTGTGCTGTGAGGGTGTGCTTTAGATAGGAATATACAATTGCCTACTGTCACAGAACACACTAACAATAACCGAGTCATTTATCACAACCATTTAGCTTACATACTATAATCAATCAATTCTGGACATATTCCATGTGATAGCTGTGGCTCCAAAATTTTATTCTGCGCATCTAACTTTTTGTATTTGCCATTATTTTTAATAGATAGATAGATAGATAGAGAGAGAGAGAGAGAGAGAGACACACTAAAAAAAAAAGAGAAAGATGGGGACAGTATTAATGCCACTGTATGGTACTAAGCCAACATGCCTATGATAGATTAAAATATGGGAAACAAGAAAATAGAGACCAAGCGTATTACTAATCCTTACAGTTCACGATCCTAGCACACAAAGCAAAAAGAGATAGTAAGGTCAAAATGCAAACCAAGGTCAAGGAAACCATAAATACTCTGGACAACTAGTGTAGTCAAAGGAATAAGAATAACACTATATTGGAAAACTTGCCAAATCAAAAGTCACAGAGATCAACGTCAACAATATCAAGTCAAAGTCAGAAACAATAAATCCCCAGGAATAAGAATAAATGTTATAAGAGGTCAAGAACAGCAACAGGGCAGTGCACGAAGTCCAAAATGGTCTTTAAAGGGACACTATAGTCACCCAGACCACTTCAGCTCAATTAAGTGGTCTGGGTGCCAGGTCCTCCAGGTTTTAACTCTTCAGATGTAAACATAGCAGTTTCAGAGAAACTGCTATGTTTACATTGCAGGGTTAATCCAGCCTCTAGTGGCTGTTTTCCGGACAGCCGCTAGAGGCGCTTCTGTGACGCTGGATGTGAAAATCACATTCAGCGTGCAGAACGTCCATAGGAAAGCATGCGCATTTCACTCCACTCGGGAGCGGACGTCAGTGGGGGAGGAGAGGTCACCAGCGCAGAGGGAGCCTGACGCTGGATTAAAGTAAGTAACTGAAGGGGTTTTAACCCCTTCAGCGCCAAGGGAGGGGGGGCCTAAGGGTTATATAGTGTCAGGAAAACAAGTTTGTTTTCCTGACACTATAGTGATTCTTTAATAGCATAACAATTTGTTACTTGGCCACTGGTGGATGAACCAGGCGCAGCCATTGAAAATCATTGTTTCGCCATTACAAAGCTGGATGCCAATGCCATGGGAGAGGGCAGTATCCAGATCACTGCCACAGTTGTGTACGGCCAAACAATTTCACCAGTAAGTGTGCTTGGGCAAGAATCTTAACAATATATATATATCCGCCTACTTCAAATCCTCGCTGCTGAATGTTTGCACAATATAAAAACTAATAATAATGATGATAACGCTAACAAGTAGAAAGGAAAGAGGACAGTAACAGGAAGGTATACAAGGAGGGAGACAAAGACAGATTTACAATACATGGGGGGGGGAATCAACTCTTAGTACTTTTAGAAAATATATCAGTTCTGCTGTAGCACAACATTTTGAATATTTTATAAAGTGCTCTATGGATATGCTTCTTGGCTAGTTCCAACATTAAGTTGATACATAAAGTATATACACATATTTGTAAACATTTTAGGGTTCTAAAGATATATTGCTCACAGCAAATAAATAAATATGTGTATTTATGACCTTGCATAACTAAAAAAAAATAAAAAAATAAAAAAATTGAAAAAACGATTTGCTTTAAATTTGGTACGCAGTGTGAATCTGTTATATCAAATAGAAAACTCCAAGTACCAGAAACACTACAGCTTACTGAAGTGGTCCTCGTGCTAGAAGTTGTCTAGGATTTTTACCTTTAATTTGCCTTTATCACCTTGCCATTTCTTTTATTTCGATCTTGATCTAGGGCAGTGGTTCCCAAACCAGTCCAAGTTTTGTCAGTATCTCCACTGGAGTAAAAAAGGGAAATACATAAATCATGGATTGTTGGTGGGCCATGAGGGCAGATTTAGGAACCATTGAACATCCAAAAACCACACTCTGTGAACATATGGGAAAATACAGCTTTCTCTGTATTCGTCCTGAGTCATATGAACACTTAGATGTCATAAACTGCATGATGCTCTGAGTGGTGCTGTGTGAAGGCATGCACACACGCATGTTCACATCACAGCTCCTGCAAGTGAAGGAGACCAATTTGCATAGCCTTAGCAGTAGCCATGTGATGAAGAAACTGGAGTTCCCTCATGTCCTGTCTCTGTAAGTGCGATGAACCCTGGGAGCTGAAAATTATAATAACGAAAATTAGAAGTACTTGAAAAGGTGTCTTTTCAGGGGCTGTTTTAAATTAGCATAATCATTATATTATCTGTACTGGGCAGGGTGCAAGACCCACCCTATAAAAGAAAGAATCCACTTACTTAGAAGCCGGCACTGGAACTCTCCACAGAGGTCTCCACGCCCCATCCAACATCAAGGCCTCCCTCTCTGTGGTCCAATTAAATGCTTAGAGAATAGAGAAGCATTTGATTGGAGTGTTCTCCCAACTCAGAACGCAAGTGCATATTCTGTGCCATGAAGGCTAGGGAGGCAGAGAGGGAGGAAAAAGAAAAAAAAAACCAATCACAAAAAGAAAAAAATTAATTACTATAGGGAGTTGGGGACGGCAGGCATGGCTCAATAGAAAGAGGAAGTGGAGACCAAGGATTAAAGCGACACTGTAGGCACCCAGACCACTTCAGCTCATTGAAGTGGTCTGGGTGCAATGTTTTATGTCCCTATGATTGAGGAGCGTGGGTGGAGCCTGATCCAGCGCCGAGGGACATCGGCACTGGATTCAGGTAAGTGACTGAAGGGGTTTTAACCCCTTCAGCTGCGCGGGAGGGAGGGGGGCACTGCAGGATTCTATAGTGCCAGGAAAACAGCTTTGTTTTCCTAGCAGTATAAAATCAATTTAAACTTGCAGGCACTCTAGAAGAACTCTAGAGAAGCTGACCATCTGTCGGTAGCCAGTGTGATGTGAATGCTGATGTCAAAAGTATTTTATACACAGAATTGGCAATAGTAAGTCCAGAATAGAATTCTGGCCTGCCTATGTCACATGTGCAGGGGCTGTAACTAGCCCCGGAACAAATGTGCCTATATCTCTGAACATGCAGCGTTTCAAGCAGAAACACTGCACATAGAGATCTCTATCACCACTACCACTTCTAAAAGCAGAAGTGGTCATGGTGGTTGGACTAACCCTTTAACAAAGAACTAAATATTATTTGCTAAAACCTTTTAACAAACTTGCCTGTCAATAAAAGAATTTTAACTTATGTTGTAGGCTAATTTTATAACGTACTGTCAGCATAGCTTCTTTTTGCTTTTTTATTGCATTTCAAATTCACGAATATTTAATATCACAATTCCTAACTCTATAGTAGTAATTATTTCAGTGTCACATAACACTCAAATCCACTTACTAACACCCTATATGTTACACATGCTTTTCAGAGTCTATTACAGACAGCAATCACTTCCTGCCACAACCCACAAAAACATCATCCAGACCTTCTTAATCTGCAGTATGATTAGTCACCATTTACTATCCTATTCATTCGGAGGCAATTAAAAAGTAAGTAAAAGTAAGCGTGCGCACACACACACACACACACAATACATTCCAAATGTAAGACCCTTAATTTCTTTTCACATTTGTGTTTCAGCCATATGCTATAATTGTTTATATTGTTTTATATTCACCTCAATCAATACTTAATACCCCATAATGACAAAGCTCTTACACTTGAAGCTCACATGTATCCATTTTCTCTGGATTAATGTTGAGCTGTTTCTACACTTTGATTGGTGTCCACCTGTGACAAATTCAATAACTCGGACATGATTTGGAAAGAAAAATACCTGTCTATATAAGGTTTCACGGCTGTAAATGCACATCAGAGCAAAAATCAATAACAGAAGTTTGGAACAACCAGGGCTCTTCCTACAGCTGGCTGCCTGGTCAAACTAACCAATTGGGGGATAAGGGCCAATAAGCAGATGGTCATTATGGGTGAGCTCCAGAGTGGAGATGGAAGAAACTCGTGGAAAACGGCCATCACTGCAGCACTCCACTGATTTGGCCTTAATGGCAGACTGTCCAGATGGAAGCCTCTCCTCACTACAAGACACATGAAAGTCTGTGTGGAATTGCTAAATAGCACATAAAGGACTCTCAAACTGCGAGAATTTGAAGAAAAAAAAAAAAAGATCATCCGGTCTGATGAAAAGAAGATTGGAAGACGGTTTGTCCTTGATTCAAAAAGTCATGTTTGGACGAAAACAGGCAACTGTCAACATCTGCACAATACCATCCCAACAGGGAAGCATGATGGTGGTAACATCATGCTCTGAGTGTGTTTTTCAGTGCCATGGACTGGGAGACTGGTCAGGGTAGCGGGAAAGCGGAACACAGCAAAATACATATATACCCTTAATGAAAACCTGAGCCAAAGGTGCAACTTCCAAAAGAACAATCCTAAGCACACAGCCAAGACAATCCAAGACTGCCTTAAGTACCTTGTGAAAGTCCAGCAAAACCCATTTCTCAACCCAAAAAAAAAAAAAACATTCTGGAGAGACCTGAAAACTGCTGTCCACTGAGTGTCCCCATCCAACCTGACAGAGCTTGAAAGAATCTGCAGAAACGAATGACAGAAACCACCCAAATCCAGGTGTGCAAAGCTTGTCACATCCTACTGAAAAAAAACACTTGGGCTTTAATCACTGCCACAGGTGCTTCAAGTAAGTACTGAAGTAAGTTTCTGAATACTCCTCTAAATGTAATATCTTTCGCTTTAATGTTTTTTAAATATTTTGGTGTAGAAAATTGTTTTTTGCTTTGCCACTATGGGGTGTAGATTGATGTGAAACAAATTGTAACATAATGCAATATACATATACACTAATATATATATATGTATATATATATATATATATATAGTTATATACAGATAGGTATGTGTTTGCAAGGTTTGAAAAAAAAAAATACAATGTAATGTAAAATCTGTACAGCTCCATATTAGATGCTTGTCACAATTTCTGCTCTTTGTATCGATATCAGCATAGAGAAAATAGAAGAAAGACACAGTAGGGGAGATTTATAAAAAAAAAAATTATAAATAAATAAATGTCCATCTAATTTTCAGCAAATGTTTGTGCAATTTATTACATCTGACAGATGTTTTAACTTGTTGCTGGTTTTACACCCAAAACAATAATTTTTGGGTGCATGGTATTTTTTTCAGCAACATAACAGGTTTATGGTTTTTACAGCACTTTTTCTGACAAGTGTTCTATTTAAATTATTATTTTTTCCCGCCACTCTAAATTTAGCAGTCTTCCGAGATGGAAATTTCTGTGAAAACAGGCAGAATTTACTATAAAGAAAACCGGCACTTTCTAGATCACTTTAATAAAGCCAATTCTAAAAGTAGTGTTGCACTCAGGGAACCCAATAAAGTCTGCTACCACAACTGGAGCACCATGGAAGAGATACGCAGTGCCTTAGAAGTATTCAAAATTAAATTCCAAAGGTTTTGCAGAGCAGTGCAAAGACAGGGGAGTTTTATTCAAAATCAGGAGAACAAAATTATGGAAAACATTTTAGCGTCAAGCCTTAATCATGTATACTCAAAGTTCAGTCATCAAGACTTGCTGATGGAGAGGTGCTTTTCAGCTATTAACTAGATGACAAAAGATGATGGGGGGGGGGGGGGGTTAACTGGGAAACCCCATTCAATGTGTTATTACACCGAAAGCATATTACTGTGTACACCTCTAGCACTACATTCCTTTGCTGTTCTTCTGGGCCCTATTTCTCCATGTCATCAAGCCTAAACACTGAAGAGCCAAAAGAAAGTTATGACATGCTTGTCGACTATACTCCCACCACTACCATTTGTCATGCTACATTCTATTCACTAATGATCTCTACATTGCATAGTAGATTATTCAAAAAAGTGTGTCAATATTAGTTGTGAACAAATTAAAACAGCTACAGTTTTGGAAGCAAAAGGAGTCTTCAACTGTTGACATACTAACTATCTGAAGTGCCCTCCGAAAAATAATTTCTTGTCTAAACTACAAAAGGTGCATTTCCTTTTTTGTATACACTACAGAATCATCATGTAATTAACATGCACTGCCTTGTTAGTGGGGTGGTGCATTTGGATTCACTGAAAGAGGCAGAAGAACACATTTGTGCAGAAGTGGTAACATCTGAATTTCCACCCTTCTAGACCATCAGGGACAGAGCCGTACAGGTTGACAAGTAAAGGAGTTTATTTAAGGGTTTCTTTGTACCCATATGGGTCAGGATTCAAAACACCATTTCACTTACACGCTGTGCATTTCATTCACACTCAAACCTATTACAAAATTGCAGTAATTACGGTAATTGTACAATGCAACTGGCAAATATATGGCTAATCACACAGAAATGTGAAATTATGAAAATCAACATGGAATGATAGAGTGTTTAGTGTATATATATATATATATATATATATATATATATATATATATACACACACACACACAGATATATGTAAGATGAAAAATAAAAATAAATAAAAAAAAACGTAATTATAGTAAGTAGCTTATTGGTCAGTGTGACTTCTACACTAAAACATGATAAATAATAAACATCTTGACACAGACATAGTTTGGTATAAATACACAGCAATACATGTGGAAGGACATTGTGTACACCATATATATATATATATTACTATTATTAATAATAATGGTATTTATATAGCGCCAACTTACTCTGCGGCGCTGTACAATATTATCAAGCAATAAATGCTGTTATTACAGTATACAATGAGCTGGTTATGTACACAGAGTTACAGACAGAGATCGCTCAGTGTGTCCCTATATATCCCTATCCATGTACACAGAGCACACTGACACATGTAGGTAGCGCTGTGTGTGTCCCCCGCTCCCCGAGCTCGGCCATGCAGTGCTCACACACAGATAACACATGATGATGAAGATGAACCCAGTCCATGCAGTGTGCGGGGTGTGAAGACCCTCTGCCCCTTTAAACACTCCCCATATAGCTGCCCCCTCCCCCGCTCCGAGCCGGTAATGCCGGCGGATACCCGCTCACCTGCTCCCTATCACGTGCCGCTGGATCCGTCCGGCCGGTCCCTCTGCATGCCCTGGCACGCGCGCCGCTCGCGGAAGGGTGCTCGCGGAGAAACACACAGGCACGGGAGGGAGAGAGCGAGAGAGAGACAGGGCGCACTGGGATGACGTCAGTCGCTCGGCAACAACCAGTGCTGTGCTCGCAGTCG
Source organism: Pelobates fuscus (assembly GCF_036172605.1). NCBI lineage: Eukaryota > Metazoa > Chordata > Amphibia > Anura > Pelobatidae > Pelobates > Pelobates fuscus. The sequence goes on from NC_086322.1 coordinate 178,847,046, forward strand.
CGCTCTGAGTGAGGTCATCCATGGGAGACGGAACACGAGACAGGAAGAAGAGGGCTGGCAGGAGCGGCGTAGCACTGTGATGGTTTCTCGTATTGTGAGCCTGCTGGCCGGGCTGGCCCTCCCACACTGAAGGTACTCTGCACTTTTAGCCTGTACACCTAGCACTGACAGTGGTTATGGTCCATAGTGACTGTGTGACCTCAGGGCTGGACATGATTTAATCAGACCAGCTTATTATAGACTGTAAGCTCGTTTTGAGCAGGGTCCTCTTCAGCCTATCGTTCCTGTAAGTTTTCTTGTAATTGTCCTATTTATAGGTAAATCCCCCCCCTCTCATAATATTGTAAAGCGCTCCGGAATCTGTTTGCGCTATGTAAATGGCAATAATAATTCTTCGCAGTAAAGCTCTCTAAGCAATGTATCTGTGGGAATTGCATTTTATATCAACAATAGACTTTTGCTAGGCGAGCTTAAAGGACCACTAGTGCCAGGAAAACATACTCATTTTCCTGGCACTATAGTGCCCCCACCCTCAGGGTCCCACTCCCGCCAGGCTGAATGCAGAGGAAGGGGTTAAAACTCTCTTCTCCTCCTCCATAGCGACGTCATCGGCTGAATGCGCATGTGCGGCTAGAGCCGCGCGCGCATTCAGCCAGTCCATAGGAAAGCATTATTAATGCTTTCCTATGGACGCTGGCGTCTTCTCACTGTGAAAATCACAGTGTGAAGGGCGGAAGCGCCTTTAGCGGCTGTCAATGAGACAGCCACTATAGGATGGATTAACCCTATTATAAACATAGCAGTTTCTCTAAAACTGCTATGTTTATAGAAAAAAGGGTTAAACCTAGCTGGACCTGGCACCCAGACCACTTCATTAAGCTGAAGTGGTCTGGGTGCCTATAGTGGTCCTTTAACGGTTATAATAATACATTTTATATTTGTTTTTGAATGCAAACATTGCACAGGTTGATAGTTTTAAATAAGCAGCTGATTGAAAGGTTAAAATAAATTGAGCTACTGATCTCAAAGGGCATTCATGTAGGGAACCGATTTTCTTTTTTTTTTTTTTTTCTTTTTTTTTTTCTTCATTGTTGCCAGACTTTAAAAATTCTGACATCCTCGCCCCTTTATGTGTATTGTTTTCTTGTTTACCGTAACAGCAAGTAACTGCTACTTTGAAAGGGTTATTCAGCACGGATATTTGTAGGGTCTGAGCTTCTACTGTTCATAGAATCCACTTGTTTTCAGCTGGGCCCAACACAGTGTGACTTAAAGGCTTGCAACATAGCTGCCCAAGACTCACTGTTTTGAGCCAGGGTAGTAGTTTAGGATTTAAAATGTTGAGCCTTGTAGCACAGGTCTATAAAACCCATTATGTTGACATTTAATTTCTGAAGAATTTAATGTGTAGGTATTAAAGGGTTACTCCTAGCACCACGACTACTTTAGTGAATTGAAGTGGTCATGGTGTGTGGAGTCTAAGTTCAGCATTTTGCTTTGAAACACTGCATATATTATGTTAAAATCATTGCCAAACGGTATGCCCAAATACTAGGTAACTGTGACTGGACACCACAACCATTACAGTGTGCCATAGTGGTTATGATGATTAGAGTAACCCTTTAAAATCTGTTACCAAATGTTATACAAGGTGGCATGTAAATTACAATGTAATGAGTGAACCCCCCAGTGTTTTATGTAGCATATTAAATAAATCACTATGAACCTATTCTAAATATTTTCATTTTTTTTTTTTTTTTTAACCTATGTATTTATACTTACAATGTTTTTAGAAATGCTTTATAGCAGAATAAGATTTTATAAATAAATAAGATGATCTACATTTCCAGATAAGTTGTGTGTATATATCTATATATCTCATACACAAACATTATTGGTGTTTTTTTGTTATGTCATTTACTCAACTTACTAATTTTCACTTTGTTTTAGAGCTTTTTGACATCACATATTTGACAGATATTCTGAAGAAATCGTATTCAAGTTTGGATTGTTTGACCATATGATTCCATCATCCATCAAGAAAATACTACTTCTGTCAATGTTTTAATGTATCATTTATAGATTTCTGCAGTTCCAAATGTAAAATTCTGAGAATGCTTGGATCTCTATGGGCTCGAATTTGTGGCTTAGATAGCCCAGTTTCTCTTAGGCGTGCAGAAACCACTCGAAGAGTTCTGAGTTTGGAGTTAAACAAAGATAGGGATGTTGAGCGAATACATGAAAATGGCATCAACACACTTGATATTGATCCTGTGGAGGGCAGATACATGCTTTCTGGTGGAGCTGATGGCATCATCGTTGTGTATGACCTTGAAAATTTGAGTCAGTCTCTCTCTTACACTTGTAAAGCAATATGCAAAGTAGGAAAAAGTCACCCCAATGTGCACAAGTTCAGTGTTGAGACTGTACAGTGGTATCCTCACGACACTGGAATGTTTACATCTAGCTCATTTGATAAGACACTGAAGATATGGGACACAAATTCCTTACATCTCGCTGAAGTTTTTCATTTTGAAGGAACCGTATACAGCCACCACATGTCTCCTCTGGCTACAAAGCATAGTTTGATAGCAGTTGGCACAAAAAGCCCAAAAGTGCAACTCTGTGACTTAAAATCTGGTTCTTGTTCTCATATTTTGCAGGGTCATAGAGGAGAGGTGCTTGCAGTCCGTTGGTCTCCAAGATATGATCATATTTTAGCAACTGCAAGTGCTGATAGCAAAGTTAAATTATGGGATGTCCGCAAAGCAACTGGTTGCCTAATTACTCTTGATCAGCACAATGGAGAGAAGTCCAAGTCTTCTTTGGAAACTGCAAATACGGCCCATAATGGTAGAGTTAATGGGTTATGTTTTACCAGTGATGGTCTTCACCTCATAACTGTAGGGACTGATGATAGAATGAGGCTTTGGAACAGTGCGTCAGGTGAAAATACACTTGTAAATTATGGCAAGGTTTGTAACAGCAGCAGGAAAAGTCTCAAGTTCACAGTGTCTGAGGGTTGCAGTCCTGAGTTTGTGTTTGTACCATATGACAGTACTATAGTGGTATATACTATTTATTCTGGACGACAGGTTAGTGTATTAAGAGGACATTATAACAATGTTGACTGCTGTGTGTTTCAGCCTCAGTTTCAGGAGCTGTATAGTGGCAGCAAAGACTGCAATGTTCTTGCTTGGGTGCCAGCAATACGTGAGCCTGTTCCTGATGAGGACTCTGTAAAATCAGGGTCAAAGGCATATCTAAATCCTGCATTTGAAGATGCATGGAGTAGCAGTGAAGAGGAAGGCTAAATTATATATACTATTATAAAATCATCATCAAACTTACCAGCAGTATGTTCATTACAACATAATGTCAACCTTCCAATCATTGTATTTAATATTCAGTCATATACTATCAATTATCTTTTTTTTTTTTTTTTTTTTTTTTTGTACACATCTGACCCTTGAAAATGCTGCAGCAATGGGTACTGTTACCATTATTACTTATGTAACACATCATTTGCAAAGAGAACTTTTATAATCTTTTTATTAGAGGTTGTTTGTTGGGAGTTTCTTGGGGGTATGTTTCATTTTTACCAAACATGTGCAAATATAGAACAGAAAAACGCATTCCATAGGTGCTAAAGGTGTACAATGCTTAGACATTGGAATATTATTAATCCTGTGTTAGGAAACTAGTACTCCTCATATTGTACAAAATATTTAGACAAATTCTGGAGCACACTGCATAAGCAAAGGCATTAAATATCAAACCGGAAACTTGAAAGCATAGGGAGGGCCCTTGGATTGGAGTGGGTTTGCATGTGTTGTGATATTGATCCCAACCATTCCTTAATTTGTGGAATTTCTGCGTAGAACCTGAGAGCCTACGCGACATCTCCTTGTTTTGTGTGGATTGCAAAGAGACTAAAACAGGTTGCAAGAGAGGTGGCACAACCGATATCAATTTATTGTGAAGTTATTTTTAACAGCTACCAAAACATGCATGATTAAAGGGAAACTATAGTGGTAGGAAAACAAAGTTGTTATAGTGACCTACAGCGCACCCCTCCTGCACTGGGAGTGTTAAAAACCATTCCATCACTTGCCTGATTCCAGCGCCGCTGTCCTTTGGTGCTGGGACAGGCTGCACCCTTCCACTGATGACACCCGAAGAGGAAGACCTAAGGGGCATGCACAACCAGCGCCGCGCTCACATTAGGACTACCCCACAGGAAAGCATTGCTCAGCCTGTACCATGTTTGTTTGTTTTTTTTATGTGTAGGGGATAATTCCTCCTTGATAATAACTAGGACTTTTAGCTCTTCATTTGGACACAATCATTTTACTGTTGTATAGTGAGCTGCATAAAGTAGGTTATACACACTGTTTACAGTATAAGAATATAAATATATGCTTGTAATTACCATTTGTTTATAGTACACATACACATTACTAATATATAAGGGATGAGACAAGTTTTTTTGTGACAAATTACAGTTTTATTACATGTTTATATTTTGATCTACTTGGCACAAAACTTCAACTTTCTTCTACTAGCAACAATCACTAAATGGCCAATGAAAAAAGGAATGGAATGAAGAGGATTAGTACAATAGATGGAATGAGAAGGTGGCTGGTAAAATCATGGACAGGGTGGTAAGGGGATGTAGGGTGGGAGGGTACTGAAATGTGTAAAAGGATGGTATAAAAAATGAGGATGTGGCAATGTAAGAAAGAAGGGTATCTAAATGCAATGATGTGGCAATGGGTTTGAGAAAAAAGAGGGGTGATATTGCAGTGTTCAAAAGGAGGGAATGAGAAGGATGTCAAGAAGATAAATCTCTAATAAGATGGAGGGTTTGACAATGTGGAGATGGGTATGGGGATGTAAAGACAAAAATTATGGAATACTGATAGCAAGCAGGGAAAAATGGGGGCTGAAATGTTAAGAGCGTTTATGGAATGCAAATGGGGGGTGTGGCAAATCCAGCCACTGTACCTTGTCCTTTATGTATCTATATATTGTTCTGCATGTGTATACACCTTTAAGAACCAAGCGCTTGTATTCTGTGTAAAATGGTTCAGGGGAATTATAGCGTCCGTATGCTGCCGGCATAAAAAAAAAAACGCCAGCATTTCTACAATCGTTTCACGAACGGTGAATTTCAACACCATCCGTGAAACAAACAAATTGCCGAATGGAGACCACACACAGGAGGTCGTGTGGCTCCCATTAAGGATTGCAACATTGTTGCAATCGGTAATTAAGAGGATTCAGGGTGGCCGTCGTTCGGATACCGACCACGCGACGGTCGGCCATCTTGGATCCTTTGTTAGCCCAGCGGTATTTGGTCGTCGAGCGCCTGGAACTAAAATCGGCTACTCGACGGCACGAATACCGCTGGACTTCCAAGCCGTTCGGGAGCCCCGGTCCTTCGGTAATGTGTTTCTTTAGAGTCATTCGGTAGTTTGAGGGTAACTTAGAAAAAATGAGTATTTCGTGCGGCGTTCGGTTATTTAAGCTGGGATTGGAGCGGCACTTTCACGAAATGTGTGCTCAGACCCCAGCTATCTACCAAACGTCCGTTCGTATAAATCTACAGAGTAAAATGTAAGTTATGTATTTTTATATAGAATAGTGGTTCTGCTGCACGAGGGGATAATCCACTTAACGGCATATTCTAGTGGGAGTGTCCCTCTCGAGCAGCAGGGTATTATGGGAGAAATGTCCAGGTTCTTAAGTTCCCCATGTAATCCCCTACTGTACAACCCCTGTAATGTCAGTAGGGAAACCCCGTGCATGGGGAATCGCATAAATACTGTGACCTGTGAATAAAGAACTCAGTTGACTCCCAGCCTATGTTTCGTCTAGTTCTTGGGAGGGAAGGATTCTTACTACGCTACCTGGAATATTGTATGCTTTACCTGCCTATGCTGGATTATACTACCTCTCCGCTACAGGGGGTATTAGAATAGGAAGAGGGAGGGTACCAGAATGTAAAGAACATTGTGAAGCAGACGATATAAAAAAAGAAGAATGGTAAAATGGAAATGGGCAGTGGCTGGTATGGAAATATGAAGAAAAATGGTATTGGAATTGGAAGACAATGGTATAAGAAAGAAAACAAAGGGTATATCAATGTGAAAATGGGGATATGAAGAAAAAAAAGTGGAAGGCAAATGTGAAGGAATGTTCTAATTAAAAAGTGTGAGAATACCTTAACCCCTTAAGGACACATGACATGTCTGACACGTCATAATTCCCTTTTATTCCAGAAGTTTGGTCCTTAAGGGGTTAAAGGATCACTATAGTCACCAGAACAACTACAGCTTATTGAGTTTGTTCTGGTGTGTAGAGTCATTACCTTCAGGCTTTTTGCTGTAAACACTGTAATGTTTATATTACAGCTTAGTGATAACTTCACTGGCCACTCCTGGCTGTTAAAGATCCTTCCTGGGTCATGGCTGCCTAAATGCATCCAAACATTTAGTATCTCCTCCCTCTGCATGCAGACACTGAATTTTCCTCATAGAGATTCATTGATTCAATTAATCTCTATAAGGGGATGCTTATTGGCCTGGGCTGTGTTTGAATTGTGCTGGCTCTTTGTCAGTCTCAGCCAATCCTATGGGGAAACATTGTGATTGGATCAGGCTACCACTTCTGATGATGGCAGCAGGCAGTGGGCAGGTCTAAAGGAAACCAGGATAAAGCCAGCAGCTCCAGACTTGAATACAAGTAAGATTTTACTATATTTAGGGAGGCCAGGAGGGGCTAAATGGTGGTTTTAACCCTATAGGGTCAGGAATACATATTTGTGCTCCTGACCCTATATTGCTCCTTTAACTAATGATGGAAAATTATGAATATGGAAATGTGAAGATAAATAGCATGGGAATTCTCAGGAAAAGGGTATAAAATAAAGATAAAGGATATCGAATTATGAAGAGAAATGTTATGAAAATGTAAAGAGGTACGATGTAGGAATATGAAGACTGAGGGTTTAGGAATATGAAGACTTAGGGATTGACTAATGAAATTTTTATTTGGTACGAAATCATTTGTACGAAATAAAAATTTCACTGATGCACATGTCTAGTGTTTGTGTGTGTGTATATATATATATATATATATATACATATATATAAAAAAAAAAGCTGCAAATGTAGCTGCACTCACGGTCTGTAGTTACAACCGTCGATTCTTTATTGTTTCACATTAAAATTAGGATCAACGTTTCAGTCGCCCTTGTGGACTTTCCTCAGGATTAGAACCTGCATATGCATTTTCCTTTATCCTTTGTACTTTGTTAGTTCAATTTTAATTGTATATTTTACCACCATACTTGTTGAAACCATCTGGAGCTTCCTCCTACACCCTGAAGTCCGGTAACCACGCTGGTTGTGGTGATATACCTTTTTATATTTGGAATCTTGTAAGGGCAATGTTGTGCAATAAATGTGTTATATTTTAATACCATCTGCCCTATATATATTTTTTTTCTTCTCCCTGCTACTCTGAGCCATTAAGAAGATCGTTCCTGAAGATATCTCTGACCCTATTTATGGGATAAATGCCTAAACATACATCCATCTAGTGAGTTTTCTACCACCCCCACCCTGATATTTAACCCTTATATACTGCACCATATATATATGTTTTACTTTACAGATTTTGTTATAGAGTGTTTTACTCCGGTTGTATAATATTTTTCTATTATTCACCTATTCTGTGTTTGGTTATTTCCAGCTTGTATTCATGTAATTTTCCTAGGACCCTTTTTGGTTGTTTCTGTTTTGATTTAAACATCCCAAAGGGACAAATAACCCGTATGAGGAGAAATTGTTCTGATATACAGATCTTGGAAGAACAATCACAAGTAATAAAAAATTGATATTTAGAGAAAGGATACAACAAGAAGGAGATGGAACAGGATGAGATCAAGTGTAGAGATCGGTCTGAATTCTTGAAAGATAATCTTAAAAAGAATGCCAAGAAAAACAATAATTTTGATTTTGCGTTTACTACAAAATACAACACACATGCAAAAAGAATCTAAAAAATCCTAAAAAAAAAATAATTGGGCAATTCTGAAAAAAGATGACATTGTGCGAAAAATTATTCCTGAAAATGCTTTGGTTATATATCGGAAATCTGATAATTTAAAAGCCAACTTGCCCCCAGTCTTTTACCTAGTAAAAATAATAAAAAAAATTTAAAAAATGTACAATCTGCAAAATCCCATAGATTCCACAAATGTGGAACATGTTCAATGTTTACTTATCAAGGAAAAAAGACCACAAGTTTCATGGGTACATACACCAATAAATCATATCAAATAAAAACATTTTTACATTGTTTATCCACATATGCCATTTATTTGTTACAGTGCGGCTGTGGGGCCCAATACATGGGTAGGACCACTCAAAACTTACACATTCGATTTCGGGAACATTTCAACAATATAAAGAAAAAAAAATTAGATCACTGTGTACCCAGACATTGCAGTACACGCACAGTTTTTGATTGGTCCACTTTTATTGCCATGGGCATAGATAAAATAGATACCCATTGGAGAGGAGGGAACAAAATTAAAGAATTAGTTAAAAGAGAAGCCCAATGGATAATTTGAGAACTTGAAAAAACGGTCTAATCCAAGACATCGATGTAGTTTGCCTGATTTAATTCCATTAACTCACTTCACTATCTTTTCTCTATCTTGGTATCTTGGGTTGTCCCCCTTTTTTGCAATATTTTGTTCTAATTGCCCTATGTATATGGTGTTTATTATGGATTCTAATTACTGTTTTGTTTTTTAGATCCAATAAAAAAAACTGATAATTTATCCCCATATTTAACTTGTATTCGTGTGCTGTATTTATCAGATAAGATGACGATGAATACATAGGCAGAATTTTCAAGTCATATAATATTTTGTTTATATATTGTGATGTGGGTCCTTGTTCCAGCTTTGGACCACAGATGGATTTGGCCTTTTTCCCCATTGCCTTTTAGCTAGCAATATATTTATTTTCCAGTACATCTCTTTTTGTACTATTCTATCCTATTCCAGTATGGTCCCTTAGACGACCATTTTATACATTTTTATATTTTGTTTTTAATATTTAGCACATATGATTCCTGCTATGGGATTCAAGCCATCTCAAGAATATATATTGTATTTTGTTGTACATGTTCTGCCTAGGAACCATTTATTCATAGCAGTGTTTATGTAAGACGAGATTCAGTGTCACACTACTCGTGTGTGAACACTGTGTTCTCGTCATTTGCCCATATTTAAGCCGGAAGAGGAAGTCCCAGCGTGCGTTCCACGGTGGAACGCATGAAAATGTGCTTACACCGAATATTGCGCTTCACTGTGGAGCACACACAATCAAACAGGAAACACCTGAAAGCTCCAAACGGACCACTATTAAAACCGGGAGGTTTGCGATGAACTGTATATCCCTGAGGAAGTCATTATTATGACAAAACGCATTGGATAAGCTGATATTCAGACTTTTATACATTTGTTTTTAATGTCCATTGTATTTGTATTACTGCCCAATATACTACTCTATCTCCTAGGATTGGAGGATTTCCTATTGGGTCCACTTGTTAGTGGAGACAAGCTTCTTTTCCGTATGTAAGTGCAACCTTGTATTAAATTTGTTATATTTTTGTTTTTTTTAATTCTTTATTTTTCATGCAGAGAAATACAATATGGTCTGCAGTGCCACGACAGCAGAGTAAGCCAAGTTATTCATGCAGTTGTACAGTGTCATGTCACATAAAAGAAATGCAATTTTTTTTATTTTTTAGACTCGCTTTTTCATTGTAGTTACGTAGCTACCCTGCACAATGCTAGTGGTATGCTTATATACAAGAGAAACTTTAAGCAGGGGGGTGGTTGGTTGTTCAGGTTATTGTTGAGGTACCATGGTGTTTTAGGTGGTTGATAAGTAATATATATGCTTATTTGCTTTAAGAGTTTAGTTAGTTACCGTATTTATCGGCGTATAACACGCACTTTTTCTCCCTGAAAATAGGGAGAAAATCATGGGTGCGTGTTATACGCCGATATCCCACATTTACTTACCTGTCTTGAAGTGTGGGCCGGCTTCACAGCGCGCACCGCGGTACTGGAACTTAAATTTCAGGTTCCGGTTTCCGGCGGGACTGAAAGGAAGTGTGCACACTATTGTGTGCACACTTCCTTTCAGTCCCGCCGGAAACCGGAACCTGAAATTTAAGTTCCACAACCGGCGGGACTGAAAGGAAGTGTGCACACAATAGTGTGCACACTTCCTTTCAGTCCCGCCGGAAACCGGAACCTGAAATTTAAGTTCCAGTACCGCGGTGCGCGCTGTGAAGCCGGCCCACGCTTCAAGACAGGTAAGTAAATATGGGACAGAGGGAAAGTGCACTAGGGGACACTATGGGAGGGGGGACACACTATGGGAGGGGCACTATGGGGGGTGGAGAATACTATGGGAGGGGGGAAGAATACTATGGAAGGGGGGGAACACTATGGGATGAGGGGGGAACACTATGGGATGAGGGGGGAACACTATGGAAGGGGGGGAGAATACTATGGGGGGGAGAATACTATGGGAGGGGGTGAAGAATACTATGGAAGGGGGGGGGGAGAATACTATGGGAGGGGGGGAGAATACTATGGGAGGGGGGGGAGAATACTATGGGAGGGGGGGAAGAATACTATGGAAAGGGGGGGGGAACACTATGGGATGAGGGGGGGGAATACTATGGGAGGGGTGGAAATTTCCTGGAATTTCCTTCTGAAAAAGAGGTGCGTGTTATACGCCGGCGCGTGTTATACGCCGATAAATACGGTATATTAACCATGCAGGCAGCCAGGCTACCCAATTTAAAGTAACAGATGGTACCTGTGAACTAATAACATGTTTTGTAACGTAAGCTAAACTAGAAAAAAAAAAGTACTCAGAGAACACACTTACAGGGTATGCTAGGGGCAGCGGGTATCATGCTGTGCAGTTTCGGTGCTTAATTGCTTAGAGAAGACCGCTGGTTGAAAGGCTGGGTAATTGGGGCTTTCATGGCTGGATGCACCCATAAGCTTTATTTTCATTTTGGTATATACCCATAGTGTGGGTGAGATTGGGTTGCGAGAGTTAATAGTGTGTTGGGTTTACGAGGGTTGGATACGCTTAGGGCGTTTTCCAAGTGTTCTTTTCTGGGTTACACTGGGGGTCGCGTGAGGCTACTCCCTCCCTGTATGCTTGGTGCCCCCTAGAACAAATCAAAACTTGCTAAACAAAATGCGTTGAGTCTAAAGTAAATATAACTAATCGGTGCAGTCCTTGCGAATTGTAGATGTAGGGATCGGTCGCACTGTGCCGGGATCAGCCGATGCCCTGTTGGGGTGTTTTAGAGTCTAATGGTTGCACTAGAAGCGAGTCCAGCATGTCTGGGGGAGGAGTGGAGTCCATGCGTGGTAAGTGGAGGAGGCTTGTAGGGTGCCGCCCGGGTCCCTTCAATGGTGCAGGTTTCCGTCGCTGGGCTGAGTGTGGAGCCCGGAGGGTTACCTTTGCTTGCCAGGATTGTGAGCTGGAGTGTGCAGGGTGGTTGTCTCAGCGGTGCCCTGTCTGTAGCAAGGTCAGTCGTTTGGGTTTACGGGCCCGCCGGGAGCTCCGTCCGTTTTGGCGTCCTTTGCTTGCTCTATCTGGGGGAGGGAGTTTGCGCCTGCTTTGGGAGTGTGTCGGCAGTACCTTGGGTGAGCGTGTGGCCTGTCTGTGAGCCTCCGCTTTTTGCTCCTTAGCCACCATTTTCTCCCAGAATATAGCTATTATGGCATCTAGCCTGGCCATGAGGTTGGGTCTTTCTGCGGTTTGATTCCACGTGGCGACGGCTATTTTGCAGGGCCGCGCCTCGTCTCTCAGCTCGTATGCCTCTTCCCTTCGGTTCTGTGCCCGTGTGTGTCCTCTTGTGGTTGGACCGGGAGAACCCCCACCGGTCAGGGTGCTGGCGGGTCTGTTTCTCCGGTTTGTTGACTGGGAGAGCGGCCGTCTCTCCCTGTCTCCATCGCTTGTAGGCCCCAGCTAGCCATCTTGGGCTCCCGATCACCAAATCGCTCGTGGAAAGTGTCAGGCGTGTCACCGGGACCTCCTTTATGCAGGTAGAGTATCCCGGTTTGGTGTATGTCACGTTTTTTTTGGCAAGTTATCGGTGATAATCGGTGAGTCCAGCAGGAGCTCAGCTTTCGTGCGTCTGCTCCGCTTGCTGCCTTGCCCCCCCCCCCCAATTTGTTATATTTTTATACACTATTGCACCATCTGTATTTTTTGTTCTCTTGAGGTTTTGCTCCACTGGGAAGATTCCTACCATCTCCAGACATCCTTGAGAGGAGACAGGCGCATATTTTCTTACGTCTTGTAAGTTCTCTACCTCCTGGAGTCACTGTCCTATTCATACGTATTTCACCATATTTAGTTTTTTGTTTTTAGATCCCATACCATAACCATCACCCTGATTCCCAGGTTGTATTTCTACTAATTCACTTTGTATATTTTACAGCCCCCTATTTTATACTTCCCCTTCTGTGGTGTATATATCTTGTGTTGGTTCCTTTCTGGAGTTTTGTGAGGTACACTTTTTTTGGGTGGTTAATATTCATCTCATGTGTTTGTATATAGTGACTATTTTGTGTTATTTATCAATAAATATAAGCTTAATTTTATTGAAAATTTCCATTTTTATTCCTGTGAGTTGTGTAGGCAGGGCCCCAGTGTACTGCTTTGCCTGTGGGCCCATAATGCTGTTAAGATGGCATTGGAAGAGGGAGGTTTTGCAAATGAGAAGAATGTGAGGATGGATGTGTGGAGGTAGGTTTGGGGGATGGGAAAAGGGGGTTATTGCAATGAGAAGAGCAAGTGTTTTCTGAGGATGGAAATGTGAAAGTACTGAAGGCCGGTACTGAGGGTTGAAGAGGGTGGGTATGGGGATGCAAAGTGGGAGGGTTAGTAAATATGAAGATGACAGTTATGAGAGTGAAGAGGAAGGGGATGAAATAGAAATTTCAAGTTGATTAGTATGACATGGTTAAAGAAATTTGAATGGTATAAGTAAAGTTAAGGTATGGAAATGTGAAGAAGGTGAATGTGTGCATATGAAAAAAGGGAAGGGGAGTACAAAAGAAAAAGGGTAAGAGTACATTACTTTAAAGATGGAGGCTATGGATAAACTATGAACACTATGGGAGTTTGAAGACAAAAACTGGGAATATTTAGAAGCAGAGCATGAACAAACGATTGATAGTACAAGATTATGAAGAGCTAGTAGAATGTGGATAGGAAGAGGGAGAGTTTAGGAGTGAGAAAAGTGTGCTAATGCATTGTATGGAATTGTGTATGGAGGAATATGAAATGTGAGGAGGGCAAGTATGGACCTGTGAAGATGGTTATAGAATGAAATTGAGCTATGGATATGAAAAGGTGAAGGTTATAAGTAAGTTAAGGCTGCAAACAGGCTGAGGATTGACTGGTGGAGAGGTGGAATATTGTATTATGATGAGGGTGGTAATGGGGATGTGAAGAGAGTGATTGGAATCTGAAGAGGGGGTTATATGAATGTGAAAAGGATGGGAAAGTGAAGAGAGTGTGTTTGGGAATATGGAGAGGAAGCGTATCAAAGTGTAAAGACTGCTAATACGAGATATTGAAAAGGAAGTTTTGGAAATGTGAAAAGAGCAAATATTAGAATGTGAAGAGTGTGGGGATTGAATTGTTAAGAACGAAGTTTGAAACTATGGCTGGAATGGGAATGTGTAAAGGTAGGATCTGAGAATGTAAAGAGGTAGAGTATGGGTCAAGATAGTGGCTTCAGTTTGTCAAAGTATATGAAGAGAGTGGGAATGGGAAAAGTGGAGATTGAGGATTTGTAAATATTAAAAGGGATGATTTGGTAATGTGAAGGAGGAGGATATGGGATAATGATTTTGTGTTTGAAAAAGTTGATGCAAGAAAGATGAAGGATGAAATGGAAATTTCAATTTGGGGACTTATATGAAGAAACAGGGAAAATCTATTTGCAGAAGATTAAAGGGAGGGATGTAAATGTGAGAATGGTGGAAATTGAAAAAGGAAATGTGAAGAATGTTATAAAAAGAAGTAAAAAAATGTACCTTAATCTATAGATGGAAAGTATGGATAAAATATGAAGACTTTAGAAATGGGAATATTCAGAATAAAAATTATACGAAGATGGAGGTTATAGAATGATGAAGAACGACATTATGAGAATGTTAAAAGTGTTAATATGAAGAGGGAATGTTTAGAACAGAGAAGATGGTTGTAATGCAAATATGAAGGGGTATGAAAATATGTAGAGTGAGTGATATGGAATTTGAGGAGGGCAGGCATGGGCTTATGAAGACGGTGTAATGAAAATGGGTCTATTAGTTATGGATTTTGCCAATGTAAAGAGAGATAGAATGAGTTTATGAAGAGGTAGGATTTGGTTATGTGAAGATGGTGGTAATGCACATATGAAGAGTTTAAATACATGAATGTGAAGAGGACGGATATTGAAATGTAAAGAGGGAGGGTTTGAGAATGTGGAGGTGGTGCCAAGATGGGATTGTGAGAAGGGCAGATCCTAAAATATGAATATGGACAGGTTTTTTTTTTTTTAATGTGAAGAAGATGGGAATGGGAAAGTGTAGAGGCGAGTATGGAAATGTGAAGATGGTGTGAATTGGAATTTAAAGAGATAGGGTTTGAAATTGTGACAAGGGCGTGAATTGGAATGTGAAAAGGGATGATATGGGAATGTAAAGAGGTACAAGATAGTGGTTTACGTTGATAAAGAAGGTTTTTGAAGGTGAAGAGAATGGAAAAGTGTAGAGGGCCAGTATAGGAATCTAAAGAGAGAAGGTTGGCAAGTGTGAAGTGGGTGGATATGAGATTGTGAAGAGGGAGAATTTGGGAATGTGAAATGGATGACCTGGCAATGTAAATGTAAATAGTGTATGGATAAATATAGTTGTTTCAGTTGATGAAGAAGGGTATGGGTATATGAAGAGAGAGGGAATTGTATATTTACAAGGATGGTTTGCGATAGACAGATTTTGAATGTGAAAAATGATGCACTTTAGAAGAGCAATGAAATGAAATGTCAAATGGGTGTGTATGAAAATGAGAAGAAACAGGGAAAATTAACTTGAGTAAGATGGTATAAGAGAAAAGGGAGAGCATGGAACTCTGAAAAGGGTAGAAATAGGAATATAATATATTAGAGTATAATAGGGTAGAAATGGGAAAATAATATATTAGGGTATTATAGGGTAGAAATGGGAATCTAATATATTAGGGTATAATAGGGTAGAAATGGGAATATGATATATTAGGGTATAATAGGGTAGAAATGGGAATATAATATATTAGGGTATAATAGGGTAGAAATGGGAAGAATATAATCAGGGCCGGCGCTACCATTAAGGCGGACTAGGCAGCCGCCTAGGGCGCCCCTTGGGAGGGGGCGCCGCCAGGAGCGCCGGCCCCCCTAATGCTGCAGCCGCCCGAGCGCTCTGTAAAGCGCCTCAGACGGCTGCAGCTTCGCCCGGGCTGGTGCGTCCATGACGGCGCACCGCCCGGGCGCAGCATGAAGAGAGGAGCTGACAGGAGGGAAGCTCAGCTCTCCCTCCTGTCACTCCTTCACTGTAGCGTGGCCGAGCCCTGTATGATCTGCCGGCACAGGGAGCATTTGTCTCCTGTACCCGGACGGACTAACAGGAAGTGAACACTCAGTGTTCACTTCCTTTTAGTCCGGCCGGGTACAGGAAACAAAAGCTCCCTGTACCCGCGGACAGTACAGAGCTCGGCCACGCTACACCATAGATAGGGGAGGGTGGGGGGAATAAAGGGAGGGGGGGGGAGAAATAAATGGAGAGGGGGGGAGGGGAGGAGAAATAAATGGAGAGGGAGGGGAGGAGAAATAAATGGAGAGGGAGGGAGGGGAGGAGAAATAAATGGAGAGGGGGGGAGAAATAAATGGAGAGGGGGGGGAGAAATAAATGGAGAGGGGGGAGAAATAAATGGAGAGGGAGGGGGGGAGAAATAAATGGAGAGGGAGGGGGAGAAATAAATGGAGAGGGAGGGGGGAGAAATAAATGGAGAGGGAGGGGGGGAGAAATAAATGGAGAGGAGGGGGGGGAGAAATAAATGGAGAGGGAGGGGGGATAAATAAATGGACAGGGAGGGGGGGAAATAAATGGAGAGGGAGGAGGGGCAGGAGAAATAAATGGAGAGGGGGGAGGAGAAATAAATGGAGAGGGGGAGGAGAAATAAATGGAGAGGGAGGGGGGGAGAAATAAATGGAGAGGGAGGGGGGGGGAGAAATAAATGGAGAGGGAGGGGGGAGAAATAAATAGACAGGGAGGGGGGAATAAATGGACAGGGAGGGGGGGAATAAATGGACAGGGAGGGGGGAATAAATGGACAGGCAGGGTGGGGGGAATAAATTGAAAGGGGGGAAATAAATTGACAAGGTGGGGGGGAAGTAATTGACAGGGAGTGGAATTGACGGGGTTAGGAGGGGGAATGAGAGTGGGGAGGGGAGAAGAGAGTGACGAGGGGGGGGGAGAGAAGAGAGTGACGAGCCACAAGGTAGGGGGTGCCACCAGGGCTGACCAGGCTTGGGGTTCTGTGAGCTGTGTGGCTGCACAGGGCGCCAGAGCAGCCGAGACAGCTCACACACGCAGGGGCCGGGAATACAGCAGGAGTACTGCACAGAGATTCATTGCTTCCCCAACTACTACACACCAGGGACTTCACTGACTCCACTCCTCCACCAGTAAGTGAGAGAGAGTGTGTGCTGTGTGTGTGTTTAAAACTGTGATTGTGACTGTATGTGTGACTGTCTGCCTGTGACTGTGTGTGTGTGACTGTCTGCCTGTGACTCTGTGTGTGTGTGTGTGTGACTGTCTGCCTTGGACTGTCTGTGACTGTGTGTGTTACTGTCTGCCTGTGACTCTCTAACTGTGACTGCCTGCCTGCATGTGTGAATGTCTGCATGTGACTGTCTACCTGGGACTGCTTGTGACTGTCTGCCTGTAACTGTGTGTGTGACTGACTTTCTGTGACTGTGTGTGTGCCTGCGCCTGTGTGTGTGAATGGCTGCCTGGGACTGTCTACCTAGGATTGTGCCTGTGTGCGTGAATGTCTGTGTGTGTGTGACTGTCTGCTTGTAACTGTGTGTATGACTGTCTACCTAGGACTGTGTGTGACTGTCTGCTTGTAACTGTGTGTGTGACTGACCTGTGACTGTGTGTGCGACTCTGTATGACTGCCTGTGACTGTGTGTGTGTGACTGTCTGCATGTCACTGAGTGTGTGTGACTGTGTGATGCTGCCTGTTACTGTGTTACAGTCTGCCTGTAACTGTGTGTGTGTGTGTGTGTGTCTGTCTGTCTGTCTGCCTGTAACTGTGTGTTTGACTGTGTGCGAGTTACTATGTGTCTGGGACTGTGTGCATGTGGCTGTGTTTGACAGTATATGTAGTTGGGTGTTATGACCCAACTACGTTCCTTACCACAAGTTTGTCAGTACAGACTCCCAAATACCAGTCCTGGCTATGTTCCTGACCTTGAGTTAAGTCTTGCACTGTATCAGAGGTTATCCTCTATTTTCCTAGTATTCCTTCTCCTGGTCTGAATTTTGGATTAGAATTAGTTCTGATACTTCTGATTTTTATCCTAAGCCAGGCTTTCGGTCCAGTAATACAGCTTTCTATAATTTGACACTGCACCTTTGGTAGGTTGCTGACTTATGTCTTGCTAAGGGGCCTCACATATCCTGATTTCCGGATGATCTTGATTTGTAGCGTGCATTCCATCGTGGTCCACAATGACGGCATCCAGTTCTTTCTCGAAGTATGAGCTCCTCTGTGGAACGCATACTATCCAGAACTTCTGTCCTAACCGGCCGAGACCATGAAAGTTCTTTGCGGTATATAATCAGTGCTTACACACAAGCCAAGTGTGGCACTGAAAATTCCCCAGGAACAATCAAGATCACCTAGAAATCTCCATTTATCCTCTATTTAAACTGGGACGAGGATCAATCAACACATATCCCTGAGGAAGTCTAATTGGACGAAACGCGTTGGATAGCTGCTACTACTTTCGTTTTATTTTTTATAATTTGTATCTGGTTTTATGGTGATCTTCACTTTATCCTACTGATAAGAACCACGAGATTGAAAGATCTCACTGTGGTCCATTTGCAAGTGGAGATAAGCCTGCTTTTTCCTATATGCGTAAGTGCAACCTTGAATTAAATGTATCCTTTTTATATACATATTGCACTATCTGCTTTTTTCTTTATATCCTTTTAAGAAGCCAAACTTGAAGACATAAGTTCTCTTGGAAATATCCCTGAGGGGAGACAAGTACATTATTAATTCACCTTTAAGTTCTCTCCCTCCTGGGTCCTCTGGTTCTATAATTATATGCTTCAACATGACCTCTCCTCCCCCGCCGACGTCAGCTGCAATGAGCGGCAAGAGCCAAACGCGCGTTCAAACAGTCCATAGGAAAGCATTTCTCAATGCTTTACTATGGACGTTCTGCACGCTGGATACGAATTTTGCATCCAGCGTCGCAAAAGCGCCTCTAGCGGCTGTCAGGAACATTAACGCTGCAATGTAAACATAGCAGCTTCTCTGAAACTGCTATGTTTACATCTGAAGGGTTAAAACCTGGAGGACCTGGCACCCAGACCACTTCATTGAGCTGAAGTGGTCTGGGTGACTATAGAGTCCCTTTAATGACAATATTTTCCATGCCTCCAAGCACTTGGGGCATGAGGACTGGGATTGCTACTACCCTGCTCTCTCATACCCTAGCATACCGTGATGTACCGTGATGTAAAGCATGCATGAATAATGCTTTCCTATGGGGAGGCCTAATATGCGCGCGCGCGCACGGCCATTGCAGAACACATGCACATTAGGTCTCCCCCACTGGCTAACATCGGCGGGGGAGGAGTCTGACCCAGTGCCTAGGGACAACGGCGCTGGATTCAGGTAAGTTACTGAAGGGGTTTTAACCCCTTCAGCAACATGGGATGGGGGCTAAGAGGGAGAGGGGCACTGTAGTGCCAGGAAAACTGATATGTTTTCCTGGCACTGGAGAGTCCCTTTAAGTATTCTGAAGATCAAAATGATACCTCTGGGGTACAGTTATGTGATAGAAATAGAGCTTTAATACATTTACACTCCAATGGACTTTTGCGGTATGTACATTCTTTTTTTTTTTTTTTTCAATACTTTATCTTTGTGCGAAAGAAGAGGAATAGAGAAATAAAAGGGGGCGGGAGAATGAGTCAGGTCCGCGAAGCGCGGGGGCATCCGATGTCTCACTTTCCATTCCTATCTGTTGAGGTGTCTCCTTCAAGTTGAGATCTCTGCCCTAAGGGAAAGAAAGGGGGGGGGGGGAGGGGGCAGAGGCTAATTTGTGTAGTGGATAAGTTCGCTACTTGTCCATGGTTCCCATATTTTTTCAAATCTAGACTTGGAGCCTCTCACCCTGGCTGTCAAATTGTCCATTAAGTATACTTCTTTCAGGTTGGAGATCACCTTCCATATGGGAGGTAAGTCCACCTTTAGCCACGACTGTGCAAGGGTTCTACGTGCTGGTATGTACATTCTTACAGAGGTTTAAATGACAAACATTATGTGACATTTATAGCAATATAAAGGAATAGACAATACATTTTTACTTTTTCCCCTTACATTTCTGTGATCTCTAAAAGCTAAGTTTAAGAAAAAGAAAAAAAATAATTTATTGGAAAGCAAACTATTTAATAAACATATTGACTTCAAAACTTGACTACATATGATTTTATTTACATATTTATGGTTATTATTTTATTTTTATGTTAAATTACATATTCCGTTTTTACTTTTTCTCTATATATGCTTTATGTAAAATAAATGTGACAGGGTTATTTACTAAAGTGAAAATGTAAAGTGAATTTCAAATGTAAGGCCAGAATATCCAAATTATAATTTTCTCAGTACAGCCAGGGCTGCCACCAGAAATTTTGGGGCCCCTAACTGAGCTCAGGGTCTGGGCCCCTGGAGGCCCGACTCCAAAACCGCCCACAGAGACCGCTTCCAAATCCCGCCCACAGGAATACACACACAGACACAAACACATTCACTGATACAAAAGGACACAGATACACACACACACACACACTGATACATACTAACAGACACACATACTGATACGCATATAGGCATACATACTGACTGTAACGAGTATATACCCCTACACGCAGGATCCAGTCCTAACAGATGACAGTACAGAGGAGAGATACGTCTACCGGACCTTAGAGTGGCCGGACTCGACGTAATAGGATAAGACAGAGTCAGGAACGATCCGAGGTCAAGGGCACAAAGAGACAGCGTAAACGAAAACTAGCCGGGGACTGGTACACAGGAATCAGCAAGCCGGCAAACAGTACAGAATAGGATAAAGCGAAAACGAAGTCAGAATACAAAGCCAAGGTCAAATACGGAGAAACACAACTGAACACAACAAGCACTAAAGGGAACTGTAGCAGAAACCACGATAGGGCAAGGAACTAAGGGAAAAGGGTAAGTATAAGTAGCCTTCAAACTAATGTGATTGGCTCCTGTCACTTCCACTCCCCCAACAGGTAAGTGTATGGGGTGATTGGCATGACAGGAGCCAATGGGAGCCTTTTTGCAATTTAGGCTCCCACTGTCTCTTTAAGAGCGCGCCCGAGATTCGCGGCGCGCTCTTAGCTGCAGGCGGGACACGTGACCGCTTCTCGCGGTCACTGCCCGCCTTCCTGTCAGAACAGTCGGACGAGCCGCGCGCGGCTCGTGCAGCCGCAGGACCGCGCGCGGCTTGAAGAGAGGACCGCGTCCGGCCCCCGGATAAGGTAAGTACCGCTACAGTACCCCCCCCTGAGGACACGCCCTCCGGGCGGGCAGGACCAGGCCTGGCAGGAAAACGCGAATGGAAAGAACGTACAAGGCGGGGAGCATGAACAGCATCCGCAGAAATCCAACTGCGCTCCTCAGGCCCATAACCCTTCCAATGTACCAAGTACTGAAGCCGACCCCTAAGAAAACGAGAGTCAATAACAGCAGATACTTCGAACTCCTCATGACCCTCCACAGAGACAGGAGGGGGAGGGGGAGTATGCCGGGTATAGCGGTTGTGTACGTAAGGCTTCAACAAAGAGGTGTGAAATACATTGGGTATACGCAGATTCTTAGGCAGACCCAAGGCATAAGAAACGGGATTAACCTTATGTATAATGCGATAAGGACCAATGAAGCGGGGAGCCAATTTCATAGAAGGCACCCGGAGGCGAATATTCCGTGTGGAAAGCAAAACCCTGTCCCCCACAACATAGGAAGGAGCCGCTCTGCGATGCTTGTCAGCCTGAGCCTTCTGGCGGGCAGCAGAGTCCACCAAAGAACGCTGAACCTGCTCCCAAGTATTACGCAAACCAGCCAAATGCTCATCCAGAACTGGCATGTCCTGAGAGGAGAATGCAGCCGGAAGAACAACGGGATGCTGGCCATAGACAACGTAAAAAGGGCTTTTGCCGGAAGAATCATGAGTGGCATTATTCCGAGCAAATTCAGCCCAAGGAAGCAGGTCAGACCAATTGTCCTGATGGTGAGACACAAAACAACGGAGGTACTGCTCTAGAGACTGGTTGGCACGTTCAGCAGCTCCATTAGACTGGGGATGGTAAGCGGAAGAAAATGAGAGGGAAATACCCATCTCCGAACAAAAGGCTTTCCAGAACCTGGAAATAAATTGGCTACCCCTATCGGATACAATAGATAAGGGAATACCATGTAATCGAAACACTTCTCTAGCGAAGATAAGAGCCAATTCCTTGGAAGTGGGCAACTTGCGAAGAGACACAAAGTGAGCCATTTTGGAAAACCGATCTACTATCATTAGGATGACTGTGTTACCATTCGAAGGGGGTAATTCAACAATAAAATCCATTGATAGATTAGACCAAGGTCTCTCGGGAACGGGCAACGGATGCAACAGCCCACAAGGAACTCTACGAGAGGTTTTCATACATGCACAAGTAGTACAAGCACTTATATAGTCAGTAACATCCTTACGTAAGGTATCCCACCAGAAATACCGAGAAACGGCTGACACTGTTTTGGAAATACCAGGATGTCCAGCAGTCTTAGTATCGTGATAAAGTGACAGAATATCCCGTCTCTCGGGAATGTCAACGAACAATTTATCATTAGGCCTCTCGCTGGGTGCCATGCCTTGTTTCGCTTGTATGGCCTGCAAGAGGGACGAGGAAATAGACAATATAGTAGTTGCTATTATCCTGTCTGGGGGAATGACAGGAGTGACATCAATCTCCTGTTTGTCAATAGTCTCGAATTGTCTGGACAGAGCGTCCGCTTTAGTGTTCCGGTCACCTGGCCTATAGGTGATTATATAATTAAAATGAGACAAGAACAGTGACCACCTAGCCTGCCTTGAAGACAATCTTTTAGCTTCGCTAAGGTAGGATAGGTTCTTATGATCTGTAAATATGAGAATAGGATCCTTAGTTCCTTCTAGCAAATGTCTCCATTCTTTGAGTGCTAAAATGATAGCAAGGAGTTCGCGATTACCCACATCATAATTCCTCTCTGCCTTGGACATTTGTTTAGAAAAGAAGCCACAAGGATGCAATGGCTTGTCAGGAGACTCTCTTTGGGATAAGACAGCACCTACCCCTATATCGGAAGCATCAACCTCAAGTATATATGGCAATGAGGGGACAGGATGCTGTAAAATAGGGGCAGAGGCGAACGTAGTCTTAAGAAAGTCAAAAGCCTGAAGTGCCTCAGTAGACCAGACACGTGTATTGCCATCCTTTTTAGTCATACGAGTTATAGGCGCTACTATAGACGAAAAACCTTTGATAAAACGTCTATAATAATTAGAGAACCCCAGAAAACGCTGGATGGCTTTCAGACCTTGCGGCAGAGGCCATTCTATGACTGCAGCGAGCTTCTGGGGATCCATCCGAAAACCCTCGGCGGAAATCAAATACCCTAAAAACTGGACCTCGGACTGGTCGAATAGACATTTTTCTAATTTGCAATAAAGACCATTAGCAAGAAGGGTCTTCAGAACTGTTGTAACATGTCTGTGATGAGCGTGAATGTCTGTAGAATATATTAAAATGTCATCCAAGTACACAATAACAAATGAGTGAATAAAATCCCTTAAGACATCATTAATAAATTCTTGGAACACTGCTGGGGCATTGCAAAGCCCAAATGGCATGACGGTATACTCATAATGACCTGACCGAGTGTTAAAGGCTGTCTTCCATTCGTGGTCCTTTTTAATACGTATCAAATTGTATGCTCCTCTAAGATCTAATTTGGTGAATACCGTAGCATGTTTGAGCCTGTCAAACAATTCTGTTATTAGAGGTATAGGGTAAGCATTTTTGATGGTGATCTTGTTAAGACCTCTATAATCAATGCAAGGTCTTAAATCACCTTCTTTCTTTGATACAAAGAAGAACCCCGCTCCAGCCGGAGAAGAGGATCTTCTAATAAATCCCTTGTCTAATGACTCTTTAATGTACTCCTCCATGACACGGTTTTCTTGAACCGATAGGGGGTACACCCTGCCCTTAGGAGGTATAGTACCAGGCAACAAATCAATAGCACAATCGTAGGGTCTGTGAGGCGGTAATTTGTCAGCCTCTCTTTTATCAAAGACAGTCTTTAAAGTTAAATACTGAGAGGGTATAGTCGTAGATAAAGGAGGAACAGTAGGAACGTTAATAGAATTCACAGGCGTGACTTCAATAGTACATGACTCATGGCAGGCTTCACTCCATGATTTTATCTGCCCTGTCTCCCAGTCAAAAATGGGATTGTGGGCACGTAACCATGGATACCCTAACACCAACTGTGAAGAGGGAGAGGTGATGACCTGGAACCGAATGGTTTCATAGTGTAGAACCCCTGTGTACATGTGTAGCGGTGCAGTCTCGTGAGTAACAACAGGAGATATCAATGGTCTACCATCTATGGCCTCAACGGCCAAGGGTATCTCCTTCTCTCTGATGGGAATATTGTTTCTCTTTACAAAACCAGAGTCTATAAAGTTCTCGGCTGCCCCAGAATCAACCAGGGCGTATATGTTTTCAACTATACAACTCTCTCCCATATGTAAAGAAACAGGGAGAAGCAGTCGGTTAGGAGGCAAAGTAGGAGACTTAGAAATCACACCCAAGGCCAGTCCCCTATAAGGTCTTAGGTGCGAGAGTTTTCCGGGAGCAGAGGACACTCCTTTACCATATGGTCTCTCTTACCACAATATAGGCAGAGTCCCTCCCTTCTCCTATGTAATTTCTCAGTATCTGAGAGTTTGGCAACCCCTAATTGCATAGGTTCCTCTTCAGGTACTTTAACACTCTCCGGTATATTAACTCTGGGTTGAATAGGTGTAACAAAACGTCTATTCCTGTTCTTAGTATAGAGCCTGTCACGAATCCTATTATCTATATCGATGAGGTAGTCAATAAGGTCCTCTAAGGCAATAGGAAGCTCCTTAGCTGCTACCTCATCCAATATAGAGTCTGATAACCCTTCCATGAAGGCCGTAGTTAACCCATTATTGGTCCAATCGACCTGTGAGGCAAGGGTACGAAACTGTATAGCGTAATCAGCCACAGACCTAGAACCCTGTTTAACCCTCATTAATGCTCTAGCGGCATTCTTAGACCTTTTCATAGTATCAAAAGTTCTGCGAAAAGCTGTTAGGAAACTGTGAAAGTTATGCACCATAGGTCCATTAGCCTCCCAAATAGGGTTTGCCCATTCAAGTGCTTTGTCGGTAAGTTGGTGCATAAAGAACCCAACTTTAGACCTCTCTGTGGGAAATGAACGTGGATACATTTCAAAATGAAACTCTATTTGGTTAATGAACCCTCTGCATGTTTTAGAATCCCCTCCATACCTAGGAGGAGGCGTTAAATGTGCTGTAGCGTTAGGCATAGTCGATACTTCAGGAAGCAGGGGTGCAGGAGGGTTAGGTGCGGTTGCTGGAATGGTTCTAGCTAAGAGCGTCTGGAGAGCCTGAGCTATTTGATCCATACGGTGATCCTGCTCTACAAATCTAGCCTCATGGGTCGCCATCTGTTGAGCTAAATCTGCGGGGTCCATGGCCCTATCGTAATGTAACGAGTATATACCCCTACACGCAGGATCCAGTCCTAACAGATGACAGTACAGAGGAGAGATACGTCTACCGGACCTTAGAGTGGCCGGACTCGACGTAATAGGATAAGACAGAGTCAGGAACGATCCGAGGTCAAGGGCACAAAGAGACAGCGTAAACGAAAACTAGCCGGGGACTGGTACACAGGAATCAGCAAGCCGGCAAACAGTACAGAATAGGATAAAGCGAAAACGAAGTCAGAATACAAAGCCAAGGTCAAATACGGAGAAACACAACTGAACACAACAAGCACTAAAGGGAACTGTAGCAGAAACCACGATAGGGCAAGGAACTAAGGGAAAAGGGTAAGTATAAGTAGCCTTCAAACTAATGTGATTGGCTCCTGTCACTTCCACTCCCCCAACAGGTAAGTGTATGGGGTGATTGGCATGACAGGAGCCAATGGGAGCCTTTTTGCAATTTAGGCTCCCACTGTCTCTTTAAGAGCGCGCCCGAGATTCGCGGCGCGCTCTTAGCTGCAGGCGGGACACGTGACCGCTTCTCGCGGTCACTGCCCGCCTTCCTGTCAGAACAGTCGGACGAGCCGCGCGCGGCTCGTGCAGCCGCAGGACCGCGCGCGGCTTGAAGAGAGGACCGCGTCCGGCCCCCGGATAAGGTAAGTACCGCTACACTGACACACACATACACACATATACAGACACACAGGCATACATAGTGACAGACACATACTAACATACATACAGACACACATGCATAAGGACATACAGACACAGACACATTCATAATGACATACAGACAGATATTCATACTGACATACACACATTCATAATGACATGCAGACATACATACACTGACATTCATACATACATAATGACATGCATACAGACATGCATACAGACATACATACATACAGACATACATTCATACTGGCATACATACATTCATACAGACACTGACATCCATACATACACACACACATTCATAATGACATACAGACATACATTCATACTGGCATACATACATTCATACAGACAGACAGACATACATACACACATTCATAATGACATGCAGACATACATACACTGACATTCATACACACTTAATGACATGCATACAGGTAGACATACATGCATACAGACATACAGATATGCATACAGACATACATACAGATATACATACAGACATATATAGTTACATACATACATTCATACTGGCATACATACATTCATACAGACACTGACTTCCATACATACACACATTCATACACACATAATGACATGCATACAGATAGACATACATGCATGCAGACATACATTCATACAGACAGACAGACACACATTCATAATGACATGCAGACATACATACACTGACATACATACACTGACATACATACACTGACATTCATACACACAGACAGACATACATACATACAGACATACACACAGACAGACATACACACAGAAAGACAGACAGACATACAAACACACACAGACATACACACAGACAGACACATACAGACAGACACACAGACAGACGACATACATTCACACGCACACAGCTCATTTTCCAGCCACCCTCCTGTTTCTTACCTTGTCTTTGCAGGAGGCTGGCTGGGGCTAATGGGACTGGCAGTCGGCTGGCTCTCCCTCTTCATTGTCGGGCGTGCGCTCCTCCCGCGCGGAGTAAGCTGGGAGGAAGTGACCACTTCCTCCCAGCAGCACTTGTGCTGCGGCGGCATTTTTTTTTTTTAAAGGGGCCCGGCCGCTCTATACCATGGCCGCAGCGCTGACCGGGCCCCTGAAGGAGGGGGCCCATCGGGTGGCCCTAAGTGCATGGGCCACCCGATGGGCCCCATCAGCGTGCCTACAAGAGGAAGATTATTATGTCAGTTACTAGTGTACAGTGCACGCAGACAAAAGACATAAAATATGCAAATAATTGAGTTCTGAGCTGCCTAAGTCATTTGTGGTAGGGGTGCAACTACTGATACCGGAGAAACTGACGGAAGCCAAGCACAGAGAGATGGACACAGGTTTCTTCAGGAAGGAAGAGATTCTTTATTCGGTTCACCGATCGGGACTCAGAGGGACTAATGTCACCAAAATACAACAGGTTCTGAGCCCCAGACAATAGTGCAGGCTCCTTATATAGGCATATAACTCCTCCCATATTAAGCTCCACCCGCACATGACTGCAGACCCACAACCCCTACGTTGCCCAATAAACACACAACACCTGTATAATGGATAAGGGCAACGGCCACAGCTTTATTGAACATTTTGACCAGCATTAAACCAACTGTCAGCTGATGGGGTGATTCATCCATCAGACAGATCTCACATCCTTTTTCCAGAGTCCAAAGCAGCCTGCCTTCCGCCTTCAGCCCAAGCATGCTGCGACTCCCCAATCCGACTTGGCACTTGCCTTCCCATGCGCTGGCCAGGTATTCCGCTGTGACAAAACAAAAACAGAGACAACCAGACACAAAGAAAAAAGACACCACCACCACCGCCACTTTTCTACCAAAAGGCACAATCCTAGGGAGGGAGGGTGGGAAAGCTCCTGTTAGATCTGTTACTACCTGCTGAGTGGCCAGGGCCCACCCCCCAGGCTCCCATATATACCAGTACCCTACTCGCTACATATGTATCCCCTTTAATCCATCCCCCCTTTCCTGGGCAGCAGTCATGTTTTTCCCTTCCTTATTCAGTCCAGGGAAACCTTGACTGCAGACCCACAACCCCTACGTTGCCCAATAAACACACAACACCTGTATAATGGATAAGGGCAACGGCCACAGCTTTATTGAACATTTTGACCAGCATTAAACCAACTGTCAGCTGATGGGGTGATTCATCCATCAGACAGATCTCACATCCTTTTTCCAGAGTCCAAAGCAGCCTGCCTTCCGCCTTCAGCCCAAGCATGCTGCGACTCCCCAATCCGACTTGGCACTTGCCTTCCCATGCGCTGGCCAGGTATTCCGCCACCGCGATGCCGGCCCCCTACCCTCTCGCCCGGCATCGAGCCCCCCGCCGCCAGCGCCTTCTCAATCCCACCCTGCATTCCCACGTTGAAAATATCCAAACCAATCAAGTTTAAGTGTACCCCATCGGATCGCATCAGTGCGCTGTTATCCCCCTCCAACTCCACATGCCGGACTACGATGCCCCCAAGCTGACGAACAAATCTCGAAACCGCCACATTCAACTTGCGCCTGCTGCGCTCCAGCCCTTTTGCATAAGGCAACAGCTGCCAGCAGGGCCTCGGGATCACCTCGGACCACACCAACGTTACATCCCGAAACAGTGCCATGCAACGGGCGAGATCGTCCTTCATATCGTGTATGAGATCCACTGTCCGGACCCGCCCCAGGTCATTTCCCCCTGCATGGATGACCAACATCACCGAACTGGGAACAAACCTGCTCAGAAAACGACACTCTGGGTACACCTGGCTCCACGACAACCCGCGAATGCCCCTCCATCGGACCCGTACTTGATCATATGAAAACCCCAGGTTGCGGCCATAAGGGCGCTCATCCGCCCGCCTCGCTGCCCAATAGATGTAAGAATGCCCTAGTATCCATACGTAACGTGGGCGAGAACCTAGAATAAACAAACAGAAAAAACTGAACGGGAAGAAACTGTTACTCACCCCGACATTAAACCCTATAAGAGGTACGGCCGGACATACAGCTGAAACCTACCTGAACTCCACCGCCCCAATTCCCGCACCTCCGCCGGTGAAAATCCCATCCCACTAGCCTGTGTGGCTGCCCCAATCCGGAAGGAATGGGCCGAGTACCCTTGCGGGCTCCTCCCGCTCGCCACCAGGGATTCACGCAAGATCTTGCTAAATTGATATCGCGTCATAGGAGATCCATCCTGATGCACCAGCAGCGCACCCCCGCCCGAAGGGCGGACCAGCAAGAATCTCCGAAACAGGAGCACTGGGCAATATTCTCCGCCCGCTGCATCAATACGTACCCACGCTCCTTCACCTCTTTGATCCGTCTTGGACTTACGGATCCGAATGTCCAGCCCCTTGACCGCCCACCGCACATCCGACACCAACAGCGGCGGCGCCACCCGACGACTGGCGGCCACCACCTCTCCGATCCGCAACGCCCCAAAAAAACACAAAGAAAAAGCGACCCCGAACAACAACGCCTCGTACTCTGAGCTACACACCCGCCGCAGCGCCGCCAGGAGTTCCCACAGAAGCTGCACCGAGATAGGCCTCCTCTGATCCGGGACCCTCCTCCGACGCCACCCACGCAGGGCTCTCTGAATACTAAATTCCCTGGTCATATCCTTCCAACCCAGGAACCGAAACAAGAAGGACAGGGCCGACATGGCCTTCTCCGCTGCAGCACATGACCGCCCTTCCTCCAACAATTGCTCCAAAAACAGTAAGGTTACCTCAAAGCGCCCCGAGTCCGACGCCAGGCTACCTTCCCCCGGAACCAACCCGAGCCACTTGGACCACACTGCCCGGTAGGAATTCCACGATGATGCTGACAACGACTCCGTCACCAACCCCATCAATCTTCGGAACCGAGCTCCCATAAAGACTGCGGGCAAGGCTGCCCCACCTGCTCCGCCTCTGGTGCCGCCTCTCGGAAACGCTGCCACTGGAACCGAGAAAGCGCATCAGCCACAACATTCAACACTCCCGGAACATGACACGCCCTAACCCACACATTATGCTGCAAACTCAACAGGACCAATCGCCTCAGCAACACCAGCACCGGCGGCGAAGCCGACGTTGCACGATTTATCACATGTACAACACTCATGTTGTCCGTGTGGAAATCAACCGTTCGGTCCCGTAAATCGTGACCCCATAACTCCATTGCAACTACAATCGGGAAGAGCTCCAGGAAGGTCAGGTTGCGCATAAGATCCTTACCCTGCCAGTTGTCCGGCCAGGCCTCCGCACACCACCGGCCCCGGAAGTATGCCCCAAAACCGAGGGAGCCGGACGCATCCGTGAAGAGTTCCAACACCGAGTTACCAACCGCCGCTCGCAACCAACACGATCGGCCGTTGTACTTCTCCAGGAAAGAACTCCACACCTGCAAGTCCGCCTTAAGCTTTCTCGTAACCCGTATAAAATGATACGGCTCCCGAATCCCCACCGTCGCCAAAGAGAGCCGGCGACAAAACGCCCGACCCATCGGCAAAACCCGACATGCGAATGCCAGGTGACCCAGCAGCACCTGCATCTGTCGCAACTGTACTTTATGCGCTCCTTTGACTAGGTCGATCCAACAAAACAGCAAAGCGACCTTGGCTTCCGGCAACCGAAAAATCATGTTGGTGGAATCAATTTCCACCCCCAGGAACGACAGCACCTCTGCCGGGCCCTCCGTCTTCTGTTCCGCGACCGGGATGCCAAAATCAGCTGCCACCCCACGAAAAACGCGCAGAAGGTCCCCACATACCCCTGTCCCCCGTTTCCCTACAAACAAAAAATCATCCAAATAATGTGTAACTGAACCGAAACCCGAAACCTGAATGACCACCCATTCCAGAAACGAAGCAAAAGACTCGAAATAGGAGCAGGAAATCGCACACCCCATCGGCAGACACATGTCATAGTAGTAACTACCCTCGAAGTGGCAACCGAGGAGGTGATGACACTCCGGGTGAACTGGCAACAAGCGGAAAGCCGATTCAATGTCGGACTTCGCTAACCAGGCTCCAACCCCGGCGTCCCTGACCAATTCCAACGCCCTGTCGAACGACGCGTACCGGACGCGGCTGAACTCCTTATCAATGCCGTCGTTAACAGACTCACCTGCTGGATATGATAAATGATGAATCATGCGGTAAGCTCCCTCCTCTTTTTTGGGAACCAAACCCAACGGCGACACCCGGAGATTCTCAAATGGCAAGCGGGCAAACGGCCCCGCCATCCTCCCCAAACATACCTCTTTTTCCAGTTTTTCCCGCAACATCCCTTCCCTACCCTGAACCGAGCGCAAGTTGTTAGCAAAACGCGGCTCCGCCGAGGGAACAAACGGAACCCAAAACCCCGACGAAAACCCGTCCGCCAACAGCAACGCCTCCCGCCGCTTAGGATACCGCGCGAGCCACGGCGCCATCCTTTCCCCGCTCACCGGGGTCCAGGCCTTTAGGTGCGGCGTCCGCCCCACCTTTTGGAGGAGCCTGTTTTCCCTTTTTGAAACAGCGCGCTGCAGGATGCGCTCCTCCACAGTGAGAACACTCGTGTCTAAAACGGCAGGAACTATACCACCTGCAATGGCTCTCATTGAAGAGCCAGCAAACCCCTCGTTTGGGACCAGCCGGTGTCCCTGTCTGGCCACCGGCTGCGCCCTGAAAGGGCGCCGGCCGGCTGGGAGTCATGAGAAGCAGCCAGAGGCTGCCGTCCTGCACCCCGAAGTCCAACCCGGGGCACACCGCCATTTTCTGCCGAAATTGCTGGTCATAACGAAACCAGCATTGCCCGCCGTAAATTTTGTAAGCCCCCCAAATGAGATCTAGGTATCCAAATAATGAAGGGGCCCTTTCCGGAAACCGCCTGGACAAGACGCTGGCGAAAACCGCAAACCCCTGCAACCAGTTCCCGAAAGTCCTCGGGAGCTGCTTGCCCTTGTCCCCTTCCCCCGGCTCCCCCCTTCGCGGCCTATCTACGGAATCCTTGTCTGGCGGAACCAGGGATAACAAATCCACAAATTCACCACGCACTATCTTCTCGCGCGTCTCACTGGGGACATGCATGCCCAGCGGAGACAACTCACACCCGGGTATGCTGGGGCGAAAAGCGCACATTGGAGCTGCTGGCGCGGGCCCTAGCGCAGGCGCTACTGCCCCCCCTTGCGTTGCCCCTGGTAACCCTGCCACTAGAGCCCTAAGCAAGCGCAAAACTTCGCCTTGCGACTCCCTGGACCCTATACCGGTACCCAGGCTACCCCATGCGCCTGCGCAGGCTGACTCACCAGACACAGGAAGGCTGCCAGGCACACGGTCCTCCAGCTGTTCCTCCTGCTCCTCTGCACTGTCTTCTTCTCCCATGGCCGGTTCCTCCTCTAGATCCAGCCGGCCTCTCCACAGGCCGCCATCCTCCGCTGCTTCCGGCCGACCACCGCCATGGCCGCCATCACCCGATGTGCTGGGCCGACCGGCAGCCCGGCCGCCGTCCCTCCACGAATCCTGGGCACTTTCCAGGCCAGCCTCCCGGCTGCCCGACTCTCCGGACCGGTTTGCCCGGTTCCAAGATGGCGGGGCCTGTGACGTCCGCACACTCCGGCGCACAGACGTCACGTACGCGCCCCGCGGCGCTTCTGCTGACGTCACTCTTCCCGCGCGTCGGGCGCGCTCAGACGTCATATCCGGCTGGGCCGGAAAAGAAGCCGGACTCCTCGACCTCGCACCTCGTCCGCCGCCATCTTGATCCCGCCGAACAGCCTCCAGTTCCCGCCGCAGCCGCCCTCCTGCAGCCCGGGTAGATAAGGGGACACCTCCAGCCGCTCCGCTCACTCCGCTCGCCCCGGTCACTCTCGGTCTCCCGCTGCTTCGCCGCACCGGGCTGGGGGAAAGGCGCGTAGGAGGTCTGGATCGCCTAGGCCTCCTACCGCCATCTTGCCTCTCCTCGGGCTCCGTCACTGCTGCAACGTCGCTGCCACCCTGCAGGCCGGCCATCACTTCATCCAACGACCCAGAGCCATTCGCCGCCATGTATGCCTGCAGCATCTCCACCAGGGAATCCTTGGACACCGCTGCCATAGCTCTTCACTTGGAAAGGTGAGTAGATAAATTTGTTAAGGTCAGTAAAAACTTCTTTTCTATTCTTATAACTTTTTTTTTTTTTTTTTGAAAACTCTCAGGAGGTGTAGGAAGGAGGAGATTGAAGAAAGCTCCTGTTAGATCTGTTACTACCTGCTGAGTGGCCAGGGCCCACCCCCCAGGCTCCCATATATACCAGTACCCTACTCGCTACATATGTATCCCCTTTAATCCATCCCCCCTTTCCTGGGCAGCAGTCATGTTTTTCCCTTCCTTATTCAGTCCAGGGAAACCTTTCTCTTAACCAATCAAAACAAATAAGAACTAACTTCCTGCTTGACCGCATGGCTTGTCCAGCACAATGGAGGAGGGGAATACTACATCCTGTATTCTTGCACATGCTCCGTACACTACTGATCGTATCTTACCACGTGCAACCAACCGACCGATACGTCAGCATATGCACGTACACATGCCACGTGGTAATCTCGGCCTACTAAATTTATTTTTACCGAGATTCCACCACATTCCCCCCTTTGATGCCTCTTGATATTTCACAATTACTTGAGGCATCACTTAACCTTGGTTTGCATACACCTCAGGTTACCATGAACCAGACCAGACTTTTCCTATGATGTGAATCCCTCAACACTCCTCTTCCTCCATTGGTTCTCCCTGATCTAGAGCCTTATATTTATATACGGCCATTATCTGTGCTGCAGCCTTCCTTTCTGCTATATTTTCTATCAGGCTTTGCACAGACCTAACCACTAAGGGAATAAGACATGGCAGGAGTAGACACAACATTAAAATCAGTATGACTCCGCCTACCAATGCCTTAAGCCCTCCAAACTGCTCATACCAGTTACCAAACCAACTACTTGGATTGTACCCTTTCCATACCTGAGTAGGCACATGCGCTAGTTTAACCATATGGCTAGTAAGCTCAGCTATTGCTTGCCCTTCGTCATCTATTTGAAGACAGCAATTGCTCAGGTTAAACTTCCCACATACACCTCCCTCTACTGCCAATAGGTAATCCAAGGCTAATCTATTTTGGTACACTGCTGTCCTCATCCTGGTATTATGCTTCGCTAGAAGATTGAGCGCTTGTGAGGTCTCATTAGTAATTATCTCAACCACCGCCTGTAACCTTATAATGCGGTTGAGCATATGAATTGGGGTCCTATATCCGAAGGTACCATCCTCTGCCCACGTGGCTGGCCCATAGTAATCTATAATACGCTGGGGAGGCCATTCATCATCTTCCCAGGCACCTATCTCTATGGGTCCCCTTTTCTTTCTATGATTCACATCATACACTTTAACACCCAAAGTCTCACCTGTTTCAATAGGTAACAAGAAGAAGGATGGTTTGAGCATACCTAACACACATGCTTCTTACCACAGATCCAGTACAAATTTACTGGGGCTTTCCAACTAGATGTGATAGATAAATCAAACCATACGTCCTTTAAATTGGCATATCTTGCAAACGGGTTAGATGGTTCTGAGACATTTGAAGCCGACCACCAAGTTGTATTCTTTGTATCATCATCATAAGCTTTTTGCCCTAGACAAGTTAACTCTCCTACAGAAGTATTAAACATCATTCCTTTCCTTGCTATGCAAACATAACCTATGATGGAGGTCTTTAATCTCCACTCAGATTTACCTCTAACACTCATCTGATAATCGGCTTGTGAAGATATTAATTGTTCAACTGCCTCAGAACCGGACATTACCTCCTTTGCTTCCCAAGGCCATTGGTCTCCCATGTTAGTACCTCCACACACATAGCAGTTGGTTACATTAAGACTACCGGCAATACTTTCAGCTAAATCTATGAACAGGTTTTTAGCGTTATGGGGGATCTTATTATCTATACTCATCTCTTCATAAAACGAATGGAATACCTGATGAGTTTGGGAGGTTACCGTATCGGTCTCTATCCCTATAAACAATACTGTCCCAGGGTCTAAACCCGTCCCGTATATTTGAAACCCAAATAAATTACCATATCTATCTAAGAATTGGTCAGGATTGTTTATAAGAATATGGACTGGATTACATTCCATAGACTTACAGTATGGATTGGTAGGCAACTTAGTCACAATCATGTCCTTGTCCCCAAGTTGCCCACCCCACACAAGACCAATATGGACAAAAATTATAATCCCTATTTGGGCATCTAGGACTCACATACTTATTTTTACTACTGGGACATATATATTTATCATTAGACCCATACGTTCTCTCCCATCTAAGATCCCCACATACATTCCACGGCTTTCTACCACTTGATATTGATTTACATGCATCAAATAGTAGAACACCCGAAGAATGTACGGATTCTAACACCGTTTTATTTATTAAGGTCCCCTGAGGATCTCCATTCCTGAGAGTCAACCAAATTGTACGGGGTTGATACTCCGGATTGAAGCATTTAGGTTCTCCTATCCCTAAATGGCATACACTATACTCTACATTTAAGTATCTACACCTAGACACATCACCTTTACACTCATATTGCGAATGCCAAATTAGGGTCTGGGAAATATGGTTACCTGTTCTTGTAGTCTTAATGCATACCTCAAAGCTAGGAGTGTCGGTACCTCTACCTTCCTGAATATAAAAATACATATAAATAAACATTATCACAAATACATCTTTCGTTGGCTGCATCCTCAGTCTTCGTCCGTGCGATGGCACCTCAGCTTCCAGGATGTAAGGGCTGCAGGGAATGGAGTTCTGCTCGTCTTCACAGGGGTCCCTTCGAGACTTTCCTGGCTTTTAAACTACACGTCGGTGAGCGGACAGGCTTTATTATGGCCGTCTCAACACTCACTTATCAATCTCTGAAACAATAAAATTTGTAATCCACAAGGTTCCTCGTCACTCCGACTGAGTTGTGCGCTTTAACCGGATCTTGCAGGGATTCTCTGGATCTGATATAGCTTGCCAAGAATCCACCGCTGCTGGTTTAACCCTGGAGTGATGAATCCACGGAGTCACTTCGGCCACTTTTATCGCTGTAGGGGTAGACAAAAGAACAACATAAGGACCTCTCCACATGGGCCCTAACGGTACATTATTCCACTCTTTAATCCACACTTGGTCTCCTGGGTGGTAACTATGAACTGGGGGATAAATATTCACAGGTAATCTATCTTGTACCCATTTCTGTACCTCCTCCATAGTCTTACCCAACTCTACAACCTGCTGCCGGGTAATTCCTTCTCCCAACTGACTCAAATCCCCCCTTAAGTTACCAAGTACGGGAGGTGGACGCCCATACATGATTTCAAAAGGAGAGAGACCCATCCTTCTGGTAGGTGTACTGCGAATTCGCAACAGAGCTATAGGCAAAAGGACGTTCCACTTAAGTTGGGTTTCCTGACACATTTTTGCCAACTGGTTCTTAATAGTTCTATTCATTCTCTCTACTTTACCAGAACTCTGAGGTCTATATGCCGTATGAAGTCTCCACTTTATACCAAGCATATGAGTCAGTTGTTGTAGGCACTGATGAACAAAAGCTGGACCATTGTCCGATCCTATAGAGCAGGGTAGTCCATATCGGGGTATTATTTCTCGTAGCAGGAATCTCACAACTTCTCCTGCTTTCTCTGTACGAGTAGGACATGCTTCTACCCAGCCTGAATAGGTGCACACAACTACTAGTAGGTAGCGATGTCCACCAGATTTAGTCATTACTGTATAGTCAATTTGTAGATCGGACATAGGGAGTCCCCCCATATACTGAACTCCTGGTGGCTTTACTGGTCCTTGCCTTGCATTATTTTTAGCACACGTTACACATCTTCGAACAATGGCTTGAGTTAAGTTGGACAATCTTGGTATGTAGAAATGTTTTCTTAGAGATTCTTCTGTACTATCTCTTCCAGAATGCGTCCCGTTATGATAGTTTTGGACGATTTCTATTGCTAGTGATGCTGGAATGACTATTCTCCCATCTTCTAACTGATACCATTTGTTCTCCAAATACTTTCCAGGTTCAGTCTTTAACCACTCCTCTTCTTGAGCTGTATAAACCGGAGTCCATTGAGACAGTGGAGTTGGAATAAGAGCAGCTATATGTTCCACATATTCCTGTCTTCCTGATTCAGCGGCACGCTTAGCTGCACTATCTGCCATCCGATTTCCTTTGGTTACATCACCATCTCCTCTCAGATGAATGTATAATACCGACTTCTTTCGGTTCCCATACTGCTTCCAATAGTTGTAGTATTTCAGCTGCGTACTTGATTTCTTTGCCCTCTTAATTCAATAGTCCTCTTTCTTTATACAAAGCTCCGTGGGCATGAGTGGTTAAAAACGCATACTTGGAGTCCATGTAGATGTTCACTCTTAAACCTTCAGCCAATTGTAACGCTCGTGTCAGTGCTATCAATTCTGCCTTTTGTGCTGATGTTCCTTTTGACAGTGGCCGAGCTTCTATCACCTTATCTATCGTTGTTACTGCGTATCCTGCATAGCGAATCCCTTCTTTCACATAACTGCTACCGTCTGTATAATATTGGACATCGGGGTTCTGGATGGGAAAATCACGAAGATCTGGTCTACTTGAAAATACTTCATCCATTACTTCCAAACAATCATGTTGACTTTCAGTAGGTTGCGGCAGAAGGGTAGCTGGATTTAAGGTATTTACAGTCTCTAAATGCACTCTTGGGTTTTCACACAACATTGCTTGATACTTGGTCATACGGCTGTTACTGAACCAATGATTTCCTTTGTAATCCAACAACGTCTGTACTGCATGTGGAACTCGTACATAAAGTTCTTGACCAAGAGTGAGTTTATCGGCTTCAGCTACCAGCAGGGCGGCTGCAGCTACGGCTCTTAGACAAGGTGGAAGACCGCTGGCCACTGCGTCCAGTTGCTTAGACATGTAGGCAACAGGTCTTTGCCATGATCCCAAGTACTGTGTCAATACTCCCACAGCCATTCTTCTCTGCTCGTGTACATACAAGTAGAATGGTCGTGTGTGATCAGGTAGACCTAATGCTGGGGCACTCATCAAAGCCCCCTTCACATCTTCAAATGCCGTTTGCTGTTCTTGAGTCCATAGGAAGGGGTCGTGTTCTGTACCCTTGATAGCTGTATACAGAGGTTTCACCAATATCGCATAACTGGGAATCCATATCCTACAGAAGCCTGCTGCCCCCAAGAACTCTCGCACTTGTCTTCTATTCTTGGGTGTTGGTATTTGGCACAAAGCTTCTTTTCTCTCTGGCCCCATTATCCTTCGACCTTCAGAGATATGGAATCCCAGATATTTGACAGTTGGCAGACACAACTGGGCCTTCTTCCTAGACACCTTGTATCCTGCCTTCCAGAGAATGTGTAGTAGATCGTGTGTTGCTTGCTGACATATTTCTCTTGTGACTGCTGCTATCAACAAGTCGTCTACATATTGTAATAGTTCACACTCTCCTGGGATGGACTTGAAATCCAGTAGATCTTGACTTAGAGCTGAACCAAATAGGGTTGGTGAGTTTTTAAACCCTTGGGGCAGTCTTGTCCAAGTCATCTGGCGTTTTGAGCCCGTTACAGCGTTTTCCCATTGGAAAGCGAAGATACATTGGCTTTCTGCGGCAATTCGAAGGCAAAAGAAGGCATCTTTGAGGTCTAGGACTGTAAAATAGGTAGCCCCGCCCGGAATTAAAGCAAGCAGGTTATACGGATTGGGCACAACTGGGTGTATACTAACAACCGCATCATTGACTGCTCTCAAGTCCTGCACAGGACGATACTCATCTGTACCGGGCTTTTGAACAGGCAGCAATGGGGTGTTCCAGGGGGAAGTACAGAATTTTAGGATACCATACCGTATGAACTTATCCAGATAAGATTGAATATTTTTCTTAGCCTTCTGCGGGATGTGATATTGCCGTAGGCTCACTGGATAAACCCCAAGCTTTAGTTCGATTCGAATGGGTGGAATATTGCGGGCCAGTCCTGGTGGGTTGTTCTCTGCCCAAACTCCTGGTATGTTGAATAAGGATTCATCACTCTTAGGGTTTTGGCTAGTCAACGCTGTATAAAGTCGCCACTCTTCTTCCTTTGGTACGGATAATGTCATAATACCTGAAGGTCCATTAAACTTTAAGGATGTTGTTCCATCTGGTAGGAACGTAATCTGCGCTTGTAATTTGGATAGCATATCACGTCCCAGCAATTGGACTGGACATTCAGGCATGTAAAGGAATTGATGTTTTACTACGTGGCCTCCCAATGTACAGAGTCGACTTTTAAGAACCGGTTTTGCAGCACTCCTTCCAGTTGCTCCTATTACAGTAATAGTTCTTCCAGATGGAGGAGCAACCAGATCAGTCACCACCGAATGTTCAGCACCAGTGTCGATCATGAATGCACTCCTTTTTCCCCCTATTGATACATCGACCATAGGCTCCGCTCGACCAAGGGGGATGGAGCCCGGTCGGCATCAATAGTTCTCCATGACCGTGTCAGCCAATCCTACAAAGTCCCTATCTTCTCTATCGCGGGACCTTTGCGCTGCGGGATAGTATCTATCTTCTCTTACACTTCCTCTGTTACCACTATTACTCCCTCCGGGACCTCCTCTACCTCTCGCTCTGCCTCTAAAGTTTCCATAACCTGCCCTGGGTGGGTCTCTCTCGTATTGCTCTCTTTTTGGACACTCGCTTCTCCAATGCCCTTCTTCTCTACAATACGCGCACTGATTCCTACTCAGGGGTTCCCTATTCCACCTACTATCGCCTCTATCTGGGCCCCGTCTATCTACGCCTGCGATCGCTACCGCTAGCATATCCGCCTTTTTACGCATCTTGCGCTCTTCCTCTTTCTTACTTTCTGATTCCCTATTCATATACACCTTATTTGCTACCTCCATTAGTTGGGTGATGGACATTCCTGCAAACCCTTCTAACTTCTGTAGCTTGCGCTTAATATCTCCATAAGCTTGGCTGACAAAGGCAGAGTTTACCATTTGGGAATTATCAGTGTCTTCCGGATTAAAGGGGGTATACAAGCGGTATGCCTCCAATAATCGGTCATAAAAGACACTAGGCGCTTCATCACTTTTCTGAATCACCTCAACCGTCTTCGACATATTTATGGCTTTCTTCCCTCCGGCTTTCATGCCAGCAATTATAGCGTCTCTATAGGCTTTTAGTCTAACCATATCTGCGCCATTAACATCCCAGTCGGGATCAGCATTAGGATAATGAGTTGCGGCCCATGCTGCTGGATTTGCTTGGTTTAAAGTACGGGCTTCTTCCTCCAGCGCTTTAATAGCCGCTTGATTTATCCTAGTCCTCTCCTCGTTATTAAACAATGTCATTAATAATTGCTGGCAATCAGCCCAAGTTGGATTATGTGTCTGGACTATCGAGGTGAACAGGTCGGTCATGGCTTGTGGCTTTTCAGTATACGAGGAATTGTGGGTCTTCCAATTCAAGAGATCGGTAGTCGTGAACGGGACATATACGAAGACTGGGTCAGCATACACCATTTGACCTAAGGCATTAAGATAGGCTGACCCAGGATTCAAAGGAAGAGGCATCTGGTAATGTTTGGGTTTTTGGGCACCGGTCAGTTGTCGGGTTAGTATAGGGCTTCGTGGAGGGGCGTCGGTTAGAGGTTCCGGTCGGGGGGTAATAAGACGTGGGGATAGAGAAGCTTCATCATGGGGAAGGCCGGTGAATAAAATATTCCGGGCCGGGCTAGAGGAAGCCTGACCGGCAGCTTGAAATGGCGCCAAATCGTAATAGATGGACTTAACGGGGGCTGGTGTCGGAAGGGGAGGTTTATTACGGCGTGGGGTAGATTCTGAGCTAGAGGAGGCAGTAGATGGGTGAGGGGGTGTGGAACTTCCTGTACTCGTATCACCTTCCTCTATAGGGAAATAAGGGGGCGGCATAGGGATCTCGGACTCAGGGGGCGTGTCCAAAATGGGCTTAACCGTAGTCCTAGTGGACAAACAAGTCCTGGCCACCATGAGGCGACATTGCTCCTCGTGGCATATTCGGACCCATCTTGGCAAGTCGTTTACGGCCTGCCTCCAACAATCAATGTATGGAAACTGTCCGTAAAGTTCAGGCCTACCTGATACAGCCACGTGTACACGCTGTACCAGATTTGGATCCAAACTGCCACGTGGCGGCCATGCCGCAACCAAAGTAGGCCATTCCCTAGTGCACAAAGTGATCAAACGGGCAGAAGACATTTTAACCCCAAAATCACATACTGTGAATCCCTTTTTAAAATTCTTTACCATACATCCTAAGGGATCCAAAATCGTCGACTCCGACGCGCCCATACTTATCAATGGAGCGTCGTTGACAACGAATGCTATACACACACTCTATTCAACAGTCACACCCGTTTCTTCCGGCAACAGCACCACGTGGTACAGTTACCAAGTGAAACGTACACAGTAACACAATAAAACACTCAGGGAATTCCCGTACACACACAGCTGTTACACCAGTCACTAAGTAATCAATATTATGCCCTTTGGCGAAACTATACCGTCACCCACACTATAATTCTCTATATATGAATTACCCGTGTATAACACACCCCAGTAACATCGTCTTTTACAAATAGCAGTTACAGTACGGTTAGCATAGGTCAAAGTACAATTTAAGGTCACAATACAATTATTAGTGGTTATGGTGTTAGACATGCAATAGACGACAATTATTAGTACTTATATACAGTATCAGTAAATATACAGGGTTATGGTACCGTGCACTATAATACAGCAACACACTATTAACACTCTCGCTAGACGGCAGAGCTCACGCTATCTAACAAGATATACACGTTATTAAACAATCTTTATCACATATACAATCCCAACTAATCTATTGGCCAGTACCTTGATGGACTACCTAAAACTATCTACATCCGTTTTGGTTAGCCACACTGCCCAAGCACCACATATAGCGAACTAGAGGGCGGAATTTACAACAGAACCCTTTTAGTCTTTCTACTCTATCAATAGTCTAGTGGGTTCCAAATTTACACGCCTTCCCACTTAGCCAAGATAGGTTGAGAGCTAGCGGACCGAATTTACACAGACGCCACTTAGTCTCCCGGTCCCTCCGACCTAGTGAACAAATTGTACACCCTAGAACGCTAGTCTAGACAAGACACCGGTGTCCGGCTAGGGCTATTTACACAGAACCCCGCCTGACTCCAAACCAAATCAATCGGTCTTACTAAAGAGCGTTCGATTGAGCGGTGCGCCTTCGCTCCTTCCCTCCGACAGAGGGGGCAGATTCCATACACAGATTAACCCCTTATGGGCCTACCGCACAATCGGTATACCCCTAGTGGGTCCGCCGTCTAAAACAGCGGTCGTCTTACCTCCTCGTTCCTGAACCTGAGTTCACACTCATCGACGGGGACACCCCAGCACTTACTACGTAGAGGCCGATGATCTCCTGGACAACAGACCAGTGGCGCCGAGACGAAGGGAGGTCCACGCAGAAGTTCAGGGGTGCAGCCGTAGAGAACGTGGGCAAAGATAGACCGTCTCACGCCTCTGCTTCTCAGCTACCGTTGAACGATGAGCTTCCCGGCCAATGCACCAAATGATACCGGAGAAACTGACGGAAGCCAAGCACAGAGAGATGGACACAGGTTTCTTCAGGAAGGAAGAGATTCTTTATTCGGTTCACCGATCGGGACTCAGAGGGACTAATGTCACCAAAATACAACAGGTTCTGAGCCCCAGACAATAGTGCAGGCTCCTTATATAGGCATATAACTCCTCCCATATTAAGCTCCACCCGCACATTCTCTTAACCAATCAAAACAAATAAGAACTAACTTCCTGCTTGACCGCATGGCTTGTCCAGCACAATGGAGGAGGGGAATACTACATCCTGTATTCTTGCACATGCTCCGTACACTACTGATCGTATCTTACCACGTGCAACCAACCGACCGATACGTCAGCA
This sequence comes from Pelobates fuscus, assembly GCF_036172605.1. NCBI lineage: Eukaryota > Metazoa > Chordata > Amphibia > Anura > Pelobatidae > Pelobates > Pelobates fuscus. Next base: position 178,890,046 of record NC_086322.1, read on the forward strand.
TATGCACGTACACATGCCACGTGGTAATCTCGGCCTACTAAATTTATTTTTACCGAGATTCCACCACACTACCCCCTGGCAAAAAATAAAACAATACTGTCAATGTGCCACCATGAACACTTCAAATCACTGCATGTTCCATTACTATTTTCACAATTATGATAAACAAATGGGATTTTGTGTATTATAAATTGGTATAATGGTTACCTTATCGGTTCTCAACATGACTGTGATTTCTCTATGATTTTATATTAATCAACAGTTCTTTGTCAACAAACTAAATATCCAGTGACAACTTTTGTTTAAAAATAAATAGATATATTTTTTACCTGGCCCCACTACACTAGAATTATCCCATCCCAATACACTGCTTCCGCAGGCCCATTTTCCCAGAATGCACCAATGTGAAGTAAATTGTGAGTCACAGTTAAATCTATCAGCATAGTCATATGTGGTTGAAAAAATAAATAAAACAGGGCAAGTTTTCAATGATTTCTGGGGAGCGTGGTTGAAGGGTTTGCCAAGTATCTAATAGAACAGGAAAGGTTACAGTGATCAGAGCACATTTTTGATAAGTGTTGCATTGTAACTGAGAACAATAGTCAGTGCCATGATAACCAGCACTCCAGCCCCATACAGCACAAGCAATTGTGTGTGCCCTGAGAACAAAGTGATGCAACAGGTGAAGTTCCGTCCTTTAATGACAGATAAAAATCGTACCCAGTTCACATCCACCACCAAGATGATTTTGACTCCTACTCTCAGATCATTGTAGCTATGTGGCTGTGCTTGCTGAGGGCTAACACACTAAGAATAAAGAATGGAATGTTTTCAATGCTCAAAGAAAGGGTCTGAGATGGTTTGTAATTTCTTTACGTATGATTCTTACTGGCACTAATTTATAATTAACCTTTAACAGCTTTAAATATTTTTCCATTTAAAAAAAAAGTACGCTTCGTTTTAATTATTTGTATTCATAAAGCACCAACATATTTTGCAGTGCTGTAAAATGTTTAGCTGTCATGTTTAATTTGTATTTCATACAGATTTAAATATATTTCACAGCATTGTACAATAGATATATAGAGCACCGAAATAGGAAAATGAACAAAAGGGAATGTTTCTTTCAGTATAAAAGGGATATTAAGTCTGATTTGGCCGCTCGATTCCTTAGAGAATGATGAAAGGTGCCCAGCAGATATCGCCTTGTTGTTGCTATGACTCCCTCCTCTTTATTTCTGTTTTCTCCCTATATACCAGTGAAGTAAAAAGGCTTTTTGGAGATGCTGGGATGCAGCAATTTGCACAGGTCACAGTTACTCTATTGTGCAATCAGAAAATGTGCAGAGACACTACATCCAGGCTCTTGAGGCAAGGTGTCTTATTTTCACTCACATACAAGTGGCGTAGCCGTAGAGCTTGTTCACACAGTTTTTCAATGTGGTGGACATTGGTTACATAAGGATCTTGTTAAAAAAAGTGACTATTAGACTGCGTGTGTGACATGAATTCACACACTACAAACCCTACTGTACGTCTTAACCGCTTACAGACTAGGAACTGAATCCCTTACAGATCACAAGTTGACTCTTAAAGAATCATTCTTAGTAATAAGTAAACTGATTATTTAGCTCTGTACAGCCCTGCATTCATTACATTAATGAGATGTTTCATCACATATAATTACATCATCGATCCTTAAGGGGTTAAATGTTTACACATTATCTTATCAGTAATTTGTATTTAAACCTGCTGCAAGAACAAATGGTTAAAGATAATGATGGACAGTCCTGACTTATTTGCATGTAGACATTAAACTTTTGCCTCCCTTCTTATTAAACTATTGAGCATTATGACCTTGAGTGTGCACCTTCCTATCAGTCTGGCCGGGCTCCGCAGACCGGAGAGGAGCTCGGCCAGGCTACAGGGAAGGGGAGGGGAGAAGCAGCTACAGCTGCCTGAGACTTTTAACAGAGTGCTCAGGCGGCTGCAGCATTTAAAGGGCCAGCCCTGCAGCGGCCGGTCCTAAAAGAATTTAGGGTGGCCTGGGGGGCAATTGCCTCCCTGCCCCCCAGCCCAGCCCGCCCCTGGATAGGAGATTATAGCTCTTCCCAAATTTGTTTTCAAATCTTGTTGGTTATTTATTTATTTATTTATATATATATATATATATATATATATATATATATATATATATATATAATTTCCCACTCCTGTCCTCCCTCCCTTCGCATGTACATGCACTTGAACTGGTGATTGGACCTCGCGAGATCCCTGCTGATATAAGACAAAGAAGGAGCCCTCAGCCCATGCTGGATTACAGGAAAGTTTTAACTCTTATCATTTTTTAAGAAGGGTTAAAGTAACTCTTTAATAAATATTGTCACTCTAAGAAAAATGTGTCCCAGTTCAGCCAAACAGGGATATGAAGAATTGCACAGACTCAACTAGTGATGTATTATTAGATCACCTTTTAGAAAACTGGTCAGTCCTCATTTGAAATACTGCAAGTAGTTCTGTAGACTTTATCAAAGTGTTATTAAATGTATTAATAGGTATAATTTGTTAATGCAAATACCTTTAATATCTTCTTATGTCTGGATTTAAATGGGTTGAGATTACTAGGTAATAGTTCTCATCGGCTGATAAGTTTAAAGTCATAGGAATTGTGAAATGCTTTGTCATTTAGGTTAAACAAATGAGCAAAGTCCAGGATCCAGTCCGAGGTTCTGTAATATAAAGTCAGCTCAGGGCGGAGATAGAGAAAATATGTCATGCAGTCCAAGTTAACAGCAGGTAATCTGTAAAAGTAAATAGTGATATCTGTTAACCAGTCCACGTTGTCAGCAGAGTATCAGCCCAAATAGAAGAAAGCAGTTTCCTTTGAGCAATCCGCATTCAAACCAAGACATCCAGAGACAAGGCCAAGGTAATTACCGTAAAAGAGTTTTGGTTGTAACTTATAAATCAGTCCTATGGTAATTCAAATAGAGCCAGGCCGGAGTTGTTATCCAGATAATTGATGTAGGTACAGTGGGGCCCGTTGAGACAACACCTGAAAGAGAGAACAGGCAATATGTAACTGTCCGCTTATTACTTTAAGTCCTTGTTCAGCACTGACTGCCACAGGTGGAACCTTTCTGCTTTCCTCTTTTTTCCCTGTTCTTAGGCATAAATTGTGTCCATGCTGTTAGTTAAAAGATATGCTGTAGATAATCCAAATGTTTGTATATTAAAGGATCACTACTATAGTGTCAGGAAAACAATATATAATCCTTAGGTCCCCCCCTCTCTCAGGGCCCCCCTCCCAGCGTCGGGCTACCTCGGTGCTGGTGACCTCTCCTACCCCTCTGACGTCAGCTCCCTAGTGGTGCTGAATGCACATGCACGGCCAGAGCTGTGCGCACATTAAAAACGCCCATAGAAAAGCATTTCTCAATTCGCATTGAGCATCGGGGAAGTGCCACTAGAGGTTGGATTAACCCTGCAATGTAAACATAGCGGTTTCTCTGAAACCGCTATGTTTACAGCTGCAGGGTTAAAACCAGGGGGACCTGGCACCCAGACCACTTCATTGAGCTGAAGTGGTCTGGGTGACTTCAGTGGTCCTTTAAGTATTGTAATCCAAATCCTTGTACATATAGTCATGTTTCCTTAGATGTTTAATGTAATTTAGATATGTGTGAAGACAACTGAACTCCACCTTGTAACTCCACATTTGTAATTCTGCTGTAACCCCCTTTTGGTGATCTCTGTAAACAAATGTATTGTATGTCATTTTACAGTTTTCATGGTGCTCAAGGTGTGAAAGAGATTTACGTTGGTGGTGTTCAACCCTCCTGTACACCTTTGATGCAAAACAATAAAAGTACTGCACCCGTCAGAAGTGCTCCTCTCGTTATTTACTCAATGCCAAAGGGGCCACTACACAATATGTGATCTAAAGTTGAACACGATAACAGTGCATAGAGGTGCCTTTATCCTTTATGAGTTGTGTTCATCAGTGTCTCTGAAAGTTTTTTTTTGGTTTTTTTTGACAATCAATTTTTATTGATATTTTCTTTTTTTGTTATGTCAGCGCATGGTTGGGTACAGAAAATAAGAGGGGACATGGGGCATATAAAATATGTTACAGGTGACAACTTAAGTCTTGAGATGACAAACTGGTCAAGAGTGTGACAACCAAACATTGACATTGGAACATGAGAGCATAGTAGCTTTGGGAGAACAGCGGCATAGCTAATGTACATTTTATTGTGACCAAGGATCAGGTGAGTGGTACAGCTGCCTTCTAAGAGTACCCCTAACCAAAGGGGCAGTGGGGGGTCGCGGGATTGTAGGTGCTAGAGCGATCCCCGTACTGAATGGATGAGTGCCCTGTCTACTGGAAGCTGGAGCTTCTATCAACGGGTGGATGGGGCTCCATTTAACTAGCTGGGCTAGATCAGATCCATGTATTATGTCTAGCCAAACAACAGTCTAAAATATGGATAATGAAACCGAATATGAAAATTTGTAGGCACAGTTAAACTACACACAAAAAGTTCGGACAACTGCTTTGCAGCTGTCCATATCCTCTGTATTCAAGTCCCAGGTGAGGAGGTCAGGATCTTCCCAGAAGTCTCTGAAAGGTTTATCACATACGTTTTATACACTTCCAATAATCACTTTACATGCCTGACATAAACTTGTGAGGGTGAGTTAATGTGGGAATCACTAGGGTTTCCCATGTCGTTAATTCTACAGTTGTCCGCTCTTTTGCGACTTTGTCAGAGGAATATGGCTTTGTCCATTCAATTACACCATATAGAGTAAATTGTGTGCTACTTTTGAGGTGCATGCAAAACCACTCTCTGTCTGCAATGTCTTTCACCAGACCTGGGAATCTGACTTAAGTAATTGTTTCACTGCGGAAGGATGGAGGAAGTCTTTTGTTCATATGAAAAAGTTCTCAAAATGTTTAAATCACTGGGAGATGCATTATTGCTAAATATTCATGAGATGGTACTTAATTCTACATACATAGGCTCATGTCTTCCCAGATATGTTGGCAACATGCTAGTCGTGTTATAAAGAGAGAGGCACATTATTATATTGCTTCTGGTCCTATCCAGTGTTGCAGAAGTTCTGGAAAGACATCCAATCCTCCATTCAGTCGTGTATGACATTTCCAAGTCCCTTCTTCTAGAAGTGTTTCTTTTTTGTACGTTTCCACAATATGTAAAATGATGGGACCAGTTAAATCTAGTAGTACACATCTTAGCAGCTGCTAAATCTTATATGAGACAATTGTGGAAATCAACCTCTCCACCGCAGTGTTTCAGGTGTACACTAAACTTTGTTGGATATTCTATGAGGAGATGTCTTATAGAATGGTAGGAAAGCTAGATAAATATAAAGAAGTTTGGGAAAGCTGGGAACAGATATTACAACTATGCTGAATCTGAAGTATCTCCTATCTCTCTCTAGCCTGTAATGAAGGGCGTAGTGAGTGACACTAAAAGGGTGTTGGCTTACAAGTAGTGGTCTATTTGCAGTCCTCTATCTACTGCAGCAATACAGGCCTACACAGGTACGAGGACTGTTTCAGTGTAACGATTAGTATGATCAATTGTGATGAAATGCCTAATTATGTTGCCTTATTTTGCTACATTCGTTATTTTCTTTGATTGTAACAGAGTATACAACTATTGGGTTTAATGTGTGCTAGACATACATTTTTTTGTCATGTGCATTGCATTACTGTCAATTGCTATTTTGAAAACTTAATAAACATTAAATATGGGAGAAAAGTAGCCTAAACTAAACGTGGGACAAACAGCAAGGAAACCAATGGAACCAGCAGATACATTTTGTTGTGTGACTTCTTGGAACATCACACTTTAATAAATGTCTATAAAATGTAAATAATTTAGACAAAGTACAATGAAATGCCACTGAATCGGTGTACACTGTTCCTTGCAAAAAACCCCCACCATTAAATACTTTATAGTTTACCTGCTAATATCTTGATATATACCCTGTGGACATACCCTAGGGGAGGACGCATATAGAGGAAGTATAATAGAAACCTAATCATTTAATTAGTTAATTACATTTAAGGAAGGAACCAGCTTCAGGATAACAATGGCATTAGAAGAACATTACCTTTGGGATTAACTTTGCTTGGTATTTCGAGGACATCCTATTTAATAGGTAAAGTTTCCTTTCCGTTGTAGGAGTAATAAAGATTAGCAAAATGCAGGAATTAAAGAGTGCTTGAGATATGCATTAGTTGATTTTAAAGGAATAATAAATCAAATCAATATGAGAATTCCTTATAGACATACTAGATGGGCATATCGGTTCACAGCTGCCATCACAATCTCTGTTTCTAAGAGTGAGCTTGAAACCAAGCTCACAGTTCTCATGCTGTCTGATGGAAAACAAGGCAGTCAGGGTACAGCTTTGTTTTCACTGTATCAGCAGGTTGAAAGCCCAGCTCATGCAAAATCAATGAACCACACTATTGCCATGGAGCCTGGGCAAATTGAGACCGAATAGTATGTCACAAGGGCCATTAAGAGGTTAGCTTGATAAAGCATGTTGGAAATGGAGTGGACCACACTGTAGATGCTATCCGCTATGACTCCATGAAAGGAAAGTACTATACACAATTACTATTTGTTATGGATACTTGCACCATAGTACTTTTTTTTTAATACACATCCTATATCATTATTGAATAAAACATTCTCCTATATGTTCTGTTAACATTTTTTCACGTGTTGAAAAAAATATATAATATGTTATTTGAGAAAAAAATGTGTATACATAGTATAGCCAGGTTCTTTTTTTAAAGTAGACATTATAAAGTAGCTCCTCAAAGCATAATTCCATTCAGTTTATAAAGAAAATAGTGCTTTTGTACATGATGATTATTTGTGAAAACAGGTGAAAATGTTTAAAAAATGTTCATGACACCTTTAAACAATGTCTACTTTAAAAGAACAGCTTTGACAGATTTTTGTATTACCCATGGGAAAATAGCAAAATACTTTTAAAGTTTTGGTTTTAGTATAGTTCTAGTCATGTAACGTTGAGTAAATGTAATGTTTGCTTAATCATACAAAAAATGACAGGTTTTAGCCTGGGGGAAAATTCAATACAATTTCGTCCATGAAAAATGCTGTCTGAAAACACCTGAAAAACAGACAAACAATCCCAAAATAGATTAATAAATATCAACTTTTCAAAGACATAGATACATTTCTCTAAACTTTTTTTAAAAAAAAAATCCAAATTACTACGAAATAAAGACTCTTAGCATTCAATAAAAAAAAAAACAACAACAATGTCTCTAATCAAATTAGAACAGGGGGTTGTGCTCCTTTACTAGCCAGCTCTATATTTAATATAAACAATATTGTATTTCACTTCCAGGTATACTGAGCATATTAGAGATTTTACAGATGTGGGAAGGTACAGAAAGCATGGTAGATATAGCAGGATGTAAGTGGTCTTCAGACTGTGGTGATTAATCTATAAACTCCTAATACACCAAACAATCTATTTTCAGATCCCTACTAAACTACTTAAATGATAATGAATTGCGATTTTCACAGATTTGTAGATGGAAAACACAGTGTGTGTGTGTGTGTGTGTGTGAATAATACTTATCTACAATTTCTACAATATTTATCTTTCCATCTGCATCAGATGTGCATCTAGTGAGAAAGACTTCTTTCTCTGCCTACTCTGCAGCAGCAAAAACACAGAAAAAAGACTTGATGAAAATTTTAGGCATTGACTTTTCACCTGCAACATTGATACCAGAGGAAGACTAAACAGTTGGACACTCTGTCACAAATAAGTGCTGGACTATGGGCCCAACATCGGTAAGGGGCTTGCCCAGTATGCCGCTGAATGCAAGGCCCCTCAACATAGTCTGTCCCACTAAAATTGCACATGGGAGACAGCCCGGCAGTCTCTGGTCTGCATTTATGGTTGGTGCAGACCATGCATAGCTGTCTCCCAAGGTCTGGTCATCCGGCGAAGGTGCAGACCTGGTACCCAGCACCACTAGATCATCAGGGTTCTGAAAGTCCCCCTCCCTGCAAGATAAAAACTGGTTACATTGAGAATACATCAAGTCACATATCCAGAAGCAGGGATTATACCACTGCATGTTGTTACTACTAGAGCTTGCCTTAAGCTCTGTCTCATGGGAGTGATAATTTTTTAGTTAAAAATGATACCATACGTATTACTCTATTGCATTCCTGTTTGTTTCTATGTCTCTCTTTTTTTTTATATTCTTTATTTTTGTTGTGCAAAAGTTTAACAGACATGCTTGTTTTGTCACGACAGCATGTACAGATATTTCAAAAGGCATAATACTGTGGCATAAAAGAGAACTGTACTTTTTTTTAAAGTAACAAACAGATTAATAAAAGTTATGTCAGATAATGGTAAGGCAATAAGCGTGATTGAGACGTCATGTATATGCTGACATTAACACTGTCAAAGAAGAGAGATTTATTTACTCATGCTAAACTATGATTAATTCTGGAGCTTGGTAGCCACTGGGTGCTTAGGTTTAAAACATAGGGAAATAGCATATTTTAAGATGATGGTTACGCTAGCATGCCCATCATGAGCCAAACAGATATCGACAGCAGCGGAAGGAATGCTTGCTAGATTGGCTGGTATGGTCTGCTTCCAAGGGAAGGGTCTCACGTGGGCCAACCTGGCTGTTTTGCGGCACTGCAGCAATAAGATTAGCTGCTGTCTTGGAATTACAGGGTCTCTGAAGTCATACAGAGTGATGTATAGGGGCACGGTGTTTCAGTGGTGGAGCACAGTTATATAGGTATTGTAATTGGCATGTTTAGGCTATCCTGTCATGCTAACTGAAAAGGGCAAAACAATCTTACAAAATAAAAATACTAGACATGGTATTAGCTGGTTATGAGCATTAGAAAACCTGCTAAATTAGCTTGACTGGCATATAAACATATTGACGATCTGAAGATAAACATAGTAAAACCAGAAAATACTGGAATCATTGTGTGTTTACATACAAGCTGCCATGAACTGGTTTTAAGTGCATTATGTGAACCTTTTTATTTGTAAGCCATTTCTTTTATTAGGCATCTGTTCTTTCTGTTCTAATTAATTTGCATACCTATATATTGTAGTTTTCATATTCTGATACACTTCACAATTTTATTTTCACCAATAATATATATCTATATCACAGATGCAAGGATGACATCTCACTCTGTCACTTTGAACGCCATGACAGAAACTATACAGCTGGTCATGTTGGCTCTACGAAACATGATTTTAACATAAGTTAGAATGTGTAATATAAACATACAATATGCTATTTATGAAATTTTTTGATGAAGATAAGAACACTGAGAAAATTAAGTAACTAATTTTATTATCTCTCTCTCTCTCTGTCTTGCACATTGGAAGAGGTGTTTGCTAATTATTTTATTCTCAGGCTATAATGTAATAATTTATTAAAGCAAAAGAAAAATGGCTTTGCCTCTAGCTGCTGCAGCTGCACACATATTCACAGTTAATAAATATTTAAGTTACTTTAATTCACTTTGGCCCTTAAAAATACTGTAAGTTTAAATCGATTCCTAAGTGCTTCTATTAATCTTAACTAGATCATCTGTCAGCAGGGCACGCCGACCTGTAAGTCATGTAATCATATGCCAGCAGGCCACTTATTACTGTACGTGCATAGTTATTGAACAGCAGGCTGTATATCCCTCCCGGTATCTGAGCAGATCATTTGTTACAGGGATAATTTCTGCTTCACCTAAAACAAACCTTTTGTCAGCTGTGAGAACTGTTCCCTGGTCCTTTATTAGTTCCAAGTTTCTAATTTAGGATCAATGCAATTGCTGCACATCACATCCAGTCTCAACTATTAATGATGTATGTTTGAAGGGGACCTGCACATTTTGCAGTAAAATACCTCAATGCTAAAAGAAGAAAAAAAGTAACTTTTAACACTATTACCTAAAGCAGGGGTAGGCAACCTTTTAGCAGCACTGTGCCGATATAGGATTGTGATGTCCCGTAGCGTGCCGGTCCTATTTTTTTTTTAAATTGAGGTGTGTATGCTGCCGTATTCTGCTTGTGTTATTTATACTGCAGTTGTTTGGTATCGTTGTATTTGTGCGTATATAAGCCATTATATTGTATATGTTCATTAGTAGTTTATGGTATCATGTATGATACATATGAATGTGGGCTGTGTATGGGGGCTGCTTGTGGAATTGTGTGTGGATGCATATGTCACATTGTGTGTTTAGTAGTGTGTGGGGGCTGTTTGGGGTATTGCATGTGAGAGGCTGCGGGGTTGTGTGCATGCATGTGGATTGTTAGCGGGTTACATTTGTGCTGATTGTGTGTATGTTTGTGTGTGGGCTGTTTGTATTATTTGTATGAGGTGAGGGTTATTCTGCATTTCTGTGTATATCTAGCAGT